>NC_141047.1:12427771-12760271 GCF_041138505.1 Cibotium barometz
TTACTCTTGAGTCTACTACTGTCTTCGAATGACAACACTAAACACATGAGAATATAGTATTCGCACCTGTTTTACAACCCAACATACACTTTAAGGTTTTTAGATCGCCACCCAAGTGCCATTCAACGTTAAAGCAGCCTATTCTGGGAACATCAAGCTTTTGACCATTGACCTGACAAGAGATGACATGTTGAATGCCAGACCGTTCAAAATACCACCTCAAGGTATCATGATTCTCTTTTGGGAGGACCCATGCTACTTGCCACCAGATGTTCTTCTCTGATTGAATGCCGTAGTAGTCTTGCTTATGCCCTTGAACCCTATTGTTGCTGTCTTTAGTTGCATCCAACTCTTGGGTCTCTAAAGGCTTTCCTCTAAGTGCTCGGCATCAAGGTTAAACTAACACGCTCCAGTCTTTGACCTTTAACCACTTGACATTCATCCAGCTTCAAGACAAACATGGCATTTCCACCTGTCTCTTCAAGTGTGAGGCCATAGTACTGAATCATTGCTTTTTGTAGCACTTCCATGTCAATGTAGACATTGTTATATGCATTATATTCAAAGGGTTTGATTATTGGCATTGGCATAATATCCTCCACCCACTTGTGCCCATCCTCGAACATGGATGCAATATCACCATTAGCACACTTCTTTGCCATCTGTAAGCTATAAAGTGTTGGAAGCAAGGATTGCATAACTCCCTTTGCTCGCAACCCTAAAGGGATTGACCTGTACATTGCTCTGTAACCTTTCTGGCTAATACCTGCTGAGTCACATATATCAAGCATCTCTTTGGGTGTGACAATTTCTTTGATTTCCTTCAAGAAATGTTGACGAAGGGTCTCCCGCAGCTTATCATTACCAGAAACTGTTATCATTTCCATGATATCCTTCTCCTGAAGGACATGCTGAAGAAGGGAGACATTAACATTGTCCTCAGCGTTGTTACATCCTAGTATAGCTGTTGCACATGCCCTACAATCGCAAGAGTCACCCATGAGAGATGCTTTATTCATTAATTGCTTCTCAAAGTTGCTATAATTCCTACAAAAATTTTTACCTGGTTGTTTGTTTACGCCTCTTGCATGCGCTTGCTGTCTTAGAAAGTAACCCAACAGTTTTACGTTTTCTTTGCCTTGCGTGATATCCAATGGGAAGGTGAGTGAAATGGTGAACACGACGCCGAAGATTACGAGTGGAGTGTTGAAGACGAACATAATTATCGGTAAATTGATTTATTGTGCGCACACGATCCGCTAGATTATTCTTCTGCACCTCAAGCTCCTCTGAGAGCTCTTTAATCCTCTACATCAAACTATTGATCTGCTTAGTCGATGCCGCTTGAAGCTGGTCGAAGGCAAATTGTGTTTGCCTCTTTTCAGCTGCCTCATCTAGCCACAACATGTGTAATCTCCTATAATAGCCAAGAAGCCCATTGAAACCATCACCAACAAACTTAAAAAAACTTGTAATGCTTTTGAATGGTGGAGGGGCACCAGATATTGGATTTGGTGGATAAAGATTTCCATCAATCCAAAGATCAATGGCCTTTGCTCCTTGCATTTGAAGCTGATCGTATGAAATATTGGGTGCGACATGCCTACTGTGTAGGGTTGCGTATTCTGTCTCCAAATCAACCTGAAGGCGGATCTTAGAAGGCTTATTGGTGATGTCTTGTAGTGCCATCTACAAGAAAGTAGGCTTGTAAGCTTGGGTTGAATAGGAGTGGAAGGAGCAGGATATGGTATCAAAAAATAATGGGAAGAATGGAGATGAGGGTTGCTTCTCTAGAGCTGCATTGTGGATAGAGAAAGAAGCCAGAAAGGGAGCCAAAGAAACATAGAGAGGGTTGGCAATGGTGAGACGAAAATGCAAAGGAGACAATGTATCATGGGAAGCTTCTTTAGTGCAAGCTATGGCTGCTAAGCAATATAGAGAGAGAATACATCATGAAAAGGTTCTTCTGTGCAAGTCATGGCTACTACTGTGGGTTTGGAGAGAGAACCAAGTATTGTAGAGAGAATGCTCCTGGTAAGCTTCTTCCTTGCAAGCCATGGCTACTACTGTGGGTTTGGAGAGAGAAGGCTCATTTAGGAGTACAGACCTGCTAGCTATGGAGAGAGGACCAAGTATTGTAGAGAGAATGCTCATGGTAAGCTTCTTCCGTGCAAGCCATGGCTACTACTATGGGTTTGGAGAGAGAAGGCTCATTTAGGAGTACAGATCTGCTAGCTATGGCTTTTGGAGTAGAGAAGACGCTTTTTTCCATGGAGAAGGATTGCAGGGTGTTTTAGAGAGAAAGAGATCTGGTGTACACACAAAAAAGGGGGGAAGAAAGTGATGAATTTTTGGAATGTTTAGAGTTCGAAAAGATAGAGAAGGCTATGATAACTGACTGACAGCCCATTACAAAGCTTTAAAGTCACCTAGGTGGCCAGATCTAAGAATATCTCCTTTTTTTTCATTTTTTTTATTTTTGTGAAAAATCAAATATATGCTTTTAGGACTAGGCCTCTAGGCTTAGTCAAAGATGGATTAGCATTTTAAGCATTTCACTAAACGTCCAAATTAAAGGGCCCAAGAAGACTCCATTGAGTTCCTAATGAGACTAGCCCGGCGGTTCCTCCGAAACCAAACCCGAAAAAACTTCCCTCGCCCCCGGAAGACACGGGCAATTCCACCAGGAAAATCATCTAACAAGAGAATTGATCTAACAAGTCAAAGTCTTAACTAACCAAATTGATCCGACCGAACCCGAAAGTCACATGGTCAGATCAAGGAAGAGACTTACACTTGTGTTGAGATTCAAGCTCGATGTCAGCTTGTGTCAGTTGCACTATGTGCTGGCATGTTAGGTAGTAGCATGTGTGAGACATAAATGACCGCGTCTAGTTGGTCATAGTGTGTGGACAGTAGCTAGGGTTAGCTGAGTGTGGACACAACACAAGTAAGGTGTTGTATCTTTTGGATTATGGCTTTATGCATTGAGTGATATGGGACATGGCTTCCCTCTATAGTTAGGGTTTGACTAATCCATTAGGGTTTGCTCCTGTGTGTGTGACTCCTCTCCCTCTACTTGTTTTTCATCATGGTATTAGAGCCTGGTGCTCTCTATTAGGGTTTATGAGTGTGTGACTCCTCTCCCTCTACTTGTTTTTCATCATGGTATTAGAGCCTGGTGCTCTCTATTAGGGCTTATGAGTGAGTGAGAGAAGAGGGAGAAGAAGAAAAGCTGTGGAGCTTGCCATTGGAGCTGTGAAGCTTGGAGCACACCAATTTTCACCAAATCTAAGAGCTTGCCCTACCGCGTAAGGAAAACTGAACATCCTTGAGTGGATTTTAGGTGCAAAATCACAAACAATATCAGATTTGAGTTGCCCGAAGCAAAGAAATTTTTTTGTTTTGCAAGCTCTCCATTGAAGCTTGATTGTGGTGAATGTATGAGGCAAATGGTTGCAAATATGGCAAAGATTCATGTATTTGGCGAATGGGAATGTGTTGGCAACTCATGTGCAAGCCCTAGAGTGAATTTGGAGCAAGTTTGATGCATTGAAGTGATTGGAAAAATACTGTTATGAAGCCCTCAAAAAAACAGAGAATAGAGGTTCAATTTTGATGTAATTGGAGCCGGTCTTTTGCAAAAAAAAAATTAAAAATTGGTGGCTTGGGTGCATGCCTAGGAGTGTTGGGAACTCAAATATAGCTTCAATAGCCACAACCAGCTCTCCAAACCCCCCTAATAGTAGGCAATGCAGCCTGAAGGCCAGAAATAGGGCAGAATTGCATAGTTTTGCATAGTGGAGGCCAAATACTAGCCTAGTGGTTGATTAACCTCAAACTCTTCTTAGCAATAGTGTGATACACACAGAGGATAAGGTTGCTATGTGGTTTTTTGGAGCAATTATGCATTTTGGGGCTAATTATGAGTTGATTAAAAATGCTATAAATCGTGATTAGTGAAATAGAGGGGACTCATTAATTGACTAATTACTCTCTCAACTTTTACAATTGGTCTAATTCCTTTTACATGGAGATAGTAGACATCATTGCTAAGTTAGTGAATGCCTGGTCCCTCAATTTGGACAAGAGTTGAAGAAATTAGAGCACTTTTCCTATTGGTTTTACTGGTTTTCCTCAAAACAAAGAAGGGGATTTGATATTTCTAGTATGTATGCACCTTGGTTGGTGTTAATATGCAACATTGAGCTTGTTCGGGTGTCAATGGAAGTTATCCACACTTGATTGACCACTATATTGCAATTTGAAGCATTTGGAAGCCTTGGAAAGCACGCCAAAATAGGGTATTTTGGACTAAGTATGCCAGTTCAATTTGAATGCAATTAGTGTGATTTTTTACATCAACAGTGAAGTTGGTTGAGTACTTTGGAGTATTTGGGACACTTATTGGAGTGTGGTTGATCTGAGGAAGGCTCCTTTATAGAATTGGACGTGTGTAGAAGGTGAATTCTCATTGAGCAAATATGTCAGATAACCCAGTATAGATTTAAAAAGATGCAAGGGAGAAGAGAGCTTGAGCTCTTGCAAGCACACACACACTCACAAAACCCTAATAGAGAACACACAAGGTGAGAGGCTAAAGATCTTCTTCTCCTTCACTCAACACTCAACACACCATATACAAAGATAAGAGTACACACCTATAAAAAGATACTCAACCAAATACATACTAGGATTCTCTATAGTGTGAACCCAACTAAATGAGCTGGCGCTATAACTATGCCACTCTATAATGGCTGTCACACAGCCTGTCATCCCAATGGCCGCATATCACCCATGATCTCACCAGCCATGCCAGTGGTGTAAGTGTGGGGCCTATCCCCCAAGGGTGGGTCATCAGTGTCCACCGCCTCACTAGATGAGCTCGATATCTCAACACTCCCCCTTGATCTCAACTCTCATGTGTGCTGACATAAACATGGTCAAGGTCTCCTGCCAAGACCTCCTCTCTGACAAAATGGTAGTGGACCTCTATATGCTTTGTGCGATTATGAAAAACTGGGTTCCTGGCCAATTGTATACTGCTAATGTTGTCATAGAAAATGACAACTTGTCTATCCCACTGATAGACCCAAATCTGCAAAAGTAGCTTTCTCAACCAAGCTACCTCACATGCTACCATAGCAGTACCTCTGTACTCGGCCTCTGTACTGGATAGAGCAACCGTAGGCTACTTCTTGCTGCTCCAAGTCATAGCAGCACTCCCCAAAGAAAACATGAAGCCACTAGTAGATCTCCTATCTGAGATACTACCAGCCCAATCAGTATCTGTGTACCCATGTACACATTTCTCTGTCCGAGTTTCATAAAATAGTCCACAATGAAAAGTAGACCTCACATACCTTAGTATGTGTCTCAATGCATCAAGGAACCTACATAAATTGACTCACCAACCTAACAGCATAGCTCAAATCCGGCCTGGTGATCGTCATGTAGATCAAGCTTTCTACTATGCGCCTATACATAGTAGGATCCTCCAAAATCTCTCCTGAATCTGCACTCAACTTGCCATTCTGATCTAATGGCACTGAGATAGGCTTACAGCCTGTCATGCCATACTTGGAAAACGTGTCCAAGCTATACTGTCTCTGCAGTACTCCAATACCATGTGGTGACCTAATCACCTCAATGCCCAAGAAATATCTGAGCTCCCCCAGATCCTTCATCTCAAACTTCTATCTAAGCAAGATCTTTACATCAAAGATCTCTGCATCATGGTCCCCTGTAATGATTAAGTCATCTACATAGATGACAACAAGCACAACCCCTCTATCACCGTGTCTCACATACAGCGAGAAATCTGCATTGGCTACATGAAAGCCAATAGTGACAAGATATTCAGAAAATCTTGTCAGACCATGCTCTCGGTGATTGTTTTAAGCCATACCAGGCTTTCTTCAACGTGCAAACATGCTCGGGGTGACTCACATCCTCATAACCAGGTGGCTGTAACATACACACTTCTTCCTGCAAATCCCCATACAAGAGTGTATTCTTTACATCCATTTGATGTAAAGACCATTGCTTTGACGCAGCCACTACTATCACAACTCTCACTATTGCCATCTTGGCAACTGGGCTGAAAGTTCCCTCATAATCAATGCCATATGTCTGCGCATATCCTTTGGCTACCAATCTAGACTTATACCTGTTTATTCTTCCATCACTGTTATGTTTTACTTTGTACACCCACTTGCATCTAATGTCTTTCTTGCCTTCAGGCAATTGCACTAAATCCCAAGTCTCATTTCCATATAGTGCATCCATCTCCTCATCCATAGATTTTTCCCAACACACATTTCCAATAGCCTCATCAATGCATGTGGGCTCTACAACCTACACAACCTTTGGCAAGTATGCATGTGGATGTGCCACATAACCATTATAGGTAAACCTCTACACAGGATTCTTCACTCTCCCCAGATCTTTGCAGCTTTGCATTCATGGCTTCCATAGCCTTCTTTACACCAGGTGTTCTCATAGCTAGGATCCTAAGCTCCTCATCAAGGCTCATCTCTGAGCCACTAGACTCTCCATCAACATGAGAATGCCCTGCAGAAATGTCAGGCATACTAAGGGGCTCAACCACTTTCTCTAGCTTCTTTTTCAACAGCATACCAGCTTCTCATCTCATAAAAAACAACATCCCTGCTTACCCTCAACTCATATGTAGCAGGGTTATAACACTTGTATCTCTTTTGCTCAAGGGAATATCCATTAGGGAAAAACGGAGCTCATTTTGGGGCCCTGTAAGAAATTCACTATTTTTCGATTTATTTCTCTCCTAAAAGATCTCAAAAATAATAAAATATGGAAACGTGGCTCAGAACTGTCAGTAAGGACCACTGAACTGTCAGTTCAGAAAAGAATAAGATAATCTTTTGTCTAACTAACACGATTTTGCATTAAATATCTCCTTAATTTTTTTTGTTTCTCGAAGATTTCGCATCTCTTTTGACGACGTGTGCAGGCCTCTCATAAAGAATCCATCACTGAACTTAATGATTGTATGGATACCACCACACTTCCACAATTCATGTTACAAAAAGACTATGAGATTGACAAGCCAACTTTGCAACCTCAGAAGCACAAAAATGGCCGATACTAGTGAAGTACAATCTCAGAAGAAGCGATTATATCATCTTCACATTGACTTAGAAGAACAATATGCTCCAGCACAAAAAAGACGAAAGGATGCGGTGCTAAATGCTCAACGGAAAAATATGAGAAGAGAAGGGCTCCAACATATTGACTTATGGTGTGATGGAAGTATATATCCAAAATGTCTAGTACAAAACTCTACACCTCCATTTGTCAATCCAACCACACTATTGAGGTTTGCGGGCGATGGACAAAATGGACTTCTTGGTTATATTTCAGCACAGTTTGCATTTGCAGAAACATATAAAACAATGTACCTACAAGAAAAGGGAGCCAGGATTCAAGAGATAGCTATTCGTGCAAAATTGGAGCAGCAGTTGTTGCAGAATGAAATTGAGGAGCATTCAAAGAGTAAAAAAGAGTTAACAAGATCAAGAAGGAAGAGAACCATGCTTGGAGACAGACAACGAAGTAGGAAGATTAAAAACATTGCAAATTTGAAGGCTGGGACTGGTGGATGCAAGCGAAGAATTCAGGAAGCAAGGTTAGTTTGCAATTTTTTATTTTTTAAACTCAAAAATGCTCTCAAATGACTATATGTATTTTGTCCATTAATGCAAAACAGGATTGGAAGTGTTGAATAATATAGGCATATTGTGTTGTTACTATATTGTTATTATAGGAAAATATTGGAGCCTGCAAAAGAAAATATGGATCCCAACCTTCTTCCAGTTAAACAAATGAAAGGATTGCTTTCTTGTGGTGTAGCAAAAGGTTTGATTGAAGAAAAAAAATACAAAACAGTCAAACGCAATGTTGTAGAGGACTTTATATCCAATAATCAAGTTGATGGTACTACAATCCAAGAGGCTCTTGATGTTAGTGGAATTAGCAGGAAGGGATATAGTTCGATTTTCCATGCGATATCCTCAACTTTGAGAGATCAAAGGATTAAACGAGTTTTACTGCCAAATCCAGCAACAGTGTGGAAGATAAGAGGTCATTTGAATGAAAGTATAGATGAGTTTATTGGACCATATATCCATATTGAAGAAATATTTCATGGTGCTAAAGGAACCACTGTGTATGACCTTTGGAACAATATATTTGTAGATCTACAACAACTTCAAAGAAGAATGGTCGAGTTTTATGGAATAACATTTGAAGAGTGCAAAGGCATTTTGAAATTTGTTATCAAACTAGATGAGTGTGAGGTTGTAAAGGAAAAGAAAATGGAAAGGATTACTATCACATTGATGAATGGAGCACTTGATACATCATTGAATAAAGCGAGTTCGAAGTATTTTAGTGTGCAGTCGGAGAAACACATATGGTGGTTGGGCTCATTCCAGGTATGATCATTTTTTATTTTGTACTTGATTTTAGTCAATGTTTTCAAATCTTTTATAGTAAGACTTTTGTTTTGTATAATCACAGGTAAAGACAGAAGACCATGAAACACTAGATTGGGTGTTTCACCACACGGAAATACCAAGAATAATTAAAAGACAGGTGCAAGGAGAGAATCTCCATGTTGCAGGAAAAGGTGATTTTCAAGTAGAGTGGCACATGGCGGGGGATCTTAAAACACTTAAGTGCATGTATAATAACGTTAGTAAAGGAGGTAACTCAAAGTCTCCTTGTCTTTACTGCAAAGAATCAGCGCAAGTAATGGATTCTAAATGGTGGAAGAGAGCACCTAATAGAGATAAAATTGACCCTGACTTCAAGGCCATTCTTGACATTCCACTATGTAATGTTCACATATACACATTGCATGCTCTATGTCGAATTATTGAGAAATTGGTATTTTTTTATATTGGATTTGCTTGGAAACTCCGTCCCGAAAGAAATAGAAAGGATGCTCTTCATGCATTGAAAAAAGTGTTATCCGATATAGGTCTGCATGGAGGTGATGTTCATATCACAAAGGATTTTAAAAAGTCTACCAATGGCAAGGAGGTACCAATCAAGCCCTCTATTGGTGGTGTTAAGGCAAGAAGATTCTTGTCTCGACCCAAACACAATAGTAAGCAAGTAAGGCAAGGTAGAACAGTTTCAAGGATTAGTTATGGATTGTGGAAGCAAGTCCATAATGCTGTGAAAGATCATGAGGCAGATGGGGAAGCACGAAATGTGAAGGCAGAGGTGTGGAGGTCTCTTGATCAACTCTTCATGTTCTGTGACAATGTAACATGGACAAAGAGTGATTACAAGAACTTTGAAGAGGCAATAAAACATTTTGGGAAGTCAATGAAAGACGCATGGACAGCCTGCAATATAACTCACTACATGGTAAAGTGATGTCTTCTTCTTTTACTTAAGTGTGATCCTCTTTTCTTTTATAACTTACTATGCATTCTTATGTCTTTGTGAAAACAGCATATCATCTACAACCACCTTCCCTATTTTGTCAAAAAGTATGGATGCCCAGCAATTTGGTCTACCCAAGGCATGGAGAAGTCTCACTACATGGCACGTAATGCATTTTTCAGACACACACAACACTATGGAGGGAGTCAAAAGGCAAATAGTCTGAAGGAAGTCTTCCAATGGTTTTACCGAGGCATTCTACAAAGGCTGCATGCTAAAAGAAAAGTTGCTAGCTCCAAAGTCAAGCTTGCTTTTATTCTAGCCCAAAAGCAAAGACGAAGACAAACTTTGGACAATTCAATGGCAGCAGAGAGACATAGACAGTGGAGGGATTCGAAGATATTTAGAAACCATAAATGGACAAGTAAACATGAATAGCAGTTTGTAACTTATTGGTGTTATGTCCACATGTTTTCAAACTCAATCAATAGATTTTTATTCTGTGGAACAAGTGACTCTTGGTGTAATGCCTATATGTTTTGAGACTCCATCAAAAGTATTTCTTTTGTGAAACATGTGATCTATATTAACAAGCATCAATACATCCATATATTAACACACAAAAAATTCAATCAATACTACTTAATTATGCTAGACATACTGTTGATCCTTACCAATAAAGTACTGAGTGTCAAACACTTTTAGAAGCTTTTGAGTGTGGGAAGAGTACTGAAGTGTCGTACGGTGATGGGACAAATGCAAAAGGGTACTGATCGTCCGTACGGACAAGGAACTGATGAGGATCAAAGACTTTGTACAAATCAGTTCAACTTCAACATAATGTTTGTGCTATATTTGATGACTAAATCCTATTACTCCCAAGGCTTGCGAGTCGGAACTCTCTTTTTGAACTTGATTGGACTCTTTTTCTTCCTTATTGGCTTGATGTCGACTTTTTGTTTATCAATGCTTGCCTCTGTTGCTTGTCTGAGAGGGGTATCCTTGTCTTCAGCTATCTCCACGTGTTCTTCTTCTTGGATTGTGTGGCCTGATGCAATCATGGGTGGCTCTCGAAACCTTATGAGCTTGTGTTTTCCATAGCCCTCTAGACATTTGGGCTCCTTAACACCACATGCTAATGCATAAGAAGTGTAAGACAAAAAGTAAGAGGCCCTAGAGGCCTGCTTATTCACATAATCCCCAAATATATCTATGGCGGACAACCTCTCTATTAAAATGATCTTTTCCTTTTGCCATGGAAGATCATGTCCACCTAAAACCCTAGACAAACATTTAAAGAAGTAAACAATGGCTTCTCCATTGTTGCTCAACTGCCTATGGTAAATCAATATCTTAGCACTGCCTAGATCATGAATATAACGAGCTAGGCTTGACATTTTGCCAAACCCAGCCGGCCTGCTTCCACTTGATCTCTGGAGGAATGTGTCATCCTCAATTTGTAGCTGCCATGTATCAAAAGATTATAGTGAGACAATGATACATAACTACAAAACATTTAAACACAACATAAAGTATTTGATTTGAAGTAATAATATCATACCCTCTCATTTTCATCAGCAACAAGAAGTTCATCTTTCCAAAGATTTATTCCTCTCCCCTCCAGTCCAGCCTCTTCTTTAAGTTTTTCCTTATGAAGTGATGAGAGATTCATAGCTTCCTGGGTGAGCTGGAAGGCAGCTTCATCTGGCTCTTGGAAACTTTCAGCCTCTTTGAAACAAATAGTAAGGGCCTCTGCAGGATCAAAGGTTGTTTCCAAAGCTAGCAGTGAATGGTCATCCTCTATGCCAACCTCCTTGTCAAGCCTTGAAGCCTGGGCAATAAGGGAAATGGCATAGTCCTCCCTCAAATTGAACATACACTCTATATCATGGAGGAAAACATAATCTTTACCACCAATAAAGACACCTGGAAGCATGGGCACTGCATAGTTGCTGCTCTGAACATCAAAATCTTCAACTGGCTGTGCTGCCCTAAGAGTTTCAGCCCTCAGTTGAACAAGGTCAAGAGCAGCCACTTGCAGCCCCTCATCCTCGAGGTTGATATCTTCTTCCTGCTCTGCCATATCTGTTGCCATAGGAATATCCTCTTTTACCTCCGCTACAGATATATCTTCTTCTTCAGTCTCCTGCCCTTGCTCTTCTAGAGATTGCTGTTGAAAGACAATGTACATAAGGAATGCCATGTTTTCCTCAAGCACTCTACACTTTCTGGTGTGCAAGTTACAGCTGAATTTATATTCCTCAGGCAGGCTATCAAACCTTCTATTCACATGGTACCTCAGCTTGTCAATGGAGACAATATGATTTAAATGCACAAATACCTTTTCACCTTCCACAATCCTTCCTGCCTCTGTCAGTTGTTTGAAGGTATCCCAATGGTCTGCAAGGAAATCTCTGTGATGGTCCAAAAGAGAGCTCATAGTGAACTCCCTGTTGAAAATACTGTGGTATATGTGGAAGTTCCTTTGAGCCTTGCACTTGTGAAGAAAGTCAAATAGGAGCAAATCTGGAGATTTGTCCTCTTCTGGTTCCCTTTGTTTTGAAAGGGAAGACTCACCTTTCTGCTCTAGTCTCTTGCTTTTGCCTGAACCAAAATTTATATAACATGAATTCTATATGCTCACATATGCAATCAGATAATGTATAGGATATCACCAAACAAAACTCTTCATAAGCACACATGAATCACCTGGTGATTGCTGTGGTCTGAGTATAGCAGCAGAAAAGTCCAGCTTCCTCTTGAAAGGAGGGGCCTGAGGATCAACTGTTCCAAAGCAAAAACATTTCTCATCATCAAGAAAGACATCTCCATGGACATAGAAAGCAAAACATTGGAAAGGGTATAGATCTCTGACCTTTCTTTTCCTCTTCCATACTGTTGGAATAGCCCTGGAGATTCTCCTGCTCTCTTCCAAAACTGAGCTGTAGCACTGGTAACCTGGAGATCTGGTAATGGTAGTAGTCTTCAGACAGGTTGCAGAGTGGATGGAGTGTGTTGGGTAGAAAGTGATCAAAGTGGGAAAGAAAAGGATGATGGGAGGGTGCTGGCAGGGATGGAATACAGGGAGGGAAAAGTGTTAATGGATCTAATTATGAAATCATGATTGGCACAATTTCCAAGGCAAAAAGTGACCCACAAATTTCAAATTCCAAAAGATCTGGTGGGACCCACACATGTTAAAAAACGACTATATTTCACACATGTGGTATTTAATAACTCCTTTATTTGTATTTTGTAATAATCTACTCTCCTAACTCAGTTCTCTTGCATCTCTACCTCCCTACTCTACACCATCAGCATCCAGACCAGCAGCAGAGGTTCATAACCAGCACAGGATACTCATCATCAGCACAGCACACTTGCAGATAGCTTCCAGGTTAGTAAGAAAATCTTTTTCCTTTTCTTCTTGTTTAATAGTATATTAGGGTAAGGAACTGATTGATGTGATGTAGGTTACACATTATGATAAATATTATATGCATTTTTTAGATTTTCTCCACTGCATGTAGAAGCAGGAAGACTTTTTATTTGGACCTGTTGAATGAGAGTTTGATCACTTCTTGATGTCCATAGGCTCAATCCATGTTGCACCAAGCTGCATACACACTGAAATGACTAAAGGCATGCTGAAGTATGTTGTCTCTAGAATTTGCAGCAAAACGCGAGGAGAGGATTTTAGAAATCTCAAAATAGTGCAAATCGCATTTTGTTGCAAATTTTAAAATGCTTCTTCATCCACCCATTTCATTGTGATTTTGTAACTTTCTAGGGTATTCAAGGCTGCATAGTTCTTCTATAAACTCAATACATAGTTGAAAAGATAGAGAAATCATCATAGGGATGCAATAGCATGTTGTTTCAAGTATTTGCAGAAAAACGCGATTTTGAGCTGTTAGAAATTTCAAATCATCATAATCGCGTTTTGTTGCAAATTGTTCAATTTTGCTTTATCCAATTTGTCATCACCTTCTTTTATCATTCTATGTTCTCCATGTTTCTAATCTTTTTCTATTGCTTTGTATGGACCTTTTCAGAGTGATGGCAAGAACCAAGGCAACTGCAAGGAGGTCTGGCAAGGGGCCAGGGCTTGCAGCAGCAGCAGCTGGGGCTGATGTCAAGGAATCTAGTGTGCCTACAAAAGGAAGAGTTGCACATGGCAGGAAGGGGAAGCCAATGAGCATGCTGCAGCAAAAGTCCAAGAGGTTAAAGCATTCTGCTGGTGTGCTAAAGGAGATCAGGAAACAGCAAAAAGCTATAGGCTTTGCAATCCCCAAGGCACCTTTTCAGAGGCTAGTGAGAGAAATTTGTGATAGCTGGCACCTTGGTTTCAGGTGGAACAGGACTGCCATTCTTTCCTTACAGGAAATGGCAGAGGATTACTTGGAGAAGTACTTTGAAGATGCAATGCTTGTAGCAGCCCATGCTCACAGGGTAACTCTGATGGCCAAGGACTTCAACACATTGTCCAGAGTGAGGTGGAGGTATGACAAGCTGGTCCATCCTGTGGAATGGCAGGACATTAAAATGAGAGATATATTATTAATTCCACCTACAAGGAAATTGAAGGCAGACAAGGTGAAGGTTGTTGAAGTGACCCACTCAATGAGCACCAGAGGGAAAGCTGCTTATGAGGAGTCACTGAAGCAGCAAATAGAGGAATCCAAATCTGCTATAGATGTGGAGACTGTACAGATGGAGCTACAGATACAGAGAAGGTTGCAGGAGCTGGGCCCTAACATAGTTGTCCATATTGAAGATGATTTTTCAGAGAATAATTTTGACTTGACAAAAGCATGCTTGGCAGCATTGGCTCATAAGAATGAGTATTGCTCAGATACTATCATTCTTGCAATGCTCTAGTAAGTGTCTTTTATTTTACATTTGTTTGCAAAACAATCCTTATTGTACCTCCTCCCTTACACCTTACCTTAATTATTGTTTTGTCCAATGTAGCATGATGAGAAGCTGGCTGAACCATGCTGTACAGCATACAGTTTATATTATTGATCCTGCAATTTCCTTCAAGTTAAGAGATCCAAAGGAAACTCCCATGGATATTTCCAATTGGTTCAGACACTGTGATTTTGATCATGTTGATATTTTGCTACTTCCATACCATAACAAGTATGTGTGTGGCTGCTTCTTTTGGGATTTTCCTTCAAGATTGAGTACTCTTGTAGCCTTTGATTTCTTAATGCTTTTTTCCTTATGCAGTGACCACTGGAGCTTTGCTTCTATTGACATCCAGCAGAAGCAATGCTTTTTATTCAACTCTCTTAGAAACACACACAGAGAGGTTAAATTGTAAGTGGTTTGTGTGCTATTTTTAACTTTAAACTTCATTATTTGGATTTAATGCACACTAACTGAATTATATGTATTGCAGTTGTATTAGAAGACTTCTAGATGCATTGGATCAGTGTCCTCCTAATGTCAATCTTTTGGATTCAATAGAGCCAATAGATTTAGAGGTAGAAAGTTGTTCCCTCTACTGATGTCTATTTCATGCTATGCCTTTGAACTTATTGAATAATTTTATTTTGTTCAGACATTAACAGTTTCTAACATATCTTTCCAACTATCCAGACACCACAACAAGATGATTCAAGTAGCTGTGGCTGGAGAGTGCTGATAAGTGCCAAATATATACTTTCAAGCTATTTTGAGATAGGACAGCCAGAGCTTGTAAGAAAAAATAATTTTCATTTAGCTTCAAAAAATTTGATATTGGTACAAAGTGTTCTAAATCATCATATCTCATTGCAGATGAGAGAAGATAGCTTCAACTCGAGCTATGTGTATAGTTTCAGAGCTGATATAATTTGGAAGTTTTTGAAGTATGCCTTCCCTAAACCTATTGTACCAGCTACTGTCGAGTTAGGTGAGAGCTCTAAAGTCTGAGAAGGTGTCATACACCTTGATGACACAGATGATGCAGATGTGGTGCCACAAGAACAAGGACCTAGTGCTGATGAGGAGAAGCCACAAGAACAAGGACCTGCTGCTGCTGCTGATGTTATTGAGGAAATGATGGAGCAACAGCAAACAGATGCTCCAGGGGCAGTAGAGGAGACAATGGAGCAGCACCAAGAGACTGTACACGACAAGATGGAGCAACAGAAAGTAGATTCTCCAAATAAAGATGATACGGTGAGCTTGGACCATGTAGAGCAGCCTCTAGATCAGCCTGTAGATAAATAGAAAATTGTTGTCAAGAATATGTTCTACATATGTAATTAAACACTTTTGTACAGAATTTTACATTTCTGAATATAATACCTTTGTTTATGGAGTCTGTGTTATCTCAATTTTCAAATTTTCAATGTCTTTGCATTTTATTGATCTCTCTCTTCTTTTGAGCACCTGCAAAAAAGCAATATGAAACAATAGGGTAAAGTAAACTAATAGTAGTGCTTAATGAGACTAGGATAAGTCACATGGTATACCTTCTTATTGTTGTAGATAAATAAAAAGTCCTTTGAAATAGAACCTTCTGTCTCAAATAGAATGTCATTACGCAATTGAGCTAGGGAGCAACATTGTCTTAATGTGATATTGACTAGCACATCACCATTCTCAACAACATCAATATCAAGAAGTTTATTTTCTGCACCAAAAGAATCTTCATCTTGATCCATTGGGACTAGTTTTGTACCTAGCATTCGACTGCGCTTATAATAAAAAGAAAAAATGAAATTTTGTGATGCAACCATGTACTTCAATTGCATAGAAGGTTGGACAACCTCACAAAACACTGAACTACATGTCTTCTTATCCCAACCTTTATCCAAAAATTGTGGCATGCATGCCAGACTTGTTGCTTTAACTGTGAACATTGTTTTTGAAACCTTCACTGGAAAGGTATTAAACAAGTCTACAAAAACTGTGAGAGGCATGCACAAAGAAATTTTTATTATCCTTGTGGCAATATTGGGCCTCAGAGCTTTCTGTACTTCTTTGAAAAGCTTGGCTCTATATGCCTCTGTAACACTAAAATGTGGGAGAGGCCAATCCACTGAATTCCATGCTGGAAGGTCTTGTTTTCTTAACACACCATGTGTGTTTGCATTGTCCAGCAACTGATAAAAATGATCAGTAAAAAATATACCGGATTGAGCTAGCTCTGTTGCACATCGACCTTCGTATTGTTGTTCTCCTATCGATCCATGCAAAACATCTATAAATCCCAGAATACAATCGATGTTTTGCCATGTCTCATACGATGAAGGGTATAAATCTGAAATAAAATAACACAAGAATATCAATAAGTAAAGAAAGAAAGCTTTGTCTTAAAAATCCATGCACCTCATAAAGAACAAAACCACAATAGAAAAATATACAATTAGGCCTGTGTTGCGGAAGATCATTTGGATAGTCTCGCAAGACAAGTTCTTTATGCATGTACACATGCTGAATCAAAACTTCTTTCACCGATAGCTTTCCTCTGGTGATTTTAAAATCTCGTACTCTTCCCTTCCATGATGCCAAGAAAATATTTTTTGTCTAGGGTCTCTTTCTTTTACTAGGTTGCATGAGCACCCATGCTCCTTTCGAAACAATAAACCTTTCCCAAGTTCCTTCCGTTTTGACTGTACTTGAATTCTCTACCGAAGAAATAGAAGAAGCAGGTCGACGGGGTAAGGATGTGTGGTATAATTCTGCCTTCATAGCATTATCATCCACAGAGCGTCTTCCACAAGAACGACCATAGTTTTTATTCACCATGGATACCTTGTGAATCTGTAACCACAGCAAAGTAATGTAAACAAGATAACAAAGTGAAGTTTCAAGAAAGAGAAAGTAGGCAGACAGATAGTTGACAAGAAACATCTTACTCTAAGCCAAACTGGATCAAGGGAGCAGTTTTGGAAAAGAAGAGGTTGCTGCACAATGAGGTAGTGGTGTAGAATGGTAGACCTTTTGAAGGAAAGGCAGCACAACAATTCAAAGTTCAAAGGGAGGTGGAAGCGGGAAGGCCCTTGTCAGAGAAAATGTCAGACTAGATTCTATCGTCATGTCCAAAGATCTTGTGAGAATAAAAAACCAATCTCCACATTAATGTAGCACGCTTGTACCTACATAAAATATTGTTTCTTTTATCTATTTTCTTTTATTTTTGTGAATTTCCAACGTTACGTTGGCCCTCTGTTCATTGGTTGAGAGCTTATTTTTCCAAACCGTAAAAGGCCCCAAAATGAGCTCCCTTTTTCCCTAATGCAATAAACACACATTTTTCAGCTTTTGGATCCAGCTCATCTGGCACATGCACATACGCAATGTATCCAAAGACTGTTAGATGAGACAAATCAAGTTTTTTGCCAGTAAACCTCTCCTCTAGAGTTACATCATGTATGGCTGCAGTTCGAGTCCTGTTCATGATGTAAACTACTGTAGAAACAGCCTCAGCCCAATAGCTATGCGGCATATTCTTCTCTTCCATCATGCTTGCACAATCTCAGCAATGTGCCTGTTTGTTCGCTCAGCAACTCTATTTTCCTGCGAAGTGTATCTGCATGTAAACTGTCTCCGAATACCATTATTCTTCAAAAATTCAGAGAACTCATTGGAGAAGTACTCTCCCGCTCCATCTGACCTTAGGCACTCTACATATTTCCCTGTTTTCTTTTCAACCATAACTCTGAATTTTTGAAAATGAGTGAACACCTCACCCTTCTCCTTCATGAAGTATACCCACATTTTCCTTGTGTGGTCATCAATAAATGTAACATAATACCTACAGCCTCCCATAGATATGGTCTTCGTAGGACCCCATACATCTGAATGCACAACATCTAGTGCATTTCTGCTCACATTTCTGTTACGTGGAAATACATGCTTTGTTTGCTTTCCAAATTGGCATGCTTCACATATTCTCTGCATCCCTATTAACTTTAATCTTTGGTAGCCCTGTCACGATTTCTTTAGTCTGCATAGACTTCATTCTCTGCACATTCACATGTCCAATTCTCTGCTCAATCATCTGGCCAACTGAAACTATATTCTTTGTTATGTTCGAAACATGAAGTACATCTGCAAGGTACTTGACTTTGCCATCCTGCATAGACAATGGCACATCTCCAACATGGGCAATTGGATGAGCAGTGTCATCCCCTGTTTCCATAAAACTTGGTCTTTCAAGGTTTTTCATCTCCTTGAACCACTCCCCACCATGACTTGTCATGTGGTTCGAAGCACCTGAATCAACGTACCATACATCATCTTTATGTGCTACTTCAACATTTTGAGACATGGCATTAACGACATACTGCATACCAAACAACCTTTCATTATCCTCATTGTTTCTACTCGAGGATGCATAGTTGTTTTGCTACAATTTTCCATTTTGCATGTTAGCTTGCTTCTTATAACAATCTGCCTGCACAAGTCTAGGCTTACCACAATAAAAGCATCCATGTGTATCATTATACTATCTTTGCCAATTTCCACAACCTCTTGGACTCCCCCTGCCTCTAAATTGGCCTCTTCCACACCTGTGTTGTTGTTGTTGTTATTGTGAATTCTGGGACTGTTGTTGTTGCTATTGGTGGCCATAATTCTGATTTCCTGTTCGGCCACCTCCTTGACCGCGTCCACGGCCTCATGTACCTCGTCCTCTTCCTGAACTTGTGTAGAAGGCCTATTGCTCTGAACTATTTTTGTTTTATGAAGACTGTTGGTCTTCACCCAAGCTCTTCTCTTCTATAATCAACATAGACACCAAATCTGTGAAATTGGGAATGTTTTCCCGAGTCTGAATAGACGTCTTGAATGCCTTGTATTGTGGCCCGAGACCACGTAGACAGACTTCCACCTTATCATCATCATCTACTGAAACACGAGTAGATGCAAGGGATTCCACAATACCCTTTCTCTTCAATGCATAGTCATTCACAGTCATACTCTTTTTCTCCACAGTATGAAGTTCATTTTTCAACTATATCTTTCGTGCCTTGGTATTCGTTTCATAGAGTTTTACCAAGGTGTCACACGTCTCCTTGGGGAACTTGGCATCCTGTATGTGCCCAATCATGGTGTCCTATATTTGAAAGATAGAAAGGTAGAAAATGCATCAACATGAAGGAATCCGTGTGACGAGAAACATTAAAGGACATGAAAAATACAAATCAATACAATGTGATACGAGGTCTTTCGAGATCCTTGAGAGGTAGCATATCGTGTTATAATGATTTTAATAGAAAAGGACCCCAATATCTTAATATTGCATTAATTGGTCTGAAAAATGATATTGAAACTACCCCAAAAAAAAGATCATAACAGCGATATGAGGCCATCATACAAAATCATCATTATGCCCTTCTCACATTGTAATGATTTAACACAACCATCATTAAACCTCGCATTCTAATTATGCCCTTCTCAAGTTGTAATGATTTAACACAACCATCATTAAACCTTGCATTCTAATTATTTGTTGAAAAGGTGCAAAAGTATGCATGAAGTACCCAGAGACATATAACTAAATGGGGCCAAAAAGTGTAACGACAACGATATGCAGAGAAATTGAAACACAAGAAACATTTGCTGAATCAAACATTGAAGACTTTTAAAACGTACCTCGAAGTTATAAAAGGGAATAAAAGTGGTAACGACAATGATCTGAAGAACGCATGAAAAAATTCAATGAGAGTAATCATGACCTTATTTTGTGCAATTCGGTAATCAGTGTGGGTACGCTTTATCTAATGATATTTACATGTGGCACTCATGCAGCATTGGCCATTGCCTAACTTAATCTTCATCAAAATAGTTGGAACCATGTGTCAACCATGCATTTTGGAAATGTGTCACACATGCATTGGGTGTAATCATTTTGCATGATAACTATTTATTAATGCATACACATTTCATTCTACTTCTCGTTTTTGCTACTTCAATTGTTCTATGATCTTGTATACAATCTCGTCTATGCTCTAAGCTTTGCAAGCTCAACCTCTTCATCCTTAGCACTTACTTCAATCAAGGTAGCTATAGACAGCTTGCCACCCCATAATGCGAGATAAAGACTTTCAATGTTTTTTGAATTTCCTTTCTGCATTATAGTGCATCCGTTCATTTTATGCATTTCAATACATACAGTTATGAGCCGAGAATAAATCATGTCTATCAATCCCATGAATCTATGCAAGAAAACGATAGATTGTTACATTGCAAGGATGGGGTTGATGTCGGGTTGACGCTCTTAGACCCTTGTAATGTCAAATTTATGGAAATACTTTTGAAAAAACTTGAAATCCATTACCGTTTCAATCTACATTGTTGTTTACATGGTGGTGTTTTGAATTTAATAACTACCATCTATTTACATTTTGACCCCATCTTGATTAACTTTTACTTATGACTTGTAATTACTTTCATATGAAAATCTCGTTTCAATCTACATTGTTGTTTACATGGTGGTTGTTTTGAATTTAATAACTACCATCTATTTACATTTTGACCCCATCTTGATTAACTTTTACTTATGACTTGTAATTACTTTCATATGAAAATCTCATTTCCATTTGGGATAATGGTTGGTGTAGGTGTGGAAGGAAGAAGACACACAATGTCTTAGGGTCTCGTGCTATGTCAAAGGTCCATTCCAAGTATGGCCAAAGAGATGCCTCCTATGCCACCCCTATCATGAACCACTTCATTGTCAAAGGGAGTCTAGATATTCTAATGCCAAGCGAACATTTGGCCTAGCAAAAAGACTCTAATATCGATGGTGTGAACGACAACAATCGCTCACACATGCTACCCACCACAATCTCAAGGGACTGCATCCGAGTTCCAAAGAAGGATTATTCTTATGCACGTATTACAAAATGCAAGTAATCCAACTACTGCATGTAATGTCAATGCCCACTAAATGCAATTGAGATGAGTACAATGGATAATTGATGACAAAATGTTACTAGAAAAAATGTAAAAATCGATGATAATAAAGCTGATGTAGTTGAAGTTGTTGATGATGAACTTGAAAATGCAATTTCTAAGATAATGACGACTTTGTCTACAAAGAAAATACTGCTCAACTATAGAAAACCCAAAATTGAACAAAGAGAATTCAAGCTAACACTTCCTCGAGATGTCTACAAAAACCTTACACTATGAAATAAATATTCTCTAAATATGTCCAAAACATCTCAAAATTTTCCAAAACACCTCGAAATGTGTAAAATGTATATTAATACCTTCTCCACCAAGGAAGATAGCTTAATCTGAGGGTGATGTAAGGTAGACCTTCTCCACCTAAGAGGATAGCTCAATCTCAATTAAAAGAAAAACTCAAGGAGAAGATGATAAGGGGGTAAGGGCCAAGAGAACCTGCTCTAATACCAATTGTTAGAGTAGAGATGAAGGTAGCAACACACATAGATGCTATAAGTAAGGAGAGATAGAGAGATGAAGGTAGCAACACATATACATATGCAGTAAGCAAGGAGAGATAGAGAGAAGTACAACAGTCAAAGTACATTGATGAGAATAAGTGAATTACAAGTGAAGCAACATGATAAGGTCACTTACACACACTCATCAGAGTGTGTAAACATGCTTGGGATAAAGAACCTCTAAAGAGGGAAAAGGTGCCTAGACCCATTATTAGCCTACATCTACACATCACTACCATATAAATGGCTACAAAAGGCTACAAAAGAAGCTATAATTTTCTCCCATCTACCACAAATACTTGAATGTAGCACAAAGCATCTGTATAAGGAGCTAGGGTAGTAGCTAGCACAACCTCTCTATCCACCACACTGGTTAACATTATTTTTAAGCGTGGTTACGCTTCTTGTAACTCATTATATGTAACCATGCCAACCCCAGTCCATGAAAGGGTTGAGGAGGAGGAGGAGATACTATCCTACAAGCAAGAGCAGAGGTCAGAGCTTGATTATGGAGATCACTTTCTCTTTTCCTTTACGTGATGTACTAATCACATTTGCAGGACTGGTATTATGACACAGCCTGCCACTCCATGGTCTATCAATAGACCCACTAGATGAGGACTCTGCTGGTCCACTCAGAGACTGTGATTGCTGACCTGCATTCTGTGCAACCACACTTCCACTCACATCAGCCCCAACAGCTTCTTTTTCAGCAGCATACCAGCTGCTCATCTCATCAAACACAACATCCCTGCTTACCCTCAACTCACGTGTAGCAAGGTTATAACACCTGTATACCTTTTGCTCAAGGGAATATCCAATAAACACACATTTTTCAGCTTTCGGGTCCAGCTTAGTTCTCAGCTCATCTGGCACATGCACATATGCAATGCATCCAAAGACTTTCAAATGAGACAAATCAAGTTTTCTGCCAGTAAACCTCTCCTCTGGAGTTACATCATGTATGGCTACAGTTGGAGTCCTCTTCATGATGTATACTGCTGTAGAAACAGCCTCAGCCCAATAGCTATGCGGCATATTTTTCTCCTCCATCAATGCTCGCGCAATCTCAGCAATGTGCCTGTTTTTTCGCTCAGCAACTCCATTTTGCTGCGGAGTGTATCTGCATGTGAACTGTCTCCGAATACCATTCTTCTTCAAAAATTCAGAGAACTCATTGGAGAAGTACTCTCCCCCTCCATCTGACCTTAGGCACTTTACATATTTCCCTGTTTGCTTTTCAACCAAAACTATGAAATTCTGAAAGTGAGTGAACACCTCACTCTTCTCCTTCATGAAATATACCCACACTTTCCTTGTGTGGTCATCAATGAAAGTCACATAATACTTGCAGCCCCCCATAGATATGGTCTTCGTAGGACCCCATACATCTGAATGCACAACATCTAGTGCATTTCTGCTCACATATCTGTTACGTGGAAACACATGCTTTGGTGGCCACTCTTGATCCAAGCAAGAGTAGAACCCTCAATCCCTCAAGCCAAAGGATAGCTCAAAAAACCCCATGTAAGTTAGAAAATCTACTTTTTCTAATTCTATTCTATGGTTTTATGATTTCTTGCTTCTTTTAAATTGAAATTGGATGTTATGCCTTGATGGAAAGGCTTCCCCCGTCTCTTCATTGAATTCAGCCCTTCTTTATCCAAGATGTGAAATCAAATAAATAGAGTTAAATTTTTCGTATTGTTTTCTCTTAAAAAAATGGAAAGTGATTAAATTAGAGTGCTAAATTCATCTTGGGGTAAACTCTAAGTAGATTTAGAGTGTAAAAATTGAAAAATGGTCAACCATACAAAGGTATTATTCTCATTATTTTTGATTTTATGCATAGCAAGATGCATAAAGGAATTTATTTTTATTTCAAAAGAGTTATTCTCATTAATTTTGATTTTAGGAATAGAAAGATGCATAAAGGATTTAATTTTATTTTAAAAGTGTTATTTTCCTTAAAATTTAATTTATGCATACATAGATGCATAAAAGGATTTTGTTAAAAGTGTTATTCCCACTAAAGTTGATTTTATGCATAAGAAGATGCGTAAAGAATCTTTATATAAAAAATTTAGAAATTATCTTGAATTCTATGTTTAAAAGAATGTGATGTGAATCGATGTGATGATAATCAGATAAATGTAATATGAATAGAAGTGATGAGAATGTGATGTGGATAGATGTGATGAGATGTGATGTGAATCAGATGGATGGGAATGAATGGATGAATAGATGTGATGAGAATCAGATAAATGTGAATGAATGGATTGATGGATGGGATATGAATAGAAGTGATGAGAATGTGATGTGGATAGATGTGATGAGATGTGATGTGAATCAGATAGATGGGAATGAATGGATGGATAGATGTGATGTGAATTAGATAGATGGGAATGAATGGATGGATAGATGTAATGTGAATCAGATAAATGTGAATGAATGGATGGATATCATGTGAATCAGGATGTAAATGAATGATATGGGATGGATGTGGATTTATGTGAAGAATGGAAGTGGATGTATGTGAAAGAATGGATGTGGATGTATGTATGTGAAAGGATGGATGTAGATGTAGGTGGAAGGATAGATGTGGATGTGTAAGTGATAAGTATGGATGTGGAAGAATATATGTGGATGTGAATGTGATGAATATGAACGAGAATAGAGGCGATGAGATGTGATGTAAATTGGATGTGAATGAATGATAAGGGTGAATGTGATAGCCTATAAATTGGTGGAGCCTATAAATTGGATGTGAATGAATTATACGGGATATGAATGAATATGATAGCCTGTGAATCGCTGCTCCTTGATTCTGATCTGGTAGTACCTGGATTTGAGATCTATTTTTGTGAACATTTGGATCCCACTTAACCAATCCAAAAATTTATCAATCCTAGGGATATGATACTTATTTTTAATTGTTAATTGATTCAATCCTCTATAGTCAATACAAAGTCTTAACATTCCATCTTTCTTCTTTTGAAAGAGAACAGGCGCACCCCAAGGTGAGACACTGGGTCTGATGAATCCATGCTCTAACAGTTGTCTTTACTACTCCTTTGGCTTCAGGGACTGGCATTTTGTATGCACGCTAGGCTACTGGTTGAGCTCTGGGGGTTAACTCGATCTCATGATCTACTTTGCAAGACGGAGGCATCTAAGTCAGGTCTTCTGGGAACACATCTGCATACTCACTTAACCACTATGGTTCTTTAGCCTTGCATTTTATGTCTACCAGATTCATCTTAACGACATAAACACCTTGCCTCTTTCCGAGCCCTTTTAGCAATTTAAAAGCTTTGACTAATTGCAGCACTCGGGATCCAAAAATTCTCGCTCCTTGAACTTTATTCTCATGAAAGTCAAGGAAAGAGATGGCTCCATTGTGACAATGAATGTCAGCCTGATATGGAGTCAATCCATTCCAAGGATTCCATCATAGATTCCCAAGGGTAGGACTCTGAACTAGAAATCTATTACGTTCCCATCTAGATCAAACTAAATAAGGTCTGTCTCAAGGTGTGTGAAAAGAATCTTTCCACTGGCCAATTCCACTTGCATAGGTTTCCCTGATTTTTTATGTAGGACTAACTTACGTAGACATCCTAGGGAAATAAAAGAGTGAGTACTTCCTGAATCAATCAAAAGCTTGAATTGCTTACCCTGGTACTCTGTTGGAGTCTGGAGGACTGAAAAATTGACGATTATTCCCCTGATGCTCAATTGCAGCATAGATCTGTCCTTTTTCTTCCTCCACTTCCTTAACTATAGTGACGGCTCTAGTTGCTACAGTAGTCTGAGGGGGAACTCTCTTTCTTTGGTTACTTCAATTCTGGGAGAGGGAGTTCGGAGACTGCTTTGCATGGAGACTGCAGGCTGAGCTGGCACTCTTCTACGGTTACCCTGATTTTGGTACGGGGGACCCTGATTGGACTGATATATGAAGGAGTTTGCCTCTGAACTCCCTCCTTGGCCCACAGAAGGAGATGGGAAATCCTTGAGCTGGTGCCCAAACCTCTGTTCTCACTTTGAAGTTTTTTCCTCTGCATTCTTGAAAGAGCAGGGGTTCCTGAGAAAGAGCTTCGAGGAAAAGATCTTCCTTCATTCCTCCTGAAACTTCCTGTCTCCAGATTCTGATTGGGACCTTGGTGTCTCTTTGGAGGAGGAAGGTTGGAAGAATTTCCTGGTGTTTGGAATCTCTTGAAGGATGAGAGAGCTAGCTTTGGCGGGACTTTAACGATAAAGGCTTTGGCGAAGTCCTTCGCCATCCTTACAACTTCAGCCATGGAAACTGGCTTGGCATTCTTGACCATGGTGTCTAAAGGTTCGTTCATTCCCCGAATGAACCTGGCCATAAGTTTCTCTTCATCTAGCGGTGGCGAGTACTTGAGGAGAAGAGCCTGATGATATTCTTCAATACTTTTGCTCCCCTGGTTTACTCTAAGAATTCATTCATCATGGTTTCTAAAAATCCCGGGGGTCAAAATCTCTTCCTTAGATAAGCTTTGAGATCATTCCAGGACTGGGTACATTCCTATCCAGATGGTTGGTATCACAATGGTTTCTCCATGCCACCTTGCCTGTTTCCACAATCTTCAGCCTCGCAAGAGCCATTTTGCTCATCTCATTGTATCCGGTCACTTTAAAATATTCCTACATGGCCTCGACCCACTTCTTCACAGCCTCTCCTAAGTTCTTTCCTTCAACTTTGAAGGTGTTGAGATATCGAGCTCGTCTAGTGAGGCAGTGGACATTGATGACCCGCCTGGGGGATAGGCCCCACACTTACACCACTGGCATGGTTGGTGAGATCTTGGGTGATATGCAGCCAGTGGGATGACAGGCTGTGTGACAGCCATTCTAGAGACTGGCATAGTTATAGCGCCAGCTCATTCAGTTGGGTTCACACTATAGAGAACCCGTGTATGTATTGGTTGAGTACCTTTCATATTGTGTGTACTCTTATCTTTGTATATGGTGTGTTGAGTATTGTGTGAAGAAGAAGAAGATTTCAGCCTCTCACCTTGTGTGTTCTCTATTAGGGTTATGTGAGTGTGTGTGTGCTTACAAGAGCTCAAGCTCTCTTCCTCCCTGCATCTTTTCATGGTATCAGAGCCTGGTTCATGCTAAGGGCTGAGCTGCAAGCAAGAGAACCACAGGAAGCGGTACGAGGGTAAGAGCTTCAACTACTCTTCCCTATTTGTCTTGGTGACTACACCCTTATCGTTGGGAGCTCTACGGGAGGCACTGGCAACAACAATCTCTGATTGAGGAGCTTTCTTCGCGAGAGTAAAGCTATTGGACAGAAATTTTTTGGGCCAAAAATGCGTTTCGGGCGCGTTTGGATCTCCGTTTTTCTGAAAGCAGGCGATTTCGAGCACTGTGGGTAAGTCATCAATTCTCTGCAGAACTCTGTTTTAAGAACTGCAGGAAGACAGATTGAATATGCAGACACTGTGGATGCTGCAAAGAGGTCTACAGTTGCAATTGGGTGTATGTATGCACATTGAGGTCACTGGTTGTGACATTTGAGAGTACTATAGTACCGCTGCAGGAAATACAGCAGTTTGTGCAGGACAAACCAGAGTGCTATTTCTCGTAAAATTGTGTGTTTGGCAAGATGTCAAATGATGGGACAACCCAGATTGTGGCTGAGAAGCTAGATAAGAATAACTTCCATGCTTGGAGGTTCAGGTTGACGAATTTCCTGATGGGAAAGGGCTATTGGGACTACATAGAAGGTGAGCATGAAGAGGCACTGGAGATATCGGACATAAATCCTACTACTGCAGACGTGAAAGAGTTTAAAGACTGGAACCAAGGAGCCAGGAAAGTCATGTATTGGCTTTCCATTAGTATACAGGACACCATGATTGGGCACATTCAGGATTCCAAGTCCCCCAAGGAGGCATGGGACACCTTGGTAAAGCTTTATGAAACAAATACCAAGGCACGTAAGATATAGTTGAAGAATGAACTTCATACTGTGGAGAAAAAGAGCATGTCTGTGAATGACTATGCGTTGAAGATAAAGGGTATTGTGGAATCCCTTGCATCTACTATTGGTGTGTCAGTAGATGATGATGATAAGGTGGAGGTCTGTCTACATGGTCTCGGGCCACAATACAAGGCATTCAAGACGTCCATTCAGACTCGGGAAAACATTCCCAACTTTACAGATTTGGTGTCTATGCTGATTATCGAAGAGAAGAGCTTGGGTGAAGACCAACAGTCTTCACAAAGCAAAAACAGTTCAGAGCAACAGGCTTGCTACACGAGTTTAGGAAGAGGACGAGGTAGAGGAGGCCGTGGGGACGCGGTCAAGGAGGTGACCGAACAGGTAATCAGAATTATGGACAGCAGCAGCAACAACAACAGTCCCAGAATCAACAACAACAACAACAACACGCAGGTGGAAGAGGCAAATTCAGAGGCAGTGGGAATGAATAGACTAAATTCTCTAAACCCAACCTCAAGAATATCTTGAATAGTTCCACAATACTTAAGATTTTCCTCTATGACATTGGTATCATGTCTATTAGCTCAGCTCGACTCTCTTTCCATCACACTACAATCAAATGTGTTTCTTTTAGAATCTACACGGTTGGGCAAAGTGCCTACCCTTTGACCACATTGCAGTATATAGTTTGTACTAACATTAAACAAAATCATGGCATTTAGTATAGTGTATTAAACAAGGTATACAACAATTGAAGCATGAGACGGAAATGAAAAATATACTTACTTGAGGGTCACATCCTCATGTATGCTCATGCTATTCTCTTGTGATCATCTCTCCATTTTTTGATGTCATCGATATTGCCATACAAAGCCATTCTATATTGATCACATTTGGTAGAGGTTGGAATTTGAGCGAGAATGGCAAGCGGCTATTTACTCTTCTGAAATCTCTTCTAATCTAGACGAGGATGGCAAACGTGTATTTGCTTTTCTAAAATATCTTCTCTCATCCTTTCGTCTATTGATTGCATCCTTGTATCTCCCAATCCACTTCTCCATGATGGGATTGTTTAGGATGCAGAATGTATTCACCTTTTGGCATAATGCTTCATCCATTCTTCATTGCTTTCCTTTTCCTTGTGATACATTAGTGATCATTCATTCATCCTCCTCATTACTCCAAAATCGTGGCATGGAAGAATCTATACGAGAGAGAGAGTTTTTGAGATATAACTAAGAGAATCTTGCATAAACCATCCCTTTTCTACGCTTGCTTCTAGACTTTCTCTTTGTCCCACAAAGTCCTTTAAGGTTTTCATAAATCTTTCAAGAAAAAACATCCATCGAACATGAACACCACCACAAAGCACCACTTCATCAACCAAATGCACTACAAGATGCAATGGGTTAGTGAGAGTTATTCTAGAAAAGTTCTCTTTGTTCATACACACTAGCTCAATAGAATTGAGACGAGCCATATTAATGGATGTAGAATCTATCTCCTTTAAGGATATGTATCTACATATGTAGCAATCATGTGTACTATTTGTTATACATAACTTGTGATTGCATGAGAATACCAAATACTATTTGTGATTGCATGAGAATACCAGATATTAAATATAACTTAGCTAAATTAAAGAGAAGATTCATACCTCACCAAGATTCCTATTTTGTGAATAGCCTCTCTCACCTTCTTGTCTCCACAACCAACAATTTCAATTGGAATAATAAATTATGCATAGAAAACAATGGAAGCTAGTATATGATCTTACAAATTATGTACCATAAAGAGAATGAATAAGCAAATACTTGTATACCTATAATATCTTGTGCCATTCATGTGTCTTGAGGCCATATATTTGTACCTCTCCTTTATTTTTGGTCTTTGTGAGGAACCCTTGAATGGATGCATTACTCCTATTGGTGTATGAAAAGAGGCAATCACACTTTTCACCTTATTGTCCTCCTTCTTAGTTAATACCCATGATGCTTTTAGTAGGACCATGTTACCACTCTCACTTACAATTGGCCATGCAATATGAAGGCTTTCAATGTTTTGTAAGTCATCCTTTTCACCCTTTGTATCTCTTTTACCAATTATGGTCCCAAATATTTGTTGCCACATTCTTGAAGATATTATGCATGGGATCTAAGAGATGATTGATCTTCAACTCACACAAATATGGAAGTCGAAAGAAGATTGAGTGTCTAGACATCCCATCGGGTGGTAGATTGGGGGTGATTCTCCATGCCTCAAACAAATCTCTACCTCTCATCACAAGTGGTGAGACATCATGTGGCACATACTTGGGATGTGAAGGAGGGGGAAATCGATGATACCACCTTCTTTCGTGTATTGGGTCTTTCAAAAAACAAGTGATGGTCCACGAATCGAACATGCATGATGTCCAAAGGTTGCCAAACCTATTTTAAAATCGAGATGATTGAGAGGTAGAGATATAAAGTTTAAAGTTATCTATTTTAAGTATGTACCTAAGTACTCCAAGAACCTGGGATAGTCATGCATCGTCCAAAGAAAAACTCATTTCACCTCCATATCATGCCTATTTATTGGCCTTGAGACATCATGCACTTTGATACCTTATCATAGTGTCTCAAGATCCTCAATCGAAGGCTTGAGGTACACATCCATGTTTTTCACCTTGCCAAGGAGAGAAAGCATAATATGAACTTTCTTGATTACCAACCATGGAGGGAGGTTGCAATTCACCAATACAATAGGCCAAGTATACCATGATGTGGACTTGAAGTCATATCGGTGAGCACCATCCATGCCCAAGCCAAGATGTAAGTGACCGAGCATACAAGACACCACGATGAGTATATACAGGATGGCAAGTCACCCAAGGAGGCATGGGACACCATTCACTCTGATACCAGCTGAAAGATCCATGCCCCCTCTGGCGGGGGTGCTAGCAGAGCAGAAGTAGCACTTCTTAGGCGGGGCAGGATCCCTCACTCGGGGCCTCGCCCCACAGATATCCGGACAAGAGACTAATCCCTTAGTTCTTCAAAAATTGAACCTGGAAAAACTTCCCCCTACCGGAAAGCACGAGCAATTCCTCCAGGATATTTGTACTCTAACGTAGTCAGGGTCATTACATACTGACCAAACTGATCCGACCAAACTTGTGAGTCACTTGGTTAGATGAAGGAATAAACTTGCACTTGGACCAAAGAAACCAACCATTTTTTCCCCATCGAGAGGCATAGCCGCTGTTGATTCTTTTTCCATAGAACAATTACTATCCGGGATTTACTTCATCTATCGTACTATAACAGAATTGAGTCTCATTATACGGATCCATCAGTCCAGCAGGCTACCCATCCAGTCCCATGGGTTAGCCAACTGCCCACCAACCATTATAGTGATGGGATCCAATTAGGAATTTGGTTAGGTTTTGTCCTGGGTACCAAGGAAAAGAGTTAGGCCCCCTAGCCGGATACTCATGCAAATTTAATGCCAGTCACACCTAGCCGGATACTCATGCAAATTTAACGCCAGACACACCACTTACACACCCAATATGAAATTTCCTTTTTCAGAGATTCAGCTATCTTTAAAACAATCATTTAATGAAACCATAGTGTCACTCATCATAATCCTCCAAAATATCCAGTTGAATCCTAATTTCCAATCATTCCTTCATCGGTGTACCTATGGCATCATTGGCAACAACCAGAATGCTCACCACCTGTCCCTTAGGGGCCTTTTTTCGATAGTTCCTAGCTCATAGTACTCAACAATATATTCACTTATAAAAATCAAGATGGAATCTCCATTGAAGATCAGCAAGATCAACCAACAGATCCATATAAAAGAGCCATGGACTCATTCGTTGAGGATGAGCAAGGTCAATCAACCAGATCCATTCCCGATTTCAGAAAACAACTCTTACTCCTTGTTCCAATATCTTCCCCGACGCATGTGTGGGTATCTTCAATGACCCAGAGCCCGAGCACCATATGGTCAGCACCCTCTAGGATCTTTTGCAGGTCATCTAGCACTTCACTCATAGGCCGCTTCCTTGGTCCCTCATCCACCGTACCGAAAACTCACCATTTAAATCGAACTAAGGCTGGGGGTCAAGACCTCGAGCAACCTTGATACACGAGACGTCCTCCGTTGACTCTCCGTCAACTGTTGCAACTTGACCAATTAGGTCTCCAAACGACCTCATTCTCAAGACGGTCAAAATGCTTTCCCACCATTATTGACATAAAACAGTCATTTAAAAACATGTTATAAATATAGTTTCTATAATGAACTCTCGTCTTTCACATTATTCCACATCTGTCCACATTACTTAATCCATATCCAATTCATATGTATTCCTATTCTCATTACTTAATCCATATCCAATTCATATGTATTCCTATTCTCATCCAATCACATCATTTTTCATCTCATCACATCTTTCCTCATTTATCCTCATCACATCTCATCCACTCGCATCTACCCATATTCACATCCCATCACATCTCATCCACTCGCATCTACCCATATTCACATCCCATCACACCTCATTCATTTACATCAAATATCATTCATTCACATCTATCTCAATTTACATCACACTCATTTTACATCCCATCTCATTCATTCTTATCCCGATTCACATCTCATCCATTCACATCCCATATCATTCATTTACATCGGATCACATCTCCTTCATTCACATCTTGATTCACATCACATTATATCTCATCCATTCACTCACATTGACATCACATCCTTTCACATACACATCCACATCCATTTTTTCACATACACATCCACATCCATTCTTCCACACACATCCACATCCATTCTTCCACATACACATCCGCATCCATTCTTCCACATACACATTTGCATCCATTCTTCCACATAAATATCCACATCCATTTTCCACATACACATCTGCATCCATTCTTCCATATACACATACACATTTGCATCCATTCTTCCACATACACATCTGCATCCATTCTTCCATATACACATCCCACATCCATTCTTCCACATCCATTCTTTCACATACACATCCACATCCATTCTTTCACATGCTATTCTCATTTAGTAGCTTTTTTTAGTTCGATTCTGATAATGGGACTTTTTCTAAATCTCTACCAATTTCTTAGCCTAATTAAAGGTTCCTTTTCTCGAACGACTATTTCTATATTCCTTCTCAATTCCTTAATTTGATTATATTCAATATTCCTCTTTTGAATAAAAGAATATATGGGATTTACAGAAATCAATTCCACCCATATTTCCACTTTTCATAAATAATCATAAACTGATTTATACTAAAAATTCCTCTTCTTTCCATTTAATTTCTTGGATCTCAAATACCATGGGGATTCCTCTTTTTTTCATTCAAATATTTGCATTCCAATGTCATGGGAATTTCTCTTTTATCATCAATATTTCTCATAATAAAATACTCATTAATTCAATATGCTAGGAATTTATCTTTTTCCATCTAAATGATGGAATTCCAAATGCCATAGGAATTACTCTTTCACCATTTAAATATTTCTCATAGATAAAATAAATTTATCTAAAATTCATCTTTGAATTTAAATAAAATATCCCATTAATTTCAATATGCTAGGAATTTCTCTTTTCCCATCTAAATGATGGAATTACAAATGTCATAGGAATTCATCTTTTACTATTCAAATATTTCTCATAGATAAAATAAATTTATCTAAAATTCATCTTTGAATTTAAATAAAATTCCCATTAATTTCAATATGCTAGGAATTTCTCTTTTTCCATCTAAATGATGGAATTCCAAATGTCATAGGAACTCCTCTTTTACCATTTAAATATTTCTCATAGATAAATTAATTTTATCTAAAATTCATCTTTGAATTTAAATAAAATACCCAATAATATCAATATGCTAAAAATTATACTTTCCTTGTTTAAATATTTGAACTCCAATATGGTGGGAATTCCTCTTTCATCATTTAAATTTATCTATGCAAAAGAATAAATTTAACTAAAATTCTTCTTTAATTTTTAAATAAAATATATATTATTTTAGCATCCCAATTTTTCTCTTACTTCATTGATATACATGGATTTCCATTGTCATGGGGATTACTCTTTTAACATAAAAATGAGTTACTAGAAATTTCTCTTTTTTCTAATTAACTATTTATGCATAAACATAACAATCAAATTTTTCATGATTATAATGAGAATCATTCAATTAATCTAGGATGATTAATCCTAGAATATGGTAGGAAGTCCTCTTTTCATATTATGAATGAAAATGATTTGTGTTAGTTTTTTAAAAAATTTGCCATAGCTTCGCTCTGCTATTACTGATAATTCTCAATAATTTTGAAAACATAAAGTTTACTAATATAATATGATAGAATAACCATTAATTGGATCAATATCCAATTATGGACTTGATTTCTAATTTTTTTATGAATTAAATAGCATAAGAGCATTAAAAAGCCACTTATTTGACCTCGATTTGACAAGCATAGAAATTACTTTTAGATTAGAGGATTGCTTCATGAGAAGCTTCATTTGAATATAGAATAGGTCATAGGAATGACCATTCTTTGGGGAAGAGAGAGACATGCTTTTAAAAAAAACATTTAATTTAAGCATAAATGGAAATTTGTGTGTTTTATCACTACAATTCATTAAAGAACTTTAATTGTATTAAAAAGCCATTCAATTGAATGCTTCTCAAGCTTGAGAGGGGTTGAGAAGAGAGAACATGTGGAGATTTTTAAAAAAAGACCATAAACCACACTTTACCTCCTAGATTGCTTGATTCTTTAATAAATGTAGAGGCCCCCAACCAATCAATTGGTTTGGTATGTCGATGAAGACTCCAAGGAAGATTGAAGAGAGAGAGAGAGAGAGAGAAACTCCAATCTCTCCAATTTGTAGAGGAATTTTAGAGGATAATTAAAAATATCATTATTTTAGTATAATACTGGCATGGTATAGTTCTCATTTTTTTTTACAAAGGACTAAGGATCTATTTATAGGTGAGGGAGGCCTCTAACCAAGTCCAACTAGTTTCTAGAATTTTCTAGGTTTAGTTTGGTTGAATTTGGACAAGATTTGGACCTAGTTTGGCTCCCTTTTGATTTGTTTGATCCAAGAGAGAGGAGAGATAAAAATATCACAATATTTTTGAGTTTAAAACTCCACCACACATGTGAAATAGGCTCCTCCTTGAAAAGCCCCCATCTCCTTACCAAGGTGTCAAAATTGAATCATTATACCCAAAATATCTCATTTTTTTAGTAATATTCATAGTTTTTTTACAAATAAACCTTGTACTCAGTCAACTCTTCATCTTAAGTGGGCATTTACTCATTTTTGGATATTTTTATTTTATAAATTGGATTTATCTTCTCCCCACAATTGGATTGATCCTATTGGACCCCATAGGAACCTTAATTGGACTATAATCCAAAAAAATATGAAAATCTAGACCCTTAGGCTAAGGTCCTTTATACTTATTTTCAATTAATTCCAAATGCACATTGAAAAGTTTTTTTTAAATTTATTTCAGGGGAAACCATTTTAGACACTAGGAGGATTTTTATATCAAAAAATATCTCAATTTTGGATTATCTCTCTCTAGACATTTTCTCTCTCTAGATCAAAACAGGGTAAAACAGAATCTTTCTTTTATTTCAAAGAGGGTAACAATTACAAGATCTAAAGAGGAGGTTCTTACACCTGTACACCTCAAAAGCTGGAGGGAGGAATCTTACAAATCACTACAACGCAAAATGAGCATCTAGATATTGATAAATATCTTGTATTGGATCCAAATGTCAAGGATAGTTAATTCCATTCTGTTATGATGTATAGGGATGTAGTTCAATATGAAGGAAACCTTTCCATTGAAGAGGAGTTTCAAGCTATTTAGCAAAGACATAATATTTCTTACATGATGGTAAAGGATGGGGAGTCCTCATCGATCCAGGACACCAACTCAACAATCAACATATGGACAATGATTTACTTGTGTTAATGACAAGAAATAGAAGGTATGCTTACAACAAATTTTATTATCGTGCTAAAGTTTCTTATTACATTTGTTTTGTTACCTTAGACAATATTGTTTTTTAGCTTGTGGTGTTTAAGGATGATTTTTTCATGTAGTGCAGGAAAACATGTGGGAGCATTGGGAAAGGACTCAATATTGGGAGAGTACATTAGTCGATTGATAATTCCACAACTCATCATGTTCCACAAGAAATTATCAAAGGAAAATGAAGGATTCCCTTTGTTTACAATCAAGATATTATCTAGATACCTTGGAGGTCATGTCATCAAATGGAATGTAGACAGTCATTCTTTTAGAGAAGCAATTATTAGCACTACAAATCTTCGGACAGGGCCTCGGGGGTATATTCACTGAGGAGTAAATACTTCCTAGCATATATTGCATACAATTTAACATCTGGGAATAAGGATCCCAATATGTTAAGTGATTATGGAAAAAGGGAGCTTCTAAGATTCTAAAAACCTAGGGCACCTCCAATTTTACAATTACAAGATGTTGTAGAGCCATCTTCAAAAAGTGAAGGCTTCATGCACCCGAGGACGTAAATCAGCATGATGAGGAGTAGTAGTAGACCCCTATCTCTTGAATAATCACTTTTATAGAAGTTTAAATATTAATAATTGATCTATGGGTATCCAAAACTTTCCATGTCTTTTTTTTTTGCGTTGCCATTCTACATGCTTAATACTTGCATTAGATCTCCTCCATATATATTGCTTTCTTTATTTTTGCATAATTTTCACTACTTGTTTAATTTTTAATGCTTTGAATTATTCCTTATTTTTTGTTGTATGAAAAATCTTCCTATGTGTCCACACTGATGCAATTCATCTAAGTTGTTAGCTTTTCCTACTCCTTCACCATGTCTTGTATGGTTAAAATTGCCTGGAGCATGCTTGATAATGTTTTTTCTCCTTTCCTCAGGTTGATGATATTGAAAAACTACCATACTTATTTGCAAACCAAGGAGTATGATTGTAGATAATATGCTATAAATAATAAAGCAATACATTAATTAGTATATTATTCAATATATAGTTTAAATATTTATCCAATGTATAATCAATATGATACCATATAGTGGGTGATGTGTTGATCTTTCCATGCATCAATCATTGATAGCTTGAACTCATCTAGAAATGTTTGAAAGATGTCATGGTCCATCTTCTTCCACACTTTCTTGTCACAAAACTTAAACATAGTGTTTAGAGATTTCCACATGTTGGCTTTACGTGTTCTTGCTTCACCATTATTTGCATGGTCTACTACTGCATTTTGTGAATGCTCTTCAATTGGTTGTATTTCACGATCTATAGTGATCATCTTCTTCTATAACAAGGATCATCCTTTGGTGTTAATGGTGGAGAAAGAAACCTTCTTGATTTAACACCCCTAATGGAAGGCTTCTTAGGTAATCCTTCCCACCCTTGGACCTTGTTCAATCTTTACATGTCCACCATGCAAGTGGATGTCTGATAGAACTTTCTCTAGTGCATTGATTGATTTCACCTTTGCTAGACTCCATGCAAAACATGTGTATAAAAATAAGAGTTTTTCAATGATTCTGAAAAGAGCTTGCATTGTACAAATGTGGACTCTTGACCACAAATGGAATATCAAGCATTGGCTTGTAGTTTGGGTCTTTAGAATTCCTATTTGGTGCCTTCTTCTAATACCTCTTATCAAACACCTTTGCACTTCACATTTAATATATGTAGGGACTTTTTGAATTCGTTGTTGGGTCGTGCTACCCTTGACACATTGTACATACATTTCAGAGTTTTAAGATCACCTTCCATATGCCACTCCACTTTATATTTTCCCATGCCTTGCACATCCAAAATTTTGCCATTTCTCTACTCGCTTGATCTCGGCCGTAGGTGTCTTATGAGAAACCCAATGTGAAATATCAAAATTCTCTGAGTGTATATGCAACACACAAAAAACATAAAATGCAACACTCATTGCTTATTATAGACTTTCACAGATTGATTTCTAATAAATTTCACCTCAAAGCTGGACCCCAAGGAGAACCCCAAGGAGAATATATTATTTTGAGATTGAACACAAAACCATCTAGGATCATCCTTTTTAATAGAGAGGTCAAGTGCCCTGTTGATCAATATGATGGTAACCCTTTCTAACTTTCTTTCCTTCACAATTTGACACTCATCAAGATTTAGCACAAATTTGAGGACACCATCACATTCTTCAAGAGTAACTTTAAAAAATTAGGCAACATACGATTTTGTAAGGCCTCCAAATTGTAAAAAATATTATTATATCTATTGTATACCACATCTCCTTTTGGCATATAATATGTGTCTTTAATGTGAAATGGGGTTTTCAATGCTTGTAGTACCTCTTCATTTATTTATCTATAGTTATTTTTCACTAAAGAATGATTTAGCAAAACAATGATTTTTTTATACTAGAACCCTTCATCATTTCCTGCAAAGTCTTATAAATGGTTCACTACCCTCTATGTGATATACTCGCCTCATCAAGTATTTCTTGAATGTCATGTGGATTGATTTGATTCTTTTTAATAAAGTATTTGATCTGCTTTTCTTTGACCTTCTTATATTTATTTTCCTTCATCATTGCTTTTGCATATCGGAGATCTAAATGAAGACTAAAATATATGCTAGAAGGTTCTATTTATTGATTCTTTATCAGGGTGCAGCAGATATTATATCAAATTGAAATGAAAAAATTAATATACATTAATATATGTAATAATGATTAAAGTTTATAAAATATTGTAATAACAACAATCAACCGGTTAATAGAAAGGAGCTTACTTGATTGCATGTATTCTCTTCATGATGCAACCACCCACTAGTTTCATTTGGTCAATATCCCTAAGTTGTTTTTGTCTACGTACACCTAATGAGGTTTTCTTAAGTATTAATTCAGCCCTTTATTTTTCAAGTCCTAGAATGGTTTCTTTGTTGCTTAATAGATTTTGTACACATTGCTCCATGATTTGCTTCAAATGGAGGTTCTCCTTATGAAACAGATCTCTTTCTAATTTAAGAACATTGGTTTTTGCTTCCAAATGATGTGTATGCAAGCAATAGGAGCCCATTATAGCCATCTCCAACATAGTTAACTAGAGATGTCATATTCTCAAAGGGGCATGTGGAGTTTGTAAAAGGGTCTTTTGGATATAGCCGCCCATCAATCCATAAATTTATGTTTTTGTTCCTTCCAACCTTAACAATGTTTTCGAAGCAATAGACAAAGTATTGGGTTTATTTCTTTACTTATAGGCTCATATTCACGTTCAAGCCCTATGTACAGGTTGTAAATGTTGCTCCTCTCTGTATTCCTCCTTCTCTTGATCCCTCTACCATCCTCTTGACCCCCTCTGTTTTGCTTTGCTCTTCATCCCCTTTGATAGAAAAATCAAAATGGAAATAACAAGGTAGCCAAAACAAGAAAAAGAAGTAAACTATTGAACTACTTTTGATGATCTTGGTTCAAATTTTAAAAAATATGCTATTTTGGCATCCATGTAAATTTTTTGAGATATGAGCCATTGGACTTTGAGAACTGGCTAAATCATAAATTTACTTCACTTTCATGTAGTTCGTACTACATGAACAAGAAAACTTGATTGAAAAGTACAAAAACTAATAGTATTATATCATTCTCTATCTACATTTAGGAATAAAATTATACCACTCTCTATCTACATTTAAAAATAAAAATATATCTTCCATATCTTAGAAAGTGGAGAGAAAATATGCCAAAATCAATTTCAGGTTATTTTTTAGGCTTTTTGGACTCTCTCTCTCTAAGCTGAGTTGACACTTCTTAGAGGGCCCAAAGTTGAGTCCAAAATTCTCATAATGACTAGTATACCACTATGAGAGTGAGCCAAAAGAATGAGCGACAAAAATAAAGCGAGGTACCAAAAGCAAGAACGTCGGTTTTCGAGCAAGAACCTCATCGTCATTTTTTATGGTTTGCAAAAACCGAATTGCTTAGAGAGTGGTGAGGGGGAAAATGAAAACTTTTCTATGTGCCTTGAAGTGTCATTTTCCAAGATGGTGAGAAGGTGTACGTTGAGCGAGCAAAACACTTTCCAATAAAGAATTGTGTTTCTTTAATTTTGCAAATGGAACATAGTTGAAATAAAAGGTACAAATTTGATGTGTTCTCTCAAGTGGTGGTGGGTCGATATTGTCAGGTCTTCGAGCACTCGTCGTCCACATACATGCATCTCCTTCTCTTTTTTTTTAAATGGTGGCATCATACTTAAGGCATGTGACCGTTTGAAGAGTTGCATCCACTGTGTAGCCACGGAGAGTGCTACAAAAACCACAAACACAAGTACACAATACGCACATCTTGTAATGGTGCTTGAAAGAACATGTTCACCACTTTCTTGTCAAACCAAACTTTCATCCTCCTACTAACATTCAATAATACCAATTGAAAGGAAAGAAATTGAAATAAGCAAGTATATGATTAGCATGTGTCAAACCAAACATATTGCTTCAATATGGATAAGGCTTCAGACTTGTGCCTCTGAAGAGAAAAACATATGTGAAACAAGAGAAATCATCAACAAAGGTAATGAAATAATGATAGTGAGATTTGGAGGGAGGAAAAGGTCCACAAATATCCCTCTATGAATGAGATCTAAAAGGGCATGTGAATGTATAGAGGTAGAGATATGAAAAGATTGTCGATGATTCTTGCCCCCAAGAGCACAATACTCACAGATGCCCATATGAGGACGAGCTTTAATATCCATACCTTTGTTGAGATCATGACAACAGTGAATATCAAGAAGCTTTGCAAAATCCAAATGGACAAATCAATGATGCCATAACCTGCAAAATCAAGATCTCCTAGAGCAGTACAACATTTGCAACATCATCATTCAAAGAGAGCTCAAATAGATTACCACGTCGAGGAGCTACTACGATAGTATGCCCATCCTTCTCAATTCGACACTTTGTATGATCAAAACCAATAAAAAGAACAAGATCAACAAGCCAAGAAACAGAAGGAAGATTTCTTTGAGGATCTGGAACATGCAAAACTCCTCACAATATTCTGGTAAAGGAAAGGGTGCCAAGATATGGATCACCAACACCCATGACTTGACAAGTAGTGTCATCAGCAAGATACACCAATTTCTTAATTGGAAGAGCATGATAATCATGAAGCCATTAAGATTGGTAAATCATAATACAATAGCACCAGAATCAACAATAAAAAGAGAACCATCCTGAACAAGAAGTACTCTTCCAAGAGAAATATCATGAGATGAACATAGTTTACCTCTCCTAATGATTATGTTCATCATCACTACTTGTATATTTATCATCATATGTGTGATTGCGATCTTGATCATATTGCCTTTTTAAACAACAATGAGATGGATGATCTATGTATGACCACAATAGTCACAAGGAGTACGATTTTTGGAGGAATTTAAACAAGGTTGCTTGGTGATAATGCCATGTTCCTCATCATATTGACGTGCCCAACAATCAGAGATAGTACAACCATTCTTTTCTCACAATAGGAACAATGTTTATTAGGATAGGAAAGTCGAGAAGAATTTCCACCTTGATAAGAGCGATCACCACAAGTAAAACACAAAAAGGAACAATTACGAGCAGTACAAGTCGTTTCCAAATCTGTAGCTTCTTGTGTATTTAAAACAGTGTCAGAATTCTCTGTACAATGTTCATGTCATTGAGAATATTCAATGAGAGAAATACAAGTAGTGTCAAAATCAATGCCATCCTTGTTAGACAGAATAGTGACAATATTATCATATGAATGATCCTTGATCGTATGAAGAAGATGTGTAACGAACTAAATTCGTGCAATAGAAGCACCAGCAGAGCAGAGCAAGTTGATTGATGATGTCTTTGAAGGATTCAATATGTGAAGTCATAGGAGTACCGATTTTGTATTGTACATTGTTCAGGAGATTACAAAGATAAAGAATTTATGTAACAGATTTCTTCTCAAAAGTAGTAAGAAGATAGTGCCATATATCACGAGAAGTAGGAAGATTGAATACATCCAGCATAAGAGAATCATGAAGAGAAGATATACCGACGAGATCAGCTTTATCCTCACGATGGATCCAACTCGAGTAATCAGTTTGCCATTGCTCAAAAATAGGACCAACAGTAATAAGAGCGTTATCCTATTCTGCATCAACAGGTTGAGACGGATAGACAAGATTGCCCAAAATAATATCAGAAAGATCGTCACCTTCAAGCATCAACATCATCTTGGCCTTCCATCTAAGAAATCCTTGGCCTTGAAACAGGGGAACAGATCGTAGACCAAATGGAAAAATAGAGTGACTTAGAGAGAAAGAAGGAGGAAGAGAGTTACACCATATACACTCCCAAAAGACTAGTCCATATTGACTATGAATCTGTATATATAGGTGAGATCTAGGTCAAGTGAGGGTGTGATATATATAGCTCCAACACTACCAAAAGAATAAATGGAACCAGTGTAGCATGGGGATTTACCTTCCTTTTCTTCTTAAGATTACTGACATGTACTGTGTGAGGTTCTCTACTATCCATTGATCTTCTACCAGATGGTCTATCAATAGGTGGTTGATGTATCTTTTCCAATGGCAAGTTTAAAATCCTACCATTGAGCACAAGTTTCTACTATTTGATTATCTCCCTTATTTTATTTTGTTGAGTTGGGAGTGCACTTGTAACAAGCTCACCACTAGGAGTGATGATGTCAAGCTTCTCGTTGTCATCTGAAGAATCAGAATCCTCCTCGCTTGACAAATTGATGTTTTTATGAGATGTCCTCTCACCTTGAGAGCTTGTATACATAGAAGTCCTTCTAACTTCTCTATCTTGCCCTCCTTTCCCATGAGAGTCAAGTACAGAAGACCTTGGAGCCTCTTGGGGGGTGACCTCTAAGTTAGCAACGTTAGAGGCTACAGTAGTCGGAGTAGAGAAAGGTCCTAAGCTCACTAACATATTGTAATTTTTTTCCAATGCACAAGTCAATTGCATAGGACCACAGAGACCCACTTGAAGATTATTTTGGCTCATTAGAAACTCTCTAATGTTGTTCGTATCTCTGTCTTCCCCTGTATAATCCACCTTTAACACTTTACCACAAGATATTTGACCTCTCAGAAGATTACCCTTACCAGAGTGCCTAGAAATGATGAAAAAAAGACCACCATTGACCCCAAAAAGACTCCACTCATGTTGAAGATAATCAAGAGTTTTAATCTATTCACATCACATCTCATCACACCTATTCACTCAGGGACCGCTTTGTCGGCCCTCGCCCATCGTACCGGAAGCGCACCATTTTTCAACCATACCGAGGTTGGTTAAGGCTTTGCCGCGTGAGCCGTCCTCCTTTGAACACTCCCCATTACAACCGAACTTCCCTTAGAAAAACATATACCAATTGCTCTCTCCAGCATTTTGGCGTAAGACCGTCCTTTAAGAAAACAAGGTCTCTATGCAAGTTTTCAGTTTGATTTTCTTTTGAATACAAGGAGTATTTCTTGAATACAAGGAGTATTTCTTTTGAATACAAGGAGTATTTCTTGAATCAGTATCCCCAAAACTTCTTGATCGAAATTTTGAATTTCATACCAGAATTCCTCGAATTCTATAACCTTGATCCATATATCAATTTGAATGGTCTCAAACTTAGTTTCAGATTTGGCGGAGTTTTGAGTGTATTTTTCTAAACTGGTCACACCTTCTTTCCTCCTCGAAACTGACAAAAGAGTTTGGTCTTGGTCATAGTCTGATTCAAGGTTCGAGTCGGATAAGATTTTTCCTAAACTATCTTTCTCAAAAAGGTTTGATAATTCAGTTACTATTTTACTGATTCTCTTTCTTTAAATATTCACTTAACTGATTTCTAAATTAGTTACGAATTCCAATGAGGATTAGATTAATCATGTATCTGAATATTTCGATCTCGATAGACTTCATGAATTTTCTTTTTACAATCCGTGCGAATATAAAACGATAGAAATTTCTCTCTTAGAGCATTTAATTATTCATTTATCAAATACTCATAGAATTTAAACATAAAGTTTAAAGAATTATAATTTTGATATAAAAATTCTTTATGCATCTATTTAAGCATAAAAATCAACTTCAATGCAAATAACACTTTTATATATAAAAAAAATCCTTTTATGCATCTATTTATGCATAAAATCAAATTTAATAGGAATAACACTTTTAAAATAAAAAGAATTTCTTTATGCATCTATTTATGCATAAAAATCAATTTTTATAAGAATAACGCTTTTATAATAAAAAAATTTCTTTATGCATCTTTCTATGCATAAAAATCAATTTTAATAAGAATAACACTTTTATAATAAAAATTTCTTCCTTTTTGCATTTTTCTATGCATAGACAAATTTAGTAAGAATAACACTTTTGTAATAAAAAAAATTCCCTTTATGCATCTTTCTATGCATAGAATCAAATTTAATAAGAATAACACTTTTATAATAAAAAAGCTTTCTTTAAGCATCTTTCTATGCATAAAAATCAATTTTAAAAAGAATAACACTTTTGTAATTAAAAAAAATCCTTTATGCATCTTTCTATGCATAGAAATAAAATTAATAAGAATAACACTTTTATAATTAAAAAAATTCCTTTATGCATCTTTCTATGCATAGAATCAAATTTAATAAGAATAACACTTTTATAATAATAAAAATTCCTTTATGCATCTTTCTATGCATAAAAATCAAATTTAATAAGAATAACACTTTTGTAATAAAAAACATTCCTTTATGCATCTTTCAATGCATAGAAATCAAATTTAATAAGAATGACACTTTTATTTTTTTTTAAAATCCATTATGCATCTTTCTATGTATAAAAATCAAATTTAATAAGAATAACACTTTTGTAATAGAAAAAATTCCTTTATGTATCTTTCTATGCATAGAAATCAAATTTCATAAGAATAACACTTTTATAATTAAAAAATCCATTATGCATCTTTCTATAAATAAAAAATCAAATTTAATAAGAATATCACTTTTGTAATTTAAAAAAATCCTTTATGCATCTTTCTATGCATAGAAATCAAATTTAATAATTAATATCAGTGATATCCATGCATATTCATAGGTGATATGTACATGGAGTAGTTAGAATATTTCTTTTAGATGCAAAAATGGTGGGAATTACTCTTTTGGAATAACATAAAAACAAACTTTCTTTTTCACAAAATTCTAGAGAATTTTGCCATAACCTCCTTTGTATGGCTAACCATTTCTCATTTTTATCTTTCTTTCCCTAACTTACTTAACCCAATTTAGAATTATAGAACTCTAATCTACACAATAGTTTAATTAATCACTTAGTTAATCTTTCTAGGATTAAGAAAGGTTGGAATGTAAAGAAGAGAAGGGGGTGGCCTTTTCATCAAAGGAATAGTATTTGAATTTAATTCAATCATTTGTAAAACATAAAAATCAAGAAAACCATAGATTTTTCATTAAAATTTATAAACAAAGTAAGAAAATTAGCTTACATGGAGCTTGTAAGCTCTCCTTTGGCTTGAGGGATTGAGGGTTCTACTATTGTTTGAAGCAATAGTAGCCACCAATTTACTTTGGAGAGGATTAGGCCAAAAACAATTGAATTATTAAAAAATTCAATGTAGATGGCTCAGGACAGGAGTAGAGTAACAGTGCATAAACACCATTAAGCTTTTACAAAGGGGAAGGCTTCTATTTATAGGAAAAAGTGAGCCTCTAACCAAGCAAAGAATTGAATTATTAAAAAATTCAATGTAGATGGCTCAGGACAGGAGTAGAGTAACAGTGCATAAACACCATTAAGCTTTTACAAAGGGAAAGGCTTCTATTTATAGGAAAAAGTGAGCCTCTAACCAAGCAAACTGATTCTAGAATTTTCCACATCAGTTTGGTCAATTTTTTTGACCATTTTTGGGTCAATTCAGCTTACTTTTTGGATCTAGTTTTGAAATAGGAGAGAGGAGAAATGAAAATATCTCATTTTATTGATTAAAAAATGGGAGCAATGATGACAAAAAGGCACCTACTTCATGAGGGAAGATCCCCACACTGAGGTGTCAAAATTCAGTTTTTAAATTCTTTTCTTTGGTCCTTAGTCCACTCTTCATCTTATGTGAGCATTCACTCATTTTTGGGGGTGTTTTTCTTATATTCTTTAATTTATCTCCTCCCTACATTTGGATTAATCTTATTGGTCCATAGGAACCTTAATTGGACCATAATCCAAAAATTTCAAAAAATCTGAACCCTTAGGCTAAGGTCCATTATTCCTATTTTCAATTAATATTCCAATTGCACATTAAAAAGTTCTTTTTGAATTTCTGTTTTAGGGGAAACCATTTTAGACACTAGGAGGATTTTTATATCCAAAAATATTTCAATTTTGAATTACCTCCCTTTAGACAAGGTAAAATAGGATCTTTCTTTTATTTCAGAGAGGGAAATAATTATAAGATCAGAAGGGAAGGTTCTTACACGTGTACACCTCAAAATCTGGAGGGAGGAATCTTATAGAAACTATGCTTTTTTAGGCCTAAAATAATAATTGTCTCACACAGCCATTATGCATGCTTTTTTGGGCTCAAGGGCGGTCACTACTTAAGTACACTATTGGACAAGTGGGAAAAACCAGTGAGGTTTTACTATAACGGCCCTTCGGGATGGGGGGGTGCCCCCCCCTCACCCCCTGGGTATGCACCCTATCAAGTGCCTATAAGTTATTGGGGTAACTGCACAAGGTGACAGCGCCTCCAAATATAGCTCTTCTATGGTTAGGTTTAGAAATAACTTATTGCACATACATGTAAGCTAACTAACATTGTGCTAGCTTAATTAAAAACCATCTCATATGAATTTCCTAAAAAATAAAGAGTTCTTCCATTGAATCAACTTCTCCATAAAAACTTGATGTTGTGCATCAACTGGATGCATAACATCATGTTTGTGTGAAAAAGTTTATACAACTTTGCATAATGTTTTTCAAAGTTGATGCACTACATCAACTTTTGATGTTGTGCATTAACTCGATGCATAACATCAAGTTTGTGTGAAAAAGTTGATATGGTGCATCAACTTTGTTGTTGATCCAATGCACCAACTTTGCATACACAAAAAAGTTTTAAAAAGTGGATGCATTTCATCAAATTTTCTACACCAACTAGATGTGTATCAACTTGATTCATAGCATCAAGTCTATGTGGAAAAGTTGCTACAATGTATCCACTTTTAAAAACTTTGTTTGTGTATGCAAAATTGATGCATTGCATCAACTTTGCCACACAAACTAGATGTTGTGCATCACATTGATGCACAAAATCAAGTTTGTGTGGAAAAGTTGATGGCATGCAACATATTTGTACACACAAATAAATTTTCTTAAAGTTGATACACATCATCAACTTTGCTACATAAACTTGATGTTCTGCATCAACTCAATACAAAACATCATGTTTGCGTGGAAAATTTGATACAAAGCATCAACTTTGCATTTTTGTTTTTCTTAATAAAGTTTATGAAATGCATTAACTTTGCATTAAAAGATAAACTTCTTAAAATTGATCCATTGCATCAACTTTTCCAAGTCACCTTAATGTTGTGCATCTTTCAAAAGTTGATACATTGCATCAAGTTTGCAAAGCCACCTTGATGTTGTGCATCTTCTTAAAGTTGATACATTGCAACAACTTTGCCAAGCCACCTTGATATTGTGCATCAAATTGATACAAAGCATTAGCTGTTTATACAGAAACTTGATACAAAACATCAACTGATGCAATGCATTAACTTTTATACAGAAACAAATTTTTTTGAATTTGATACATTGCATCAACTTTGCATACACAAACAGAGTCAACTTGATGTTGTGTATATTAACTCGATGCACAACATCAAGATTTTTTACAAAAGTTGATGCAATGTATCAACTTTGTGTACACAAACAATTTTTAAAAATTATGTGCTACTCTCCTAATATATAAAAAACACTAAAACTGTGTCCACTCTTTGTGTGAATTTTCTTTTAAGAAAAATACTTTAGAAACTTTATTTATATATCTTTTAAGATTTATTTCAAACTAGTTGTTGTTATTAAAATTTTGTTCATCGAGATAGACATAAGTATATTCTATAATAGTTTTTCTAACATCTAAGTTAAAACATCTTCTAAGTTCAAACAAATATTAAGAATGTTATGTTACCCCCACAAATAAATCTTTTAAGTAGTAAGAAGAAAAAGAAATCTTTATGAAATATTTCTAAGGATCAACATTTTGTGTACCTTGCCATGGTTGGACTTGAAAGTTCAAATTGTTCTCCTTGTTGCTTTGCTTCTTGTGTGCACAAATAGTGCTCTCTCTCTTTCTTTATATATCTCTCTCTCACAATGCGAGGTGACCAAATAAACCTCTCAACTTCTTATGTAGCCTCATAGTTCCAAAAATAGTAGTTATTTAGTGTTTTAATTCTTGGGTTTCTTAATTAAGTGCCACCTTAATTATGTATTAAAAATTTAATGACTTTCTATATGATGGCCACATGGGCTATTAGGTTCTCATTTCTCATTTGTTAGCCAAGGAGAAAGACATGACGAGGGACATTCTGTTGGTCATTTCCCCTGCACAAGTGGGTGGGAGCTCATCCGCTACCATCGCATCACATTCAAAGGGTCTCTCATTCTAATCCTATTCCTTGTCTAAAAAACTCAAAATAGAGATAGTGAAGTGGACACTCCAAGCCATGGGCAATCACCAGGATTATCTTTTACATCATATGAAGCTACGAGCATAATAAGGAGTCCTTACTTTGCTTCTCCAAGTAAAGCCTCCACACCACAACAAGAAATAAATGATGGTAGTGAGCATGATGCCTTGGATACCATTGAGCAGTTGACATCATCTCCAATGTATCGAGGTAAGACCTACCATGGGTTGAAGCAAGATACTGAACTAACCTTCATCTGATTAAACCAGATAGAAGGGAAACTATTACAGACTTAACTTGAATGAATCAACGCTTTTTTCCTAATTGAATCAGGCACAACCATTGATCTATTCATTAGAGAAGTCTTCAGGCTTTTATTTAACTACTCGAGTTCTAAGCGTATTCCTATTAATCAATTTTATTATTAAAACTCTACAGATTTTGGCCCATGGGTTAGCCACCGCCCAACCACTGGAATTGGTAGCACCAAACAAGTACTCACCCATCCATAATTGAAAGCCTTTCTTAACTTTTGCTTTAGAATACAGATGCGCACACACTCCCCTTTAAACTTTAACTTTTAAAACAATCCATTGATAAACAATTATTGGCTACAGATGTCTTAGGTGTCCTGGCACTTCACTCAAGGACCGCTTCGTCGGCCCTCGCCCACACCATTTTACACCATACCCAGGCTGCTGGTCAAGACCTAGGTAGGTTTTTGCCACGTGAGCTATCCTTTGAACACTCCCCGCCAGCTGTTGCAACCGAACTTCCCTTAGAAAAACACATATACCAAATGCTCCCTCCAGTATTCTGGCGTAAGACAGTCCTTTAAGAAAACAAGGTTTCTATGCAAGTTTTTTGTTGGAATTAGGGTTGCAAGAAAGCATACAAAGCTTGGAGAAGAAGCAGAAAGAATGCACACAACATGTATTGGATTGTGTCGATGTACAAAAGATTTGTTAGCCCTAGAATAATGGCCGTATATACAAGCCACGGGAAAAAACCTCCTAAAGAGGGAAAAAGTGCCTAGGCGGTCCTAAGTGTGTTCACACACATCACTGCCTATATATATGGCAACAAATCCCCCCTAGGAGTGATGGTATGAACGAGAGCTGGCACTCATGTATAGGGAAGTGCCATGCCCAAAGTAGATCAGTCCACAAAGGGGAGCAAGCCCAAAGCTTTGCAGAAAGCTTCAAACTTCTCACGAGGAAGCGCCTTTATCGGTGAGGTTGTCCTGTGCTGGTACATAGGCCAAGCTGATCTCTCCTACTGAGAGTCTCTCCTAGTGAGACTCTCCTACTGAGAGTCTCTCCCTGACATAGTGATAATGCACCTCAATGTGCTTTGTGCGAGCATGAAAAATTGGGTTTCTCGCAACTGCCAATGCGCTCTGATTGTCAGTGTGTAGATAGAGGTGGCAGACTCCTATCCAACACCCAAGTCAGCCATAAGCCGTCTGAGCCACACACACACTTAACCGTAGCTATGAAAGCTGCCCTGTACTCAGCTTCACAAAACAACTAGAAGTGGCCACAGTAGGTTGCTTCTTGCTCAACCAAGATATGCATGAGCTACCAAGCATGAAACAAAAACCACTTGTGGACACTCTTGTTTCATAGCAACCATCCCAATCTGAGTCCGAAAAAGCATGTAAATCTAGCAGCAACGATTCCCCCTTGGTATAAAACAACCCAAGATGTATGGTGTCGCTCAAGTAGCGAAAGATGCATTTAACTGCCTTCCAATGTTGAGACCCTAGGCTATGCATAAACTTGCTCACCTGTGAGACTACAAACTGAATGTCCGGCCTCGTAATGCATACATAAATGAGGCAACCAACAGCTATCTGATAGAGTGTGACATCAAAGTGATCTCCAGCAGCATGAAGACTCAACTTCAAACTTGTCTCCATTGGAGTAGCAATAAAGACAATATTAGATAATTTGGAAAAAATCTCATACTTTGGGAATTACCTTTTCAACATAGTTTTGGCCATATCTTGAGCATATTAACTCCAAATTTGTCGGACGTTATAGAGTTAGATCCTACTCTTCAAGATCTTTCTAATGATATGTCACATGCTGGGGTTTTAACAAAAGCTTGGATAGGTTCACCATGATCCCATTTTTCAAATGGGAATGGGATTTTTCCCAAATTATCTAATATGGTGTTAATAGGCTTGCAGTCTTCAAGGCCAAATCTCCGTAACAATGTCTCAATATACTTTGTCTGACACAAAGCAATACCTCCATCACAGTGCTTAAATTGTATCCCTAAATAATGATGCAAATGCTCCAAATCTGACATCTCAAAAGAGGCATTCAAATCAGCCTTAAAATCAGCAATATGACTCTCATTTGGTCCTGTGAGAAGCATGTCATCGACATAGAGAGCAATGATTAGATGTACAACATCCACACGTTTAACATACAAAGTGCTTTCTGTTGAACTATTCTAAAAACCATGTGCAGTCAAATATGCATGTATCTTTTCATACCAAGCTCGTGGAGCTTGCTTTAAACCATATAAAGCCTTTTTCAACCTGCACACTTTGTTTTCTTGCCCTCTTTGAACAAAACCACGAGGCTGCAATACATACACCTCCTCATGCAAATCTCCATTCAGGAACGCAGTCTTTATGTCCAACTGATGTACATTCCAACCATTATGATCTACCAATGCACAAATGCTATGAATGGTAGTCATACGACAAGTGGGAGCAAAGGCCTCATCAAAATCAATGCCCTTTTCTTGAGCATAACCCTTTGCAACAAGTCTAGCCTTATAGCGATCAACACTGCCATCTGGCTTTCATTTCAACTTAAAAACCCACTTACATCCAATGACCTTTTTACCAATAGGCAAATCACACAAAGACCATGTACCATTCTTCATTATAGCATCATATTCACTTTGCATTGCAGCCAACCAATTTTCTGATTTTTGTGCAAATGAAAGAGGTTCTTCCTCTTCACACATACTAGACACAGCCAAAGCATAACAATCTGATGCATAAGAGGCATGCTGAAAACCTGAACGAGTGTACGACTAGGCATAGGTGCATCAATTTTACTATCACGCAAGGTTTGCACCAGCCACTTAGGCATACCTCTAGCCTGCTCATTTTCAGTCCTATCCTCATAAATTACATCCTGTAAATCTGCATCAGAAATAGGCTGATCTATGATGTCGTTTGAAATCTGCATAGGCTGAATATTTGCCTCATTAGGACTTACATTTGAATTCCCACCTGTAAATAGAGGCAACAACGTATCAAATACATCTTGTGAGCTCACACACCTCTCTTTGGTACATGATAACAAAGGCTGCACAGCATCTTCCACAAAAACAACATCTCGACTAATCAAGATACGCTTTGACTGCGGATGATACAATCTGTAAACCCTTGCTCTCAGCACTGTAACCAACAAAAATGCATTTGACAGCTTTATCATCCAATTTTCTACGTTGTTGCACAGGCACTAAAGCATAGGCCAAGCAACCAAAGATGCGCAGAGGTGACCAATAGAAGGCTTCCTGCCATGCCAAGCTTTGTATGGAGTAACAGACTGCAAGGCCTAAGTGGGACACCTGTTGAGTACATATGCATTACACATGACAGCCTCAAGCCAAAACGCATATGGCAAAGCTTGGCTCTTGACCATACATCATGCCATCTCCATAAGTGACCTGTTTTTCCTCTCGGCAACACCATTTTGCTGAGGGGTATATGGCACTGTACATTGGTGTTTTATCCCACGACTAGCCAGAAACGCATCAAACTCTTTAGACATGTACTCCCCCCCTCGATCAGAACGGAGGGTGCCCACAGTACAATTGGATACATTTTCAACCATAAGCACAAAAACACTTCCAACTTTGCCTTCATTGGATATACCCATGAATGCCTTGAGTAATCATCAATGAAAGTCACGAAGTACAAGTGTGTACCAAATGACAGAGTTTGCATAGGCCCACATACATCACTATGTACAAGTTGCAATTTGCGAGTGGCCCGCACAGAACCATCCTTTGCAAAACGTTGAACGCTTCATTTTGCCCAAATATAGCCCCTTCACAAACATGTTTTAATGGTGCCTCAAGAGGGGGCAATGAAGCAACCATATCAAATTTCTGCAAACGCAACAAACTAGCAAAGTTCAGATGACCCAAACGAGCATGCCATAGTTTTGCATCTAAAACTGCCTTTTCATCGGAACTTGCATTTGTTGAATCTTTCACACACTTGTCATAAGAATTGAGCCCATCCTGCCCACGAAACAAGGTGCCAGATACAATAATCGTATCACCAGAAGTCAAATCATGAACAGTACATCTGTCATCCACAAATTTGACTACAAGTCCAAGTCTAGCAAGTGCAGAGACAGACAATAGATTCTTCTTTATCCCTGGCACATATAGAAATTGCATTTGCTGAATCTTCCACACACTTGTCATAAGAATTGAGCCTATCTAGCCCATGAAACAAGGTGCCAGATACAATAATTGTATCACCAGAAGTCAAATCATGACCAGTACATTTGTCATCCACAAATTTGACTACAAGTCCAAGTCTAGCAAACGCAAAGACAGACAATAGATTCTTCTTTATCCCTGGCACATACAAAGCATCTGAAAGTATGAAAGCGCTGCCATTAATTTTGCAGTAGTAAGCATAATTTTACCAATGCCCTTCAGTGGGTAAGAAGCATTATTGGCATGTGACAGTATTCCCATTAGGGACAGCCTCAAGACAAGTGAACATATCACGATGCGAGGTAATGTGCTTTGTAGCACCACTGTCAAAATATCATACATCAGAGTCAACAGAAACTGCAAAACATGCATCATGTACAGATGGGTCATACTGGTAATACACGCTAAACGCCCATTCTGTATCCTGCACAACATTTACAGAATCTGCATTTGTAGAAGCATCCGCTATTGTGGCTACATTTGACTCTTTCTTCTTTGCCTCTTTAGCCTTTAGCTTAGGGCAATTCTTAATGACATGATCAATTGCCTTACAATAGTTGTACCTAATTTTTTTATTGCCTTTATGAAGAGCCTTCTCAGACATATTGTTGCTACCTGTGGAAGGAGAAGAAGTTGCAGACCTACTAATAGGAGAAGAAATAGTGGAAGGGGCTGCCTTACTACTTCTGGGCAGTAACAAATGCCTGATCAACTGCACGTTGTCTAGCCCTGTTTTGCCTGGACTGCGCTTCTTGCAAGAGCTTGTTGAGGACTAAAGTATCATACTTGACAACATCAGGTTTGTCCTCAGTAACAAGTCTCCACGTGGAAGCAAAAGTCTGATATGACTCAGGTAAAGCATCAAGAACAATCTGCACAAGAGAATGATCAAGAATAATCTCACCTGTAGAAATCAACTGTTCCTTGAGATCTTTAATCTTAGCAAGAAAAACATTCATGTCATCATCTTCTTGCATAATATTCGATTCTAGCTCTTTACACAGGTAAGAGATTTTTGCCTCGTTATGACCTGCATACAAACCAACTAGAATATCCCAAGCCTATTTTGTTGTTTTAGCTGAACGAATATGTGGAGTGCTGTTACGTTTGACAGAAAGTGCAATCAAGGCATGAGCCTGTGCATCTTTACCATCCCAACGAGCTTGTTCAACGCAGTGGGTAAAACAGCAGCAACAATAGAGCTGCTAGAACCTGCAACATCCTCAACAGATCCTACATCCACAGAACCTGGACGTACATCCATACCCTGCACAATGTTCCACACTCCTTTTGCAATCAAAACATGCTGCATCATGTATGCCCAAAGTGGGTAGTTGTTGTCTCCATCCACTTTGTCATCAGCGCAGACAACATGCAAAATACATCATTGCTGTTATTATCAGCCATGGCCACTGACTGAAATTGATACAAAAGCTACCTCTAATGAAGTAAAGGCTGAATAGAAAACAACTCATGCTATGTAGCACGGTCCACAATAGAATATGTATGCCTGTTTTGCAGAAAACTGCACTGTCGAAATTTTTACACAAAATGACGAAAACACCTGTGCAGAACTTGTAATGCAAAAACCGAGCCCGGAACGACCTTAGATGTTTTGCAGAGTATAGAGACCTGCAAGCGCTCGTGAAAGCTCACCTCAATCGGAGAACGTGAGTCGGAGGGTGCTAGCGACGTAGTCCTGGGAGCCGATGCCTGCTCTGATACCAATTGTTGGAATTAGGGTTGCAAGAAAGCATACAAAACTTGGAGAAGAAGTAGCCAGAATGCACACAACACACAATGTATTAGATTGTGTCTATGTACAAAAGATTAGTTAGTCCTAGAATAATGGGCGTATATACAAGCCGAGCGAAAAAACCTCCTAAAGAGGGAAAAAGTGCCCCGGCGGTCCTAAGTGTGTTCACACACATCACTGCCTATATATATGGCAACATTTTCAATTTTGATTTTCTTTTGAATACAATGAGTATATCTTAATTCCGTTTCCCAAGACTTCTAGATCACAGGTCTGGATTTCCAAGCACAATTCCTCAGATTCTGAATTCTTGATCCTCAGATCCTCAGATCAAAATCAAACGTCTCAACAGATTCGGTGGGTGATTTGAGTGTAGATTACTGAACTCGTCACATCGTCTTTTCTTGAAACTGACGAAGGAATATGAAACGGTATAATTTTCCTTCACTGAGTATTTACTTATTCATTTTCTAATATTCATGGGATTTAAACATAGGATTAAAGAGAACTCTTATTTTGATATAAAAATTCTGTATGCATCTATTTATGCATGAAATCCAACTTCTATGGAAATAACAATTTTATATAAAAGAAAATCCTTTTATGCATCTATTTATGAATAAAAATCAAATTTGATGAAAGTAACACTTTTATAATTAAAATAAAATTCTTTTATGCATCATTTTATGCATAAAAATCAATATTGGTGAAAGTAACACTTTTATAATAATAAAAAATCTTTTATGCATAGAAATCAATATTGGTGAAAGTAACACTTTTATAATAATAAAAATTCTTTTATGCATAAAAATCAATATTGGTGAAAGCAACACTTTTGTAATAAAAAAAGTCTTTTATGCATCATTTTATGCATAAAAATCAATATTGATGAAAGTAACACTTTTCTAATAAAAAATTTTCTTTTATGCATCATTTTATGCATAAAAATCAATATTGATGAAAGTAACACTTTTATAATAAAAAATTTCTTTTATGCATCATTTTATGCATAAAAATCAATATTGATGAAAGTAATACTTTTATAATAAAAAAATTCTTTTATGCATCTATTGATGCATAAAAATCAATATTGATGAAGTAACACTTTTATAATAAAAAAATTCTTTTATGCATCTATTTATGCATAAAAATCAATATTGATGAGAATAACACTTTTATAATAAAAATAATTCTTTTATGCATCTATTTATGCAAAAAAAAATTAATATTGATGAAAGTAACACTTTTATAATAAAAAAATTATCCAATATACATCTTTCTATGTATAGAACTTAAATCTAATGAAAATCACTCTCTTATAATAAATAATAATAATCAATATGCATCTTTCTATGCATAAAATTTAATTTTAATGAAAATAACACTTTTATAATGAAAATATTTCTACTATGCATTTTTCTATGCCTAGAATGAAAATAACACTTTTAGAATACACAAACGATGGTGGGGATTACTCTTTTTGAATAATAAACGATAAAACATATTTCACAAAATTCAAGAAAATTTTGCCATAACCTCCTTTGTATGGCTGACCATTTTTCAAATTTTCCTAACATTAAATTACTTAAAAATTATCCCCAAACGGTTTAAAGCATTCTAAACTAATCAAATTCCACTTTTAAAGGAGAAACAATATGAAAAGTTTATTTCCAACAATTAGATTACTTTTCTAGGATAAAGAAAGGCTGATTTTAAGAATGAGAGAGGGGGAAAGCCTTTCCAACAAGGCATAGCATCAGTTTATCATTTTAAAGATAGTAAAAATTAGAAAACCATTAAAAGAATAAAGAAAAAGTAGGATTTCTAGCTTACATGAATTTTTGGGAGCTTTCCTTTGGCTTGATGGTTTGAGGGATCTACTCTTGTTTGCAACAAGGGTGGCCACCAATTCTTTAGAAGAGGGAATGGTCAAAAACTAATGAATTATTAATAAATTCACAGTTTTTGGCTCTGGGGAGGAGTAGAGTAACAATGCATAAAACACTATTAAGCTTCAACAAAAGGGGGAGGATTTTATTTATAGGAAAAAGTGAGCTTCTAACCAAGCAAACTGATTCTAGAATTTTCCAGATTAGTTTGGTCAATTTTTGACCATTTTTGGGGCGGTTTAGCTTACTTTTTGGAGCAAGACTTGAATTAGGAGAGAGGAGAGATGAAATATCTCAATTTTTGGGAATTTAAAACTCCACCACACATGTGAAATAGGCACCTCCTTCATGAGGGGGAATCCCCACTCTGAGGTGTCAAAATTTCATTTTTTTAGTATTTCCTTTGGTCCTTAGTCCACTCTTCATCTTATGTGAGTATTTACTCATTTTTGGGGAGATTTTCTTTATTTCTTATATTTATCTCCTCCACACATTTGGATGAATCTGATTGGCCCCTCAAAACCTTAATTTAAAATTCTCAAAAAATCTAGACTCCTAAGATAAGGCCTTTTGAACATATTATTATTTATTTCTAATGCACCTTCTGAAAATCTTTTTGCACTTCTGTTTTGGGGGAGTTTATTTTAATAAGAAGAGATATTTTTCCATCCTAAAATATTTAAAATCTGAATAATCTCTCTCTAGAATATTTTATCTCTCTAAGCCAAAATAGATAGAAACAAGACCTTTTATATATCTGAAGAGGGATTTGATTACAGGGGAAGATACTGGACATCTTGAGAGGCTGGGGAGGAATCTTATATTCTCTACCACTTGAAAAACGCAAGATGTTCTCATCTCACAAACTGGGGGTAATCTCGTAACACTTCCGCTTCTTTCTCCCAGGTGGCATCTTCAAAAGGATAGAACTTCCATTTGACCAATAATTCTCTTAGAATTCTGTTCCTGAGAACCTTTTCTCGAACATCAAGGATTTCTTCAGGTGTTGGAGTTCGATCTGCCCTTGGGTTGAAGAAGTTAAGATTTCATCATCATCAAGCACATGATTTGGGCTTGATATATACTTTTTAAGAAGGCTGACATGAAATACATTATGTACTTTGAGATGAGGAGGCAGAAGAAGCTCGTAGGCTAAGTCACCTTCTTTCTTTGTAATCAGATATGGTCCACAATATCTGGGGGATAACTTCTTGTACTTCCCAAGAGATAGAGAACTTCTTTTGGGGCGTCCTTTGGGATCCTGAAATTCCGGTTCCTTGAACTTTATTTCTGTGAAGGTCACAAAAGGAAATGGTTCCATTATGACAATGAATGTCAGCTTGATTTTTATGGAGCCAATCCATTCCAAGGATCCCGTCAAAAACTCCTAAAGGTATAACTCTTAACTGAGAGTCAATTAAATTCCCATCGAGATTGAACTGAATACGATCTGTCTCAAGTTGCATAGGTTTCCGTGATTTCTGATCTAAGACTAGCTTATGCAAGCATCCAGGGGAAATGAAAGAATAAGTACTACTTGAATCAATCAAAAGCTTAAAAGGCTACCCTGATACTCAGCTGGAGTATGAATGATGAAGAATTGACAGTTTGGCCCTTCGTTTTCAATTACTGCATAAATTTTTCCTCTTTCTTCTTCCACTACTTCTGCTATTGTGACTGCTCAGGCTACTACAGTCTGAGGAGGCGGAACTCTTTCTCTTTGGTCGCCCTAGTTCTGGGAAGGAGTTCTGAGGCTACTCTGGACAGAGGCAGATGGCTGAGCTAGAGTTCTCCTGGGATTGCCCTGATTTTGACGAGATGGACCCTGATTTGACTGATAGGAAGGGGCTAGTCTCTGCACTCTCGATCCTTGACTTCCCTGTCCCCTTAACATGGCAGGAGTCGGGCAGTCTTTCAGCTGGTAACCAAAACCCTGACATCCAAAACACCGGTTCTCACTTCTGAGCTCATCCTTCTGAGTCCTTGAAATAGGTGGGGCTCCTGAGAAAGTGTTCTGGGGGGGAAGGGTCTTCCTTCACTTCTGAATCTTCCCGCATCCTGATTCTAAATTGGGCCTTGCTACCTCTTTGGGGGAGGAAATTTTGAAGTACTTCCCGGGGTTTGGAATCTTTTAAAGTTAGAGGGTGCAGGCTTTGGCGGGACCCTAACAACAAAGGCTTTGGCAAAATCTTTTGCCATTCTTACTACTTCGGCCATTGAGACAGGTTTGGCATTCTTTACTAAGGTGTCCAATGGTTCGTTCATTCCTCGAATGAATCTGGCCATCAGCTACTCTTCATCCAATTACGAGGAATATTTGAGGAGAAGAGCAAAAGCTTGATGGTACTCTTCAATTGTCTAGCAATCTTACTTTAGCTCCAAGAACTCATTCATTTTAGTTTCAAGGAAGCCTGGAGGACAAAACCTCTTTCTGAGGTAAGCTTTAAGATCGGTCCAGGTCTGGGTATTTCGGTCGAGACGGTTAGTCTCGTAGTGATTCCTCCAAGCGACCCTGGTTGTTTCCACAATCTTTAACCTAGCGAGAGCCATCTTGCTTCTCTCATTGTAGCTAGTTACATCAAAGTATTCCTCCATTGCCTCAATCCACTTTTCCACTACTTCACCTAACTGCTCCCCTTCACCCTTGAAGGGACTAGTTTGGGATCTGTGCAAGGCTTTTGGAACATTCGGATCTAACTCTTCGTTCATCGGTTAGAGGATCTGGTTGCCTTGCACGGGCCGCGCGCCTCATGACTCTGACAAAACGAGATTTTCGTCAACTTAACTTTGACAACAAATTTATGATTATTTAATTTTTATAATTTATTCTTTAAACAGATAATTATTTCATCATACATCATGAAGCAAGATTTACTCTGATAATTTTATTAACCATATTCACAATCATGAAAACAATTTGGAATTTTTATTACAAAACATCATTTATTATCAAAAGTTTTCGATATATACATAGAGCATCAGAGATCCCAAAATCACTGCCTCAATCGTATACGCATAAAGAAGAGAAAATGCGAAGGAGACATGCCATGGTACATACGATTCATTACAGAAAGAGGTGATGTAATTCTACTTCTAGGGATAAAGCGGCTAAGAAGCCTAAAAACTTGGCATGAAATTCTGAAGTTCTTGGGTGAATGATCAAAGAGTTGAACATGTTGAACAAGCCCTAGCCTTATCAGAATCATGGCTAAGGAAATATTTTGCCTGAGCCTCTCACGCTAACTCGTACTGACATTAATACATCATCCTCCACAAAACCACATATACCGACATCGCTCAAGAGGATCAGGAAAGTAAAGACTCTCAAAATGACATGCGAGTCTCACTCTACTTACTCGGGTCGTAAGCAGAGTTGATGAGGTGCTCGAATGTAAAGGCCATCATATCTTGACTCTGGGAGAGTTCACGAATGCCAGATAGATTCAGGGTATCCATCTATAAATTTCCAATTCAATTTATGAGTTTTCAATTTTTGAAGTTCATTCAACATAAATTTAACAAACGAAAACATTATTTCTCAGATTTACTTTAAAATTTTAAGCAATTTCTAATGCTGTTATGTAAATTTACAACAACGCTCTAATACCAACTGTGAGATCCCACTGCCCCCTCTGCGCATTGGATTCCCGGATGGTAGCAGTAGCGGAAGTAGCTTCCTCTTTCGCGGGGCACGGTTTCTCACTTGGGGCCTCGCCCTCGAATGTCCGAGCACGAGACTAAGCTGGTGGTCATTCCAAAAACCGAAACCGAGAAAATTTCCCATGCCCAAAAAATGGGGACAATTCCACCATTTTTATTTTCTTAATGAATTTTTCTAACAAGGTCAAGATACTGAACTAACCTTCATCTGATTAAACTAGATAGAAGGGAAACTATTACGGACTTAACTTGAATGAATCAACGCTTTTTTCCTAATTGAATTAGGCACAGCCGTTGATCTATTCATTATAGAAGTCTTCAAGCTTTTGTTTAACTACTCGAGTTCTAAGCGTATTCTTATTAATCAATTTTATTATTAAAACTCTACAGATTCCAGCCTAACTCCATCCGGCCCATGGGTTAGCCACCGCCCAACCACTGGAATTGGTAGAACCAGACAAGTACTTACCCACTCTAATTGAAAGCCTTTCTTAACTTTTGCTTTAAAATAAAGATATATGCACACACTCCTCTTTAAACTTTAACTTTTAAAACAATCCATTGACAAACAACTATTGGTTACAGATGTCATAACTCAAAATTTCCATTCAATCCTTGTTTCTCACAAAATAGTGTCACTCTGGACTCTCCCTTGAGACTAGCACCTCAGCAACGAGATCCAGTAAAACATAATAATTTTTTCATCGTCATACATAATATATCTTCCACGACATATGCATGGGTATCATAAGAACCGCGAGCCCGTGCATCGCCTGGTCAGAACCCTCCAGGATCCTCCTTAGGTGTCTTAGCTTTTCACTCAAAGACCGCTTCGTCGACCCTCGCCATCGTATCGGAGGCACGCCATTTTACACCATACCCAGGATGGTCAAGACCTGGGCAGGTTTTTGCCACGTGAGCCGTCCTTTGAACACTCCCCGCCCCAGCTGTTGCAACCAAACTTCCCTTAGAAAAACATATATACCAAATGCTCCCTCCAGCATTTTGGCGTAAGAAAATCCTTTAAGAAAACAGGGTTTCTATGCAAGTTTTTAGTTTTGATTTTCTTTTGAATACAATGAGTATATCTTAATTCCATTTCCCAAGACTTCTAGATCACAGGTGTGGATTTCCAAGCAGAATTCCGGGTTGTTGCAAGATCAGGGTGTCCAGTTTTATCCGGTTTATGCTGGAGTGGGACAATGCTTGGAGAGTAAATTTTTGGGGGACAAGGTAGTTAAAATGAGATCAAGCAAATAATAGAAAATACGCTTGCCCTTGAATTAACCCAATATAACTTAAATTAATATAAATTAGTCTAATTAATCAAAATTAATAAAAAATATGATGAAATGATAAGCAAATGATCTTTCCATACTTAGAGTGATCCAATTTATTTTCCCATAGATGCACCATTACAAGTACACTAGTCCCTATAGGTTTAGATGATTTACATCAAGAATGTAATTTTACTAATTAGATTATTAATATTTGCAGGCCTTCTAATAGTCTGGAAGAATTTTGAAAAAGAGATCATTAAAAATCCAACCATTGGATTTGTAATTTTTACTAACCACCATATTCTACTAATGTCTCAGTATCTACCCACTCTTTTGATCTACAAGATTGAGAATTTTAAGTGGTAGCTATTGTGGGTACAAAAAGTGGCGTATATTATAACACTTTAAAGACCTTGAAATATTTAAAGAAAATAGACAAATATCTTAAAATTTTCTCAAAAAATCAATTTAAGCTCCATATTATGTGAAGATCTAAGGTACAAAGTGGGAATGTCATATGAGTTTATATGTAAAAGATATTAGCATTTTATGGAATCAGTTCAAATTTGGGACATGGTGTATACATTGACTTTGTACCTAAGAAAATGAGGACTTTTGACTATCTAATGCTTAATCAAATTATGCATTGTATTTCCAACTTTGAATATGATGTTCCAACAAAAGAACTTGAAACCAAATTCCTTCATTTACTAGGAGAGGTTAGCCACTAAAGGTAAACAAATGCCTGTTTTTTACTGTTTACAGGGTGTCTGAGTGGACAAAACTGGGCACCCTAATCTTGCAACCACCCTTCCTCGAATTTTGAATTCTTGATCCTCAGATCAAAATCAAAGGTCTCAACTTAGTTTGACATTCGGTGGGTGATTTGAGTGTAGATTACTGAACTAGTCACATTGTCTTTTCTTGAAACTGACGAAGAAGTTACATCTTGGTCATAGTTTGATTCAGGGTTTGAGTCTGGAAAAGTTCTCCCTGAACTATCTTTCTTGAAGGGTAATATTTCAATTACTACTTTACTGAATTTCATTCATTGAGTATTTTGCTTAACTGAATTCAAAACTAGTCACGAATTCCTATGAGGAATAAATTAATCATTTATCTAAAATTCTGACTTCGATAGTTTTTCTAAATTTTCTCATTATCATCCTAGAGAATATGAAACGGTATAATTTTCCTTCACTGAGTATTTACTTATTCATTTTCCAATATTCATGGGATTTAAACATAGGATTAAAGAGAACTCTTATTTTGATATAAAAATTTTGTATGCATCTATTTATGCATGAAATCCAACTTCTATGGAAATGACACTTTTATATAAAAGAAAATCCTTTTATGCATCTATTTATGAATAAAAATTAATTTTGATGAAAGTAACACTTTTGTAATTAAAAAAAAATCTTTTATGCATAAAAATCAATATTGGTGAAAATAACACTTTTATAATTAAAAAAATTCTTTTATGCATCATTTTATGAATAAAATTCAATATTGGTGAAAGTAACACTTTTATAATTAAAAAACTCTTTTATGCATCATTTTATGCATAAAAATCAATATTGGTGAAAGTAACACTTTTGCAATAAAAAAATTCTTTTATGCATCATTTTATGCATAAAAATCAATATTAATGAAAGTAACGCTTTTATAATAAGAAAAATTCTTTTATGCATCATTTTATGCATAAAAATCAATATTGATGAAAGTAACACTTTTATAATAAAAAAATCCTTTTATGCATCATTTTATGCATAAAAATCAATATTGATGAAAGTAACACTTTTATAATAAACAAAATCTTTTATGTATCTATTTATGCATAAAAATCATATTGATGAAAGTAACACTTTTATAATAAAAATTTCTTTTATGCATCTATTTATGCATAAAAATCAATATTGGTGAAATAAAAAAAATTCTTTTATGCATCTATTTATGCATGAAAATCAATATTGATGAAAGTAACACTTTTATAATAAAAAAATTCTTTTATGCATCTATTCATGCATTAAAATCAATATTGATGAAAGTAACACTTTTATAATAAAAAAATTCTTTTATGCATCTATTTATGCATAAAAATCAATATTGATGAAAGTAACACTTTTATAATAAAAAAATTATCCAATATACATCTTTCTATGTATACAATTTAAACCTAATGAAAATCACTCTTTTATAATTAAAAATAATAATCAATGTGCATCTTTCTATGCATAGAATTTAATTTTAATGAAAATAACACTTTTATAATAAAAATATTTCTACTATGCATTTTTCTATGCCTAGAATGAAAATAACACTTTTAGAATACACAAACGATGGGGATTACTCTTTTTGAATAATAAAAGATAAAACTTATTTCACAAATTTAAGAAAATTTTGCCATAACCAGCTTTGTATGGCTAACCATTTTTTATTTTTTCCTAACCTTAAATTACTTAAAAATTATCTCCAAATGGTTTAAAGCATTCTAAACTAATCAAATTCCACTTTTAAAAGAGAAACAATATGAAAAGTTTATTTCCAACAATTAGATTACTTATCTAGGATAAAGAAAGGTTTATTTTAAGAATGAGAGAGGGGGAAAGCCTTTCCAACAAGGCATGGCATCAATTTATCATTTTAAAGATAACAAAAATTAGAAAACCATTAAAAGAATAAAGAAAAAGTAGGATTTCTAACTTACATGAATTTCTGGGAGCTTTCCTTTGGCCTGATGGTTTGAGGGATCTACTCTTGTTTGCAACAAGAGTGGCCACCAATTCTTTAGAAGAGGGAATGGTCAAAAACTAATGAATTATTAATAAATGCACAGTTTTTGACTCTGGGAGGAGTAGAGTAACAGTGCATAAAACACTATTAAGCTTCAACAAAGGGGGAGGCTTCTATTTATAGGAAAAAGTGAGATTCTAACCAAGCAAACTGATTCTAGAATTTTTCAAATCAATTTGGTCAATTTTTAACCATTTTTGGGTTAGTTTAGCTTACTTTTTGGAACTAGACTTGAATTAGGAGAAAGGAGAGATGAAATATCTCAATTTTTGGGAATTTAAAACTCCACCACACATGTGAAATAGGCACCTCCTTCATGAGGGGGATTTCCACTCTGAGGTGTCAAAATTTCATTTTTTTAGTATTTTCTTTGGTCCTTAGTCCACTCTTCATCTTATGTGAATATTTACTCATTTTGGGGGGGATTTTCTTTATTTCTTCTATTTTTCTCCTCCACACATTTGGATGAATCTGATTGGCCCCTCAAAACCTTAATCTAAAATTTTTAGAAAATCTAGACTCCTAGGATAAGGCCTTTTTAACAGATTATAATTGATTTCTAATGCACCTTCTGAAAATCTTTTTGAACTTCTGTTTCACGAAAATTTATTTTAATAAGAAGATATATTTTTTCATCCAAAAATATCTAAAATCTGAATAATCTCTCTCTAGAATATTTCTCTCTCTAAGCCAAAATAGGTAGAAAAACAAGATCTTTTATATATCTAAAGAGGGATTTGATTACAGGGGAAGATACTGGACATTTTGAGAGGCTGGGGAGGAGTCTTAATAAGGAGCATAATAAGGAGTCCTCACTTTGCTTCTCCAAGTAAAGCCTCCACACCACAACAAGAAACAAATGATGGTAGTGAGGTGAACATGATGCCTTGGAGACCATTGAGCAGTTGACATCATCTCCAATGTATCGAGGTAAGACCTACCATGGGTTGAAGCAAAAAGCATTCTTGTGTGCAGATAGACAATTAAGAGATGTAGTTAAAACAGAATGTTGCAAGCAAGAATGTCTAACAAAGTTCAGGTTGCAAAAGTTAAAGGCATTACGAACACGCTATTTTGACATGAGCAGTGGAGAGCAAGATGCACTTCTTAGTGGGATGCTAATACCTTGTTTGCATGGCAAATTTAAATATAGCCTTGGCTCTTATTTGGCATGCAGGAGAGCGTTTAAGGTTGCTTTGAGTCTTGGAAAATGGGGCAGACCAAAGCAGTTAGATACTTTATTAAACATGGGTCCAACGGGGCAAAATTCTTTAACATGGCTTCATTGTTATTTTAAGCAGAATGTATGTCAACAATAGGAAGGTTTAACTTATCTGAAAATTTTACAAGGTGAGAGGTATTCTCATTGTATAGAGATGCTATGACAACTAAAGAAGAGTAGTATACAAGCTACTCTTATTTTACCAGGATTTGGATAACCTTCTTTGCCAACGTGACTATCCCATGAAAAGTTTGAATGGGTGTGTGGAAAACTAAAAACAAGAAGAAAGGTTGCAAGTGATCCAGATGAGCGAAGGATAGTCAAGGATGCTTTGACAATTCACAAGGAAGAGAAAGCAAATGAAAGAAGGAAGGAAATGGACCATAGAGAAAAGTGTTTTTCATCTCCAAAAAAGTATCTTGGGCTAGTTATTAATGGAATAGAGCAGAAAAAAACTTGCTTGCCTCAATTTTCTAGGCTGCCTAAGGACATTAGAGAAGGCAGTACACTTGTGCAAATGCATTTGGTTGGTTTCCTTGTATACAATGATCAAGCTCACCAGAGGGTTTTTTTCACATATCCAAATATCCATAATGATCTGAATCTAACCATCACAATTATTCATCATGTGATATCTAATTGGGAAGGTACATTGCCAAGCATATTATATTTATAGCTAGATAACACTGCAAGAGAGAATAAGAATCAAATAGTTCTTGGATACCTAAGCATGTTAGTTTCCTTAGGGTTGTTTAAGAAAGTGAAAGTGAATTTTCTACTTGTGGATCACACTCATGACCACATTGATCAGATGTTTAGCATGTATTAAAAAAAATTATCTATCCATAATGCATTTACTTTGCCGACCATGATGACACTTATAGAGAAATCTTACACACCAAAGCCAGTGGTGGTAGAGCATTTGAAGGAGACAATGGATGTCAAGTTTTTTTGTTAATGGGCCAAGGATTTTAAAAAGGAGGTGCTTAGAGCACTTGAATGATCTAAGTTATCAACATGTCTTTATAATTAAACCTGTAGAAGAAAGTGGATAAACTTCACTATGTGGAAAGATTTTCTCTCTACTGAATGGCAAGGTAATAGCTATCAACAATGTGTATAAACTTTACTATGTGGAAAGATTTTCTCAAATATTGGTTTTGGATTGGCAAGGTAATAGCTATCAACGAAGATGAAACTGGCAAGCATACATTGTCAAACTAACAATGCACTGGATGACAATAACTCATGCAAATGCATTTGAGGGAAAGTATATCTTGGAAATGGTAAATACAACAAAAGGAAAGGGTAAGCGCAAGAGGGGAAAGAACACTGCTAGCATTAGTGTACTACCACTTGATGAGGTAGATATTTTGGTGTATGAATTTACTCTCACAAAAGCAGGTTACTTGAGAAAGTCAACCATTTCTATTTTACAAGAGAAGATCCCTTGCTTCAATAACTCTGAACTTGGTAGCACATCCTTGGGTATGCCAACACGACACGAGAACCCAAGGAGGCTTAGCTTCAGGTATACACATGGAAGAAAAAAATGTCTTTGTGAATAGTGATGAAGAGGATGACTCATCTACCTCCTCAGGGGGAAGGCACCCCAATGAGTGATGGTGATGGTATGATGATGAGGAGCCATAACTATGCCATGAGTATCTAGAGAATATCTCCTTTTTTAGAGTTGTATTAATTACTTTTCTGGATTGAAGATGTCAATGAAAAATGGTCTCTATTTGGTATATTTTTTAAAACTTATTATTAGATTTTAAGTTGTAATCTCAAAAAGTAAGCAAAACCATGTCTTTTTTTAATTACATTTTTGTAAAAAAATAGGCAAAGTGTCCTAAATAGGCAAAGTGTCAACTGCAATAAGGAGCAATAAATTCACTTATCTTCTTTGTAGAACTCTTTTATATGAAGAGAAGAAGTAGAACAATTTTCAGCCTCTCATCTTGTGTGTTCGCTTCTAGTGTTTGTGAGAGTGTGTGTGTGTTTGAAAGAGCTCAAGCTCCCTTCTCCCCTGCATCTTTTCATGGTATTGGAGCCTGGTTCATTCTAAGAGATGAGAGGCAAGCAAGAGAAACACAGGAAGCGATACAAGGGTAAGATCTTCATCTACTCTTCCCTTTTTGTGCTGGCTACTACACCCTTGTCAGTAGGAGCTCTTCGGGAGGCACCGGCAAACGAACTCCGATTGAGAAGCTTCTTCGTGGGAGTGAAGCTTAAGGGAAACTATACTGTCCTTCAGAAAACGCATTTTGGGTGCATCTAGACTTCTGTTTTTCAATTTGTAATAAGCATTCATGGGCACTTTAGGTAAGTTTCAAATCTCTGCAGAATTCTATTTTTGGTACTATAGGAAGGGTGATCAGTTTTGAAGACACTGTGTGTACTGCAAAGTGTTGAAATATACAAGTGAATAAGGTGTGTGCGGGAACAAGCCCTTGGCTAGAGGCTATAAAAGAGAATCTGTAAATGTCAAAGAACCTGTGAAAAGGTGAGAAGAATCTACTAGGAGAGAATAAAGGCTAGCATGAGGAGATTTAGGAGGTGTGGAGATATTCTGGGAGAGGTGGAGATAATCAAGCAAAAGAGGTGGAGTGAACAAGGAGAAATGAGTGGAATTAGATGCTTGGATGTAAACTCTATAAATTGAGGCATTGGCCTAATGAGAATTTGTTGGTTTTTTATTATCCATGCCTACAGTAAGCTATCAGTTAATTGCTCACTAATCAGTGATCACATCTTAATTATCATCTAATCTCTTTGTTAATGATATTGATTCTAGCATTTGGTCCACCATAGCTCATCACATTGCTATAATTTTAACATGGGATCAGAGCCTAGCCTAGAATCCATCAAGTTTATGTGCCCATTATCTAACTAATTAGGATTAATAGATGATTAGAAAATAATTACTTTTTTAGCTATATTCAACTAGCTCACTCTACCCCAGCCACCAGTAGAGGGGCTTGATCTCCCTCCAAGAGAAAAATTAGCTCAAGCCCTTGTAGACATACAAATCTATCTCATTTGTGCTCCAGCCAAGAGATTCAGCGCAGCAAACCGCCTACCATAGCTCACAATTTTTGCTAATCTGCACGCGCCATTTTTTTTGAGGAAAAATGATATCTCTTCTTCTCCAGTTGTAATGGGTCTACTTCCTCTTGGCCCTAGGGGTTTTCAAGGTGCTCTACAAGTTGGTGAAGTCATAATTTGATTTGATCAAGTCTACAGTGAGATCCAAGCTCTTCATCAAATCTGCAGGTGACTTTGGTAAAATAGAGATTAAGCATTCAATGTTTGGTCAAATCTTACGTTTCTTGGCTTAATCCTCTACTAGATTGATTGCTATTGATGGCCTTGAAAGCATTTGAGCTCATTTGAACTCTAAGGCCTCAGATCTGGGCTCCCTGCATACTCTATTTTTTGCACACAAAACAGAGGATTAATTTGCCAATTAGTGATTAATCAGTGCTAATCATTGTATTTTGGTGCAATTGAGGGTTCAAATTAACCACCATTAGGTAGTTGATTTAGATTCCTATAACTTGAGATTGCAACTCGGAGATGGTTTGATACTCTAATCATTCTATACAAATTGGTTACCCTTGATTTAATCTGGTAAAATTATGCTGATAAATTTGTGGTAATCATCATTTTGCATTTAATCCTTGGTTAATGCCTACAAATCACACTCAAATTCAAGATTATTCACAGCCATAGTTTCATTTAGGAATGTGCATAAGAATGAATGCTATATGTGAAAAGATGCAGGGGAGAAGAGAGCTTGAGCTCTTGCAAGCACACACACACTCACAAAACCCTAAAAGAGAACACACAAGGTGAGAGGCTGAAAATCTTCTTCCTCTTCACACAATAGTCAACACACCATATACAAAGATAAGAGTACACAACAGTCAACACACCATATACAAAGATAAGAGTACACATAATATGAAAAGGTACACAACCAAATACATACTAGGGTTCTCTATAGTGTGAACCTAACTAAATGAGCTGGCACTATAACTATGCCAGTCTCTAGAATGGCTATCACATAGCCTGTCATCCCACTGGTCGCATATCACCCATGATCTCACCAACCATGCCACTGGTGTAAGTGTGGGGCCTATCCGCGAGGCGGGTCATCAGTGTCCACCGCCTCACTAGATGAGCTTGATATCTCAACACTCCCCCTCAAGCTCAACTCCATCTCATGTACACCAAGCAAAGCCCTGAATCTGTGGAGCTTCTCTATACCCAATGCTTTGGTGAAGATGTCAGCAACCTGATCCTGTGTGGTGCTGACATAAACAAGGTCAACGTCTCCTGCCAAAACCTTCTCTCTGACAAAATGGTAGTGGACCTCTATATGCTTCGTGTGCAAGCATGAAAAACTGGGTTCCTAGCCAACTGTATACTGCTAATGTTGTCATAGAAAATGACAACTTGTCTATCCATTGATAGACCCAAATCTACAAGTAGCTTTCTCAACCAAGCTACCTCACATGCTGCCATAGCAGCACCTCTGTACTCGGCCTCTACTAGTGGTAGAGCAACCATAGGCTGCTTCTTGCTGCTCCAAGTCACAACAGCACTCCCCAAAGAAAACATGAAGCCACTAGTAGATCTTCTATCTGAGATACTACGAGCCGAATCAGCATTTGTGTACCCATGTACACATATCTCTTTCCCACTTTCATAAAATAGTCTACAATTCAAAGTATACCTCACATGCCTCAGTATGCGTCTCAATGCATCCAAATGTGGCTTCCGAGGAACCTGCATAAACTGACTCACCAACCCAACATCGTAGCTCAAATCTAGCCTCGTGATCGTCATGTAGATCAAGCTTCCTACTATGTGCCTATACATAGTATGATCCTCCAAAATCTCTCCTGAATGTGCACTCAACTTGCCATTCTGATCCAATGGCACTGAGATAGGCTTACAACCTATCATAGTATACTTGGACAACATGTCCAAGCCATACTGTCTCTGTAGTAATCCAATACCATGTGGTGACCTAATCACCTCAATGCCCAAGAACTCCCCCAGATACTTCATCTCAAACTTCTATCTAAGCAAGATCTTTACATCAAAGATCTTTGCATCATGGTCCCCCGTAATGATCAGGTCATCTACATAGATGACAATCAACAAGCACAACCCCTCTATCATTGTATCTCGCATACAACGAGAAATCTGCATTGGCTACATGAAAGCCAATAGTGACAAGATATTCAAAAATCTTGTCACTATTGGCTACATGAAAGCCAATAGTGACAAGATATTCAAAAATCTTGTCAGACCATGCTCTTGGTGCTTGTTTTAAGCCATACAAGGCCTTCTTCAACCTGGAAACATGCTCGGGGTGACTCACATCCTCATAACTAGAGGTGGCTGCAACATATACACCTCTTCCTGCAAATCCCCATGCAAGAACGCATTCTTTACATCCATCTAATGTAAACAATGCATTCTTTATATCCATCTGATGTAAAGACCATTGCTTTGATGCAGCCACTGCTATCACAACTCTCACTGTTGCCATCTTGGCAACTGGGCTGAAAGTTTCCTCATAATCAATGCCATATGTCTGTGCATATCCTTTGGCTACCAATCTAGCCTTATACCTGCTTATGCTTCCATCACTGTTATGTTTTACTTTGTACACCCACTTGCATTTCAATGGCTTTCTTGCCTTCAGGTAGTTGCACTAAATCCTAAGTCTCATTTCCATATAGTGCATCCATCTCCTCATCCATAGCTTTCTCCCAACACACGTTTCCAATAGCCTCATCAATGCATGTGGGATCCATAACCTGCACAACTTTTGCCATGTGTGCATAGTGATGTGCCACATAACCATCATAGGTAAGCCTATGCACAGGATTCTTCACTCTCCCAGATCTTTGCAGCTTTGCATTTATGGCTTCTATAGCCTTCTTTACACCAGGTGTTCTATCTCAAGATCCTCATCAAGGCTCATCTCCTCTGAGCCACTAGGCTCTCCATCAACATGAGAATGCCCTATAGAAATGTCAGGCATACTAAAGGGCTCAACCACTTTCTCTTTACCTTTATGTAATTTACTAATCACATTTGTCGGATTGGTATTATGATGCAGCCTGCCACTCCATGGTCTATCAACTGAACCACTAGATGAGGACTCTCCTAGTCCACTCAAAGACTGTGATTGCTCACTTGCATTCTGTGCAACCACATTTCTACTCACATCAACCATAACAACTTCTTTTTCAGCAGCATACTAGCTGCTTATCTCATCAAAAACAACATCCCTGCTTACCCTCAACTCACGTACAGTAGGGTTATAACACCTGTATCCCTTTTGCTCAAGGGAATATCCAATAAACACACATTTTTCAGCTTTGGGATCCAGCTTAGTTCTCAGCTCATCTGGCACACATGCACATATGCAATGCATCCAAAGACTTTCAGATGAGACAAATCAGGTTTTCTACCAGTAAACCTCTCCTCTAGAATTACATCATGTATGGCTGCCAATTGGAGTCCTGTTCAAGATGTAAATTGCTGTAGAAACAGCCTCAGCCCAATATCTATACGGCATATTCTTCTCTCCCATCAATGCTCGCGCAATCTCAGCAATGTGCCTGTTTTTCCGCTCAGAAACTCTATTTTGCTGCGGAGTGTATCTGCATGTAAACTATCTCCGAATACCATTCTTCTTCAAAAATTCAGAGAACTCATTGGAGAAGTACTCTCCCCCTCCATCTGACCTTAGGCACTTTACATATTTCCCTGTTTGCTTTTCAACCATAACTCTGAAATTTTGAAAATGAGTGAACACCTCACCCTTCTCCTTCATGAAGTATACCCACACTTTCCTTATGTGGTCCTCAATAAATGTCACATAATACCTGCAACCTCCCATAGACATGGTCTTCGTAGTTGGACTCCATACATCTGAATGCACAACATCTAGTGCATTTCTGCTCACATTTCGATCACGTGAAATACATGCTTTGTTTGCTTTCCAAATTGGCATGCTTCACATATTTTCTGCATACCTTCAACTTTAAACTTTGGTAGCCCTGTCACAATTCCTTTAGTCTACATAGACTTCATTCTCTGCACATTCACATGTCCAATTCTTTTATGCCAAATGTCTATGTCTGCAACAATTCTTGAACCATTTACAAACATCATAGCACTCACTTCAGGCATGTTTACATTCAATGTAAACATTCTGCCCACTCTGTTGCCTTTTGCAACTAGCCTACACTTGTCTTTAAAGTCTTCAACATAACAACCACTAGGGTTAAACCGAACCTGCAAACCTTGCTCAATCATCTGGCCAACTAAAACAAGATTCTTTTTTATGTTCGGAACATGACGTACATCTACAAGGTACTTCACTTTGCCATCCTGCATGACAATGGCACATCTCCAATGGGCAATTGGATGAGTAGTGTCATCCCCTGTTTCCACAAAACCTGGTCTTTCAAGGTTTTTCATCTCCTTGAACCTTTCCCCATGACTTGTCATGTGGTTCAAAGAAGCACCTGAATCAACGTACCATACATCATCTTTATGTGCTGCTTCAACATTTTCAGACATGGCATTAATGACATGCTGCATAACAAACAACCTTTCATTATCCTCATTGTTTCTACTCGAGGATGCATAGTTGTTTTGCTGCAATTTTCCATTTTGCATGTTAGCCTGCTTCTTATAACAATCTGCCTGCACATGTCCAAGCTTACCACAATAAAAGCATCCACATGTATCATTGTACTACCTTTGCCAATTTCCATGACCTCTTTGACTCCCCCTGCCTCTGAATTGGTCTCTTCCACTTGCGTGTTGTTGTTGTTGTGAATTATGGGACTGTTGTTGTTGCTGCTGCTAGCCATAATTTTGATTACCTGTTCGGCCACCACCTCCTTGGCCGCATCCATGGCCTCCTCTACCTCGTCCTCTTCCTGAACTTGTATAGAAGGCTTATTGCTTTGAATTGTTTTTGTTTTGTGAAGAGTGTTGGTCTCTTCACCCAAGATCTTCTCTTCTATAATCAACATAGACACAAATCTGTGAAATTGGGAATGTTTTCCCAAGTCTGAATAGACATCTTGAACGCCTTGTATTGTGGCCTGAGACCATGTAGACAAACTTCTACCTTATCATTATTATCTATTGAAACACCCAATAGATGCAAGGGATTCGACAATACCCTTGATCTTCAATGCAAGGGATTCCACAATACCCGTGATCTTCAATGCATAGTCATTCACAAACATACTCTTTTTCTCCACAGTATGAAGTTCATTCTTCAATTGTATCTTTCATGCCTTGGTATTCGTTTCATAGAGTTTTACCAAGGTGTCCCACGTCTCCTTGGGGGACTTGGCATCCTGTATGTGCCCAATCATGGTGTCGTGTATACTGATAGAGAGCCAATACATAAATTTTCTAGTTCCTTGGTTCCAATCCTTGAAGTTTTTCACATCTACAGCAGCAATCGGATTGATCTTCGGTATCTCCGGTGCCTCTTCATGCTCACCTTCTATGTAGTCCCACCCTTTCCCATCAAGAAATTTGTCAACATGAACCTCCAAGCATGGAAGTTGTTCTTATCAAGCTTATTAGCAACAATCTGGTTTATGCCATCATTTGGCATCTTGCCAGACACACAAATTTACCAGAACAGCACTCTGGTTTGTCCTACACAAACTGCTATATTTTGTGCAAAGCAATACTGTACTACACTCAAATGTCACAACCAGTGACCTCAATGTGCATACATACACCCAATGGCAACTGTTGACCTCCTTGCAACACACACAATGTCTGCACAACCAATCTGTCTTCCTGTAGTTCTTGAAACAAAGTTTTGCATAGAATTGATGACTTACCCCGTAGTGCTCGAAATTGCTTGCTTTCTGAAAAACGAAGGTCCTAACGCACCCGAAACACGTTTTCAGCCCGTAAAATTTTTGTCCAATAGGACACTATAGCTACCCTATAGCTTTACCCTCGCGAAAGAAAGCTCCTCGAGTCAGAGATCAGTTGTTGCCGGTGCCTCCCGTAGAGCTCTCGACAAGGGTGTAGTCGCCAACACAAATAGGGAAGAGTAGATGAAGCTCTTACCCTCGTACCGCTTCATGTGCTTCTCTTGCTTGCAGCTCAGCCCTTAGCATAAACCAGGCTCTCTCATACCATGAAAAGATGCAAGGGAGAAGAGAGCTTGAGCTCTTGCAAGCACACACATACACTCACAAAACCCTAAAAGAGAACACACAAGGTGAGAGGTTGAAAATCTTCTTTCTCTTCACACAACACTCAACACACCATATACAAAGATAAGAGTACACATAATATGAAAAGATGCAGGGGAGAAGAGAGCTTGAGCTCTTGCAAGCACACACATACACTCACAAAACCCTAAAAGAGAACACACAAGGTGAGAGGTTGAAAATCTTCTTTCTCTTCACACAACACACACAATACTCAACACACCATATACAAAGATAAGAGTACACATAATATGAAAAGGTACACAACCAAATACATACTAGGGTTCTCTATAGTGTGAACCCAACTAAATGAGCTAGCGCTATAACTATGCTAGTCTTCTAGAGTGGATGTCATACAGCTTGTCATCCCACTGGCCGCATATCACCCATGATCTCACCAACCATGCTAGTGGTGTAAGTGTGGGGCCTATCCCCTAGGCGGGTCATCAGTGTCCACCGCCTCACTAGATGAGCTCGATATCTCAAAAATATGCATTATATATTGGGCACATTACATTAGTGTAAAAATGGGATCAGACACTACCCTTGTCCAGAATAAGGCAAGAGGTAAGACCTCCAACATAGATTTGGGTTTGCATTGCATAATGACACAAGATAAACATCAAAAGCCTAAAAGAACTGTCAACAAAACATTTAAACATGTTGCTCACATGGAGCGAGAACTAAGGAACAAGATCATGGTGCCAGCCACCATGAGAGAAGAAGAATATCTCTTTCTAAGAGGAGGATCCACACTAAGAAGAAGAGCTAGAGGAAGCATTGAAGAAAGACATGGACACGAGAAGAGAAGCTACCACAACAAGAAGATTGAAAGAAGAGGAAGACATGGACGCGTGAAAAGAAGCTGCCCACCCACGACGACAAGAAGACTAAAGACAAGAGAAGATGCGAGGCTCCAAAGAGTGAGGAGACATGTGAAAATCTCTGAGAGAAAGAGAGAGAGAGAGAAACCCCACAACCCAATGTAACCTACCCCAATAGAGTAAAACCACCTCTGAGCCACCGATGATCATTAGGGAAAAAGGGAGCTCATTTTGGGGCCATGTAAGAAATTCACTATTTTCTGATTTATTTCTCTCCTAAAAGACCTCAAAAATAGTAAAATAGGGAAACGTGGCTCAGAGCTGTCAGTAATAAGGACTACCGAACTGTCAGTTCAGAAAGGAATAAGATAATCTTTTGTCTAACTAACACGATTTTGCATTAAATATCTCCTTAGTTTTTTTTTTCGTTTCCCGAAGATTCCGTATCTCTTTTGACGACGTGTGTAGGCCTCTCATAAAGAATCCATCACTGAACTTAATGATTGCATGGATACCGCCACACCTCCACGATTCATGTTACAAAAAGACTATGAGATTGACAAGCAAACTTTGCAACCTCAGAAGCACAAAAAATGGCCGATACTAGTGAGTCACAATCTCAGAAGAAGCGATTACACCATCTTCACATCGACTTAGAAGAACAATATGCTCCTGCACAAAAAAGACGAAAGGATACGGTGCTGAATGCTCAACAACGGGAAAATATGAGAAGAGAAGGGCTTCAACATATTGACTTATGGTGCGATGGAAGCATATATCCAAAATGTCTAGTAAAAAACTTTACGTCTCCATTTGTCAATCCAACCACACTACTGAGGTTTGCGGGCGATGGACAAAATGGACTTCTTGGTTATATTTCAGCGCAGTCTGCATTTGTAGAAACATATAAAACGATCCAAGTTGATGGCACTACAATCCAAGAGGCTCTTGATGTTACTGGAGTTAGCAGGAAGGGATATAGTTCAATTTTCCATGCGATATCCTCAACTTTGAGAGATCAAAGGATTAAATGAGTTTTACTACCAAATCCAGTACCCGTGTGGAGGATAAGAGGTCATTTGAATGAAAGTATAGATGAGTTTATTGGGCAATATATCCATATTGAAGAAATATTTTATGGTGGTAAAGAAACCACTGTGTATGACCCTTGGAACAATATATTTGTAGATCTACAACAACTTCAAACAAGAATGGTCGAGTTTTATGGAATAACATTTGAGGAGTGCAAAGGCATTTTGAAATTTGTTATCAAACTGGATGAGTGTGAGGTTGTGAAGGAAAAGAAAATGGAAAGGATTACTATTACATTGATGAATGGAGCACTTGATACATCATTGACTGAAGCGAGTTCGAAGTATTTTAGTGTGCAGTCGGAGAAACACATATGGTGGTTAGGCTCGTTCCAGGTATGATCATTTTTTGTTTTGTACTTGATTTTAGTCATTGTTTTCAAATCTTTTATAGTAAGACTTTTGTTTTCTATAATCACAAGTGAAGACAGAAGACCATGAAACACTAGATTGGGTGTTTCACCACACGAAAATACCAAGAATAATTAAAAGACAAGTGCAAGGAGAGAATCTCCATGTTGCAAGAAAAGGTGATTTTCAAGTAGAGTGGCACATGGCGGGGGATCTTAAAACACTTAAGTGCATGTATAACGTTAGTAAAGGAGGCAACTCAAAGTCTCCTTATCTTTACTACAAAGAATCAGCTCAAGTAATGGATTCCAAATGGCGGAAGAGAGCACCTAATAGAGATAAAGTTGACCCTGACTTCAAGGCCATTCTTGACATTCCACTATGTAATGTTCACATATGCACATTGCATGCTCTATGTCGAATTATTGAGAAATTGGTATTTTTGTATATTGGATTTGCTTGGAAACTCTGTCCCGAAAAAATAGAAAGGATGCTCTTCAAGCATTGGAAAAAGTGTTATCCGATATAGGTCTACATGGAGGTGATGTTCATATCACAAAGGATTTTAAAAAGTCTACCAATGGCAAGGAGGTACCAATCAAGCCCTCTATTGGTGGTGTTAAGGCAAGAAGATTCTTGTCTCGACCCAAACACAGTAGTAAGCAAGTAAGGCAAGGTAGAACAGTTTCAAGGATTAATTATGGATTGTGGAAGCAAGTCCATAATGCCGTGAAAGATCATGAAGCAGATGGGGAAGCACGAAATGTGAAGGCAGAGGTGTGGAGGTCTCTTGATCAACTCTTCATGTTCTGTGACAATGTAACATGGACAAAGAGTGATTACAAGAACTTTGAAGAGGCAATTAAACATTTTGGGAAGTCAATGAAAGACGCGTGGATAGCTTGCAATATAACTCACTACATGGCAAAGTTCTGTCTTCTTCTTTTACTTAAGTGTGATCCTCTTTTTTACTTAAGTGTGATCCTCTTTTTTTTATAACTTACTATGCATTCTTATGTCTATGTGAAAACAACATATCATCTACAACCACCTTCCCTATTTTGTCAAAAATTATGGATGCCCAGCAATTTGGTCTACCCAAGGCATGGAGAAGTCTCACTACATGGCACGTAATGCATTTTTCAGACACACACAACACTACGGAGGGAGTCAAAAGGCAAATAGTCTGAAGGAAGTCTTCCAATGGTTTTACCGAGGCATTCTATAGAGGCTGCATGCTAAAAGAAAAGTTGCTAGTTCCAAAGTCAAGCTTGCTTTTATTCTAGCCCAAAAGCAAAGACGAAGACAAACTTTGGACAATTCAATAGCAGAGAGACATAGACAATGGAGGGATTCAAAGATATTTAGAAACCATAAATGGACAAGTAAACATGAATAGCAGTTTGTAACTTATTGGTGTTATGTCCACATGTTTTCAAACTCAATCAATAGATTTTTATTTTGTGGAACAAGTGACTCTTGGTGTTATGCCTATATGTTTTGAGACTCCATCAAAAGTATTTCTTTTGTGAAACATATGATCTATATTAACAAGCATCAATACATCCATGAGCTACACACAAAAAATTCAATCAATACTACTTAATTATGCTAGACACACTATTGATCCTTACCAATAAGGTACTGAGTGTCAAACGCTTTTAGAAGCTACTAAGTGTGGGAAGACTCTACTAAAGTGTCGTACGGTGATGGGACAAATGCAAAAGGGTAGTGATCGTCCGTACGGACAAGGAACTGATGAGGATCAAAGACTTTGTACAAATCAGTTTAACTTCAACATAACGTTTGTGCTATATTTGATGACTAAATCCTATTACTCCCAGGGCTTGCCAATCGGAACTCTCTTTTTGATCTTGATTGGACTCTTTTTCTTCCTTGTTGGCTTGATGTCGACTGTCTGTTTATCAATGCTTACCTCTATTGCATGTCTGGGAGGGGTATCCTTGTCTTCAGCTATCTCCACATGTTCTTCTTCTTGGATTGTGTCGCCTGATGCAATCATGGGTGGATCTCGAAACCTTATGAGCTTGTGTTTTCCATAGCCCTCCAGACATTTGGGCTCCTTAATACCACATGCTAATGCATAAGAAGTGTAAGACAAAAAGTAAGAGGCCCTAGAGCCCTGCTTATTCACATAATCTGCAAATATATCTATGGCAGACAACCTCTCTATTAAAATGATCTTTTCCTTTTGCCATGAAAGATCATGTCCACCTAAAACCCTAGACAAACATTTAAAGAAGTAAACAATGGCTTCTCCATTGTTGTTGCTCAACTGTCTATGGTAAATCAAGATCTTAGCACTGCCTAGATCATGAATATAATGAGCTAGGCTTGACATTTTGCCAAACGCAGCCGGCCTGCTTCCACTTGTTCTCTGGAGGAAGGTGTCATCCTCAATTTGTAGCTGCCACATATCAAAAGATTGGAGTGAGACAATAATACACAACTACAAAACATTTAAACACAAGATAAAGTATTTGATTTGAAGTAACAAGATCATACCTTCTCATTTTCATCAGCAACAAGAAGTTTATCTTTTCAAAGATTTATTCCTCTCCCCTCCAAACACCATATTGGGGAATATGGGAATTTCCCACAAGTTTGGGACACGTGGTCAAAAGTTTGGATTAACCATAACTTGAACACCACTAATCCAAAATGAGCGCTTTATAGCTCTTTAGATTCCATTTTTCAAGCGCTTTCCAACAATAGGTCATATGATAGGGTTTTGAGAAACTTACAAACATGTTATCCATGTCCCCTTTTTTAAGTATTCAAAAATGGGAATTGGGAAATCCCAAATTCACTAATATGGTGTTTCCAGTGCAGCCTCTTCTTTAAGCTTTCCCTTGTATAGTGCTGAGAGATTCATAGCTTCCTGTGTGAGTTGGAAGGCAGCTTCATCTGACTCTTGGAACTTTTCAGCCTCTTTGAAACAAATAGTAAGGGCCTCTGCAGGATCAAAAGTTGTTTCCAAAGCCAGTATAGTGAATGGTCATCCTCTATCCCAACCTCCTTGTCAAGCCTTGAAGCCTGGGCAATAAGGGAAATGGCATAGTCCTCCCTCAAATTAAACATACACTCTATATCATGGAGAAAAACATAATCTTTACCACCAATCAAGACACCTGGAAGCATGGGCATTGCATAGTTGCTGCTCTGAACATCAAAATCTTCAACTGGATGTGCTGCCCTAAGAGTTTCAGTCCTCAGTTGAACAAGGTCAAGAGCAGCCACTTGCAGCCCCTCATCCTGGAGGTTAATATCTTCTTCCTGCTCTGCCATTTCTGTTGCCACCGGAACATCCTCTTTTTCCTCTGCCTACAGATGTGTCTTGTTCTTCAGCCTCCTGCCCTTGCTCTTCTAGAGAGTGCTGATGGAAGACAATGTACATAATGTACATAAGGAATGCCATGGTTTCCTCACTTTCTGGTGTGCAAGTTACAGCTGAATTTATATTCCTCAGGTAGGCTGTCAAATCTTCTATTCACATGGTACCTCAGCCTCAATGGAGACAATAAACCTTTTCACCTTCCACAATCCTTCCTGCCTCTGTCAGTTGTTTGAAGGTATCCCAATGGTCTGAAAGAAAATCTCTGTGATGCTCCAGTACAGAGCTCTAGTGAACTCCCTGTTGAAAATACTGTGGTATATGTGGAAGTTCCTCTGAGCCTTGCACTTGTGAAGAAAGTCAAATAGGAGCAAATCTGGAGATTTTTCCTCTTCTGGTTCCTTTTGTTTTGAAAGGGAAGACAGCTTTCTGCTCCAGTCTCTTGCTTTTGCCTGAACAAAAATTTATTTATCATGAATTCTATATGCTGACATATGCAGTCAGGGAATGTATAGGATATCACCAAACAACTCTCTTCATGAGCACACATGACTCACCTGGTGATTGCTGTGGTCTAAGTATAGTAGCAGAAAAGTCCAGCTTCCTCTTGAAAGGAGGGGCCTGAGAATCAACTGTTACAAAGTAAAAACTTTTCTCATCTCATCAAGAAAAAAATCCCCAGGGCCAAAGAAAGCAAAACAATGAGGAAGAAGTGAAAACCAAAAGGGACACAGGAATTTGCAAGAAAACGCGATGTAGGGCCATTTGGAAAATGTTAAGTACTCTCCTCGCATTTTGTTGCAAATTCTCCATTTCTATTGATATCCATCTCCAATCAAATGCTAGGATCATCTCACATTGTCCTGGACAGTAGATGATACTAGGAAGAATTCCCAAGGGCCAAAGAGAGCAAAACAATGAGGAAGAAATGAAAACCAAAACTAATATAAGAATTTGTAGGAAAACGCGATATAGGGTCATTTGGAAAATGTTAAGCACTCTCCTCGCATTTTGTTGCAAACTTCTAGGTCCTACTGATATCCATCTCCAATCAAATCCTAGGGTGCTGTACCAGATTCCTGGGCAGTAAGATTCAAGAATTCTATGGATGGAAGATATATATATCAAAAAACATTGAAAAGAATATAGATCTCTGACCTTTCTTTTCCTTTTCCATGCTGTTGGAGTTGCACTGGTGATTCTTCTGCTCTCTTCCAAACTTGAGCTGCAGCCTAGGTAACCTGGAGATCTGGCAGTGGTAGTAGTCTTCAGGCAGGTTGCAGTCTGGATGGAGTGTGTTGGGTAGGAAGGGATCAGAGGGGGAAGGAAAAGGATGATGGGAGGGTGCTGTACCAGATTCCAGTAAGATTCAAGAATTCTATGGATGGAAGATTCAAATCCTAGGGTGCTGTACCAGATTCCTAGGCAGTAAGATTCAAGAATTCTATGGATGGAAGATATATATATCAAAAAACATTGAAAAGAATATAGATCTCTGACCTTTCTTTTCCTTTTCCATGCTGTTGGAGTTGCACTGGTGATTCTTCTGCTCTCTTCCAAACTTGAGCTGCAGCCTAGGTAACCTAGAGATCTGGCAGTGGTAGTAGTCTTCAGGCAAGTTGCAGTCTGGATGGAGTGTGTTGGGTAGGAAGGGATCAGAGGGGGAAGGAAAAGGATGATGGGAGGGTGCTGGCAGGGATGAAAGACGAGGAGGGAAGAGTGTTTATGGATCTGATTATGAAATCATGATTGGCACAAGTTCCAAGGCAAAAAGTGCCATTCACACGTGCCAAGTTTTAAACTCCAAGAGATCTGGGTCCCATCCACATGTGTGAAAAAATGACTCCATTCCACACGTGTGGTATTTATTACCTACTTTGTTTGTATTTTGCATTAATCTTTTCCCTCCTGTTTAATCTCTCCTATCTAGGCCCTCCCCTCTTGCCTCTCTACCTGCTTTGTTTGTATTTTGCATTAATCTTTTCCCTCCTGTTTAATCTCTCCTATCTAGGCCCTCCCCTCTTGCCTCTCTACCTCCCTACTTTGCACCATCAGCATCCTGACTAGCAGCAAAGGTTCATCCCTAGCACAGGGTACTCATCGCTAGCACAGCACACCTACAGATAGCTTCCAGGTCAGTAAGACTCTCTATATCCTTTTCTTCTTGTTTAATAGTATATGAGGATAAGGTACTGAGTGATGTGATGTAGCTTAGATATTAAGATAAATATTATATGCATTCCTTAGCTTTTTCCATTGCAACCACAACCAGGAAGACTTTTGAATTGGGCTGGTTGAGTGAGAGATTGATCACTTCTTGCCTTCCATAGACTCAATCCATCTTGCACCAAGTTGCAAACACAGTGAAATGACTGAAGGCATGTTCCAGTATGCTGCCTCATGAATTTGCAGGAAAACGCGAGGAGAAGGCTTTAGGAATTTCAAACAGCCCAAATCGCATTTTGTTGCAAATATAAAATTGTTGCTTCATCCATCCCTATCATTGTGATTTTGTGTCTTTCTAAGCTATCCAAGGCTGCACACTCCTTGCATAAACTCAATCTATATTGTTTTTAGTTGTAAAGACAGAGAAATCACTGTAGGAATGTAATAGCATGTTACTTCAGGTATTTGCAGGAAAACGCGAGAGTGAGCTGTTAGGAATTTCAAACTGCCGAAATCACGTTTTGTTGCAAATTTATAAATGTTGCTTCATCCACCCCTGTCATTGCCTTCCTTGTATCATTCCATGTTCTCCATGGCTGTAATCTCTTTCCATTGCTTTGTATGCAGCTTGTCAGAGTGATGGCAAGAACCAAGTCAACTACAAGGAGGGCTAGCAAGGGGCCAGGGCTTGCAGCAGAGCAGCAGCTGGGGCAGCTAGTGTGCCTCCGCCGAAGGGAAGAGTTGCACATGGCAGGAAGGGGAAGCCAATGAGCCTGCTCCAGCAAAAGGCCAAGAGATTGAAACATGGTGCAGGTGTACTAAAGGAGATCAGGAAGCAACAGAAAGCTATAGGCTTTGCAATCCCCAAGGCACCTTTTCAGAGACTAGTGAGAGACATATGTGATAGTTGGCACCTTGGTTTCAGGTGGAACAGGACTGCCATTCTTTCCTTACAGGAAATGGTAGAGGATTACTTGGAGAAATATTTTGAAGATGCAATGCTGGTAGCAGCCCATGCTCACAGGGTAACTCTGATGGCCAAAGACTTCAACACTTTGTCCAGAGTGAGATGGAGGTATGACAAGCTGGTCCATCCTGTGGAATGGCAGGACATCAAAATGAGAGACATATTATTAATTCAACCTACAAGAAAGTTGAAGGTAGATGAGGTTAAGGTTGTTGAAGTAACCCACTCAATGAGCACCAGGAGGGAAAGCTGCTTATGAGGAGTCACTGAAGCAGTAAATAAAAGAATCCAAATCTGTTATAGATGTGGAGACTGTACAGATGGAGCTGCAGATACAGAGAAGGTTGCAGGAGCTGGGCCCTAACATAGTTGTCCATATTGAGGATGAAACTTCAGTGAATAATTTTGACTTGACAAAACCATGCTTGGCAGCATTGGCTCATAAGAATGAGTATTGCTCAGATATTATCATTCTTGCAATGCTTTAGTAAGTGTCTTTTATTTTACATTTGTTTGCAAAACAATCCTTCTTGTACCTCCTTTACACCCTACCCTAATTATTGTTTGGTCCAATGCAGCATGATGAGAAGCTGGCTTAACCACGCTGTACAACATACAGTTCATATTATTGATCCTGCCATTTCCTTCAAGTTAAGAGATCCAAAGGAAACTCCCATAGATATTTCCAATTGGTTTAGATACTGCAATTTTGATGTTGTCGATATTTTGCTACTTCCATACCATAACAAGTACGTGGGTGACTGCTTCTTTTGGGATTTTTCTTCAAGATTGAGAACTCTTGTAGCCTTTGATTTCTTAATGCTTTTTTTCTTACGCAATGACCACTAGAGCTTTTCTTCTATTGACATCCAGCAAAAGCAATGCTTTTTATTCAACTCTCTTAAAAACACACACAGAGAGCTGAAATTGTAAGTGGTGTGTGTGCTATTTTTAACTTTAAACTTCATTATTTTGATTTAATGCACACTAACTGAATTATATGTATTGCAGTTGTATTAGAAGGCTTCTAGATGCATTGGATCACTGTCCTCCTAATGTCAATCTTTTGGATTCAATAGAGCCATTAGATTTAGAGGTAGAAAGTCATTCCCTCTACTGATGTCTATTTCATGCTATGCCTTTGAACTTATTGAATAATTTTGTTTTGTTCAGATATTAACAGTTTCTAACATAGCTTTCCAACTATAGAGACACCACAACAAGATGATTCAAGTAGCTGTGGCGGGCGGCTGGAGAGTGCTAATCAGTGCCAAATATATACTTTCAAGCTATTTTGAGATAGGACAGCTAGAGCTTGTAAGAAAAAATAATTTTCATTTAGCTTCAAAATAATTGATATTGGTACAAAGTGTTCTAAATCATCATATCTCATTGCACATGAGAGAAGATAGCTTCAGCTCGAACTATGTATATAGTTTCAGAGCTGATACAATTTGGAAGTTTTTGAAGTATGCCTCCTCCAAACCTATTGTACCAGCTACTGTCGAGTTGGGTGAGAGCTCTAAAGTCCGAGAAGGTGTCATACACCTTGATGACATAGATGATGCTGATGTGGTGCCACATGAACAGGACCTAGTGTTGATGAGGAGAAGCCACAAGAACAAGGACCTACTGCTAATGTTATTGAGGAGAAGATGGAGCAGCAGCAAACAGATGCTCCCGCAGTAGAGGAGACAATGGAGCAGCACCAAGAGACTGTACACGACAGGATGGAGCAGCAGAAAACAGATTCTCCAAAAAAAGATGATACGGTGAGCTTGGACCATGTAGAGGAGCCTCTGGATCAGCCTGTAGATAAATAGAAAATGGTTGTCAAGAATATGTTCTACATATATAATTAAACACTTCTGTACAAAATTTTACTTTATTGAATATAATACCTTTGTTTATGGAGTCTGTGTTATCTCAATTTTCAAATTTTCAATGTCTTTGCATTTTATTGAACTCTCTCTTCTTTTTTGAGCACCTGCAAAAAAGCAATATGAAACAATAGGGTAAAATAAACTAATAGCAGTGCTTAATGAGACTAGGATAAGTCAGATGGTGTACCTTCTTATTGTTGTAGATAAATAAAAAGTCCTTTGAAATAGAACCTTCTGTCTCAAACAGAATGTCATTGCGCAATTGAGCTAGGGAGCAACATTGTCTAATGAGATATTGACTAGCACATCACCATTCTCAACAACATCAATATCAAGAAGTTTATTTTTTGCACCAAAAAAATCTTCATCTTGATCCATTGGGACTAGTTTTGTACCTAGCATTCGACTGTGCTTATAATAAAAAGAAAAAATAAAATTTTGTGATGCAACCATGTACTTCAGTTGCATAGAAGATTGGACAACCTCACAAAACACTGAACTACATGTCTTCTTATCCCAACCTTTATCCAAAAATTGTGGCATGCATGCCAGACTTGTTGCTTTAACTGTGAACATTGTTTTTGAAACCTTCACTGGAAAGGTATTAAGCAAGTCTACAAAAACTGTGAGAGGCATGCATAAAGAAATTTTTATTATCCTTGTGGCAATATTGGGCCTCAGAGCTTTTTGTACTTCTTTGAAAATCTTGGCCCTATATGCCTCTGTAACACTAAAATGTGGGAGAGGCCAATCCACTGAATTCCATGCCAGAAGGTCTTGTTTTCTTAACACACCATGTGTGTTAGCATTGTCCAGCAACAACTGATAAAAATGATCAATAAAAAATATACCCGATTGAGCTAGCTCTGTTACACATCGACCTTGGTATTGTTGTTCTCCTATCGATCCATGCAAAACATCTATAAATCCCAGAATACAATCGATGTTTTGCCATGTCTCATACGATGAAGGGTATAAATCTGAAATAAAATAACACAAGAATGTCAATAAGCAAAGAAAGAAAGCTTCATCTTAAAAATCCATACACCTCATAAAGAACAAAACCACAATAGAAAAATATACAATTAGGCCTGTGTTGCTGAAGATCATTTGGATAGTCTCTCAAGACAAGTTCTTTATGCATGTACACATGCTGAATCAAAACTTCTTTCACCGATATCCTCCCTCTGGTGATTTTAAAACCTCGTACTCTTCCCTTTCATGACGCCAAGAAAATGTTTTTTGTCTAGGGTCTCTTTCTTTTGCTAGGTTGCATGAGCGCCCATGCTCCTTTCAAAACACTAAACCTTTTCCAAGTTCCTTTCGTTTTGACTGTACTTGAATTCTCTACCAAAGAAATCGAAGAAGCAGGACGACGGGGTAAGGATGTGTGGTATAATTCTACCTTCATAGCATTATCATCCACAGAGCGTCTTCCACAAGAATGGCCATACCACCATGGAGACCTTGTGAATCTGTAACAACAGCAAAGTAATGTAAACAAGATAACAAAGTGAAGTTTCAAGAAAGAGAAAGTGGGCAGACAGACAGTTGACAAGAAACATCTTACTCTAAGCCAAACAGGATCAAGGGAGCAGTTTTGGAAAAGAAGAGGCTGCTCCACAATGAGGCAGTGGTGTAGAATGGTAGACCTTTCGAAGGAAAGGCAGCACAACATTTCAAAGTTCAAAGGAAGGTGGAAGCGGGAAGGCCCTTGTCAGAGAAAATGTCAGACTAGATTCTATCTTCATGTCCAAAGATCTTGTGAGAATAAAAAACCAATCTCCACATTAATGTAGCACGCTTGTACCACTACAAGAGCTTGAGGGCATACCGACGCTAAAATACCGACGCAAATGTCGAACATCGGTATGCCCGTCGTAATGTTGGAGGAGACAAGTCGGGCGGGGTATTTTCAAATTTTCATTTACCGACGCTTATTCCGACGCATATACTGACGCACATTCCGTAGTATATACCGACGCATATTCCGTAGCATATACCGACGCTCGTAAGTTTTTTACAGCCGAGAGCGTATTTTTTGATTTTTTCGCAGACAGCGCGTTGCAGAGAAGGTCTCTTTCTCTCCCTCTCCTCTTTTTTCCTCTCTCCTCTTTTCTCCTTCTTTCTTCTTTTCTCCTCTTCTCCTTCTCCTAATATGTTCTTGCTTTTACTTTTTAATTTAAGAATTAGGACGTTTAGGATTTTGTGTTTTTTTGGCTCTCTATGCATGTTGAGAGCTCTCTATGTATGCATAGATCTCCTAATGCATGCATAGAGATTTTAGGGTTTTGTATTAGTTCTTATTCTTGTGTTTAATTTACTAATTATTTTGTTTAATATTTTGTTTTGCAGCTCTTTCACCTCACCAATCTTTCACCAATCCTCTCCTTCAGCTTCGCAAAAAAGAGGTAGATCCTCTTTTGATTTTTCTTGTTTATGCTATTTTCTATGAATTATTGCATCCCTGTTTTATGATTTAGGATTAGTTTTGGGTTCTTATAAGCTTATACATAGGATTAATTTAATATCTATGCATAAAACCTATCATAAGCTTGCAATCTCTATGCATAGCCTTCTTGCAAGCTTTATGCATAAGCTCTATTCATAGAGCTTGCGAGCTTGTGAAATCTCTATACATAAGCTCTATGCATAGGCTTTATGCATAGAGTTTGCAAGCTTATAAAATCTCTATGCATAGGTTTCTTGCAAGCTTATAAAATCTCTATGCATAGGTTTCTTAAAAGCTTGCATGGACATTGTACATAGAGCTTGCATAGCCTTCTTGTTGAAAGCTCTATGCATAGCCTTCTTGTAAAAGCTCAATGCATATGCTCTATGTATAGGCTTTATACATAGAGGTTGTAAGATTATGAAAGCTCTATACATAGGGCTTGTAAGCTTATGCAAGCTCTATACATAGAGTTTATGCATAGAGCTATATGAATCTAGCTGAATGCATGAATTAAGATCTATGCATAAAGCTTAATACATAATGTTTTATGTATAAATCTTATGGATGAGCTTTATGCATAAGGCTTCACATGCGTTATGTTTTTTTGCATAAACCTTTTTTTGATGTAGAGTGCCTTGCATGGATGGAAAGCATAAGCTTTTTGAATGTTTATACTCTCTTATACATATAACATATAAGTCTTATGCTCTGATTTTCTATGCATAAGGTATTCTCTTTATTCATAGAGTTTATATATGTTATCAAGGTAATATCTCTTATCCATGTAAAACAAGATCATGTTTATTACACCATTGGGTGATGGGATTAAGGGTTAGCATAGTGCATAAGGCTTATAGCATAGAGCTTATGCATAAGTCTTGCATAGAGCTTATGCATAAGACTTATGCATAGAGCGTATGCATAAGACTTATGCATATGGCTTATGCATAGAGCTTATGCATATGGCTTATGCATAGAGCTTATGCATAAGACTTATGCATAGAGCGTATGCATAAGACTTATGCATATGGCTTATGCATAAGACTTATGCATATGGCTTATGCATAAGGCTTATGCATAGAGCGTATGCATAAGACTTATGCATATGCTTATGCATAGAGCGTATGCATAAGACTTATGCATAGAGCTTATGCATATGGCTTATGCATAGAGCGTATGCATAAGACTTATGCATAGAGCTTATGCATAAGACTTATGCATATGGCTTATGCATAGAGCTTATGCAGTTGGCTTATGCATAAGGCTTATGCATAAGTCTTGCAGCCTTATTATGCAAGCTTATACTTATGGCTTACAAGCCTTACTATGCATACGATTGCATAAACCTTATTCATAAAGCTTGCATAAGACTTACGTATAGAGCTCAATGTGTAGGCTCTATTTACAGAATCTATGCATTTAGATTTTTGCATAAGGCCTTTATAAATAGCTATTTATGAATAGAGATAGCTTCTCTCTCTATCCTTGTTCAAATTCGAGTTAATTTTGTATGGAGAGGAGATAAGCTAATGTATAAGTTATTTTTAAAATCTCCCTCAACGGCTGGGGAAAAGAAGCCCGTTTGACGCTTTAAATGTTATTTTTTAAAGTCTCCCTCACGGCTGGGGAAAAGAAGCCCTGTTTTATGGTTTACATAGTGCTTTGTGTAATGCATAATGATTTGTGTTTAATGAGCTGCATATACATGTTATCCTGCTAGATGGAGCCTCTCAATCTTGAAGAGAGAATAGCATGTCCATGCATGCGATGTAAGTACCAAATCTTTCGAAAACGAAGGATTTGCAACCAGCATGTTCATGACACTGGCATATTTCCAATGGAGCGCTTGCAAAATTTACGGTTTCAATTGTACAACCAAGCAAGTGTACAGCCGCATCTTGATAACATTGCGCCTGTGAATTCTCGTCCCCAACAAAGGATGAGGATATCGCAGGAGGGAGTGACAGATGGAGCTCAATTAACAGCACCCGAGGGAATGGAAGAAGGTCAGGAAATGGAAGAAGGTCCAATGGAAGAAATGTTGGATGCTTTCATCGAGCAACAAGAAGCTCTCTTCAAGGAGCATGAACATGAAGATCATCAACCACGACATTCTCAACGGTCAAATTATGAACCAGAGGAAGAGGCCATGCGTAAACTTGCACGCCTTCCATTATACAATGGTGCCAACATATCTGTATTGCGTGCATCTCTTACGATGCTAAATTTGCAGTCAATTTTTGGATGGTCTAATACAAGTGTCACTGAACTATTCAAGTAAGGACTTTTTTTGGAGATTACACCTACTGTTCAAATGATAAATTATCAACTTGTATTTGAGAAAATCTTAATAGTAACGATCAGATATTGCCATACTTGCAGGCTTTTGAAAGACCAGATATTGCCCCCTGGCAACGAGATGCCTCCATCTCGTGCAGATGCGAAGAAGTTATTGAAATCCATAGGCATGGATTACAATAATATTCATGCTTGTCGCAATGATTGTTGCCTCTTCCGCCATGAATATGAGCATTTGTAAGAATGTCCGCATTATGGCTCTAACAGATATAGAGAAGATGTTCAGGGGGAAGCTATCCCGGTAAAGGTTCTCAGGCACTTTCCAATCATCCCAAGAATAAAAAGCATGTTCAGGTGCAAATCTATAGCAAGCTTGATGACATGGCATGCCACAACTCGATCCACAGATGAAGTGATGCGTGTGCCTGCTGACTCACCCGCATGGAGACACATTGAAGAGAAATGGCCGGCTTTTAAGGAAGAATCTCGAAACCTCCGTCTTGGCCTAGCAATGGATGGTGTAAACCCTTTTGGTTTAAGGAGCTCTTCATGGAGCACATGGCCTGTTTGCCTTGTGAATTATAATCTTCCGCCATGGTTAGCAATAAAGAAAGGTCATTTGTTGCTCTCATTAATAGTTCCAGGAAAGTACAAGGTGAAGAACATGGATGTATTTTTGGAACCACTTATTGATGAGTTACGCACCTTGTGGAACGGAATTGAAGTGAAGGACATGTCAAAGCAGCAGAGTGGCCAAAGACTTACAACTGTGCAAGGTATTCTCATGTGGACAATGCATGATTGGCCTGGCTATGGAGAATGCTCAGGTTTGTCTATATCGGGTTACAATGCATGTCCTGTATGTGGTCCTCGACTTGATTCAAGATACTCAAAAGCATTACAAAAGAATGTCTACCAAGGACATGTTAGGTATCTACCAGAAAATCATGAATTGCGGGATGGTAATCTAGGAAGACCTCCTCCAAGTGCATTGAAGGCAAGCGATTGGAAGATCAAATGGGAGGAATGTGGCAACTTGGCATGTCCTGGGATGAAGAGGCTCTCTATCTTTCACCAACTCCCCTATTGGGGTGATCTCCTTATAAACCATTTGCTTGACCCGATGCATATTTTCAAGAATGTAGCTGACATTCTGTGGAAGACCATGACAGAAAAAAAGGAGACTAAATGCCAAAGGGATGACTTGGAAGAGATTGGTTGCATGCAAGAGTTGTGGGCTCGCACTAGACCCAATGGAAAGGTGCTACTTCCAAGAGCCCCATGGGTTTTTAGCAAGATGGAGGAACAACAAGTCAAGAGGACAATTTCAGAGTTTCGGACTCCTACAGGTTGTATGCATTGCTTGAAAAGTGCATTTACAAAGGATGATGATCTTAGTGGCCTCAAGAGTCATGATTGGCACAAGTTTCTACAATTTGTGCTACCCATAGAATAAAAGATTGCCTCACTGAAGACATTAGAGCTACTATCTATAAGATTAGCACATTGGTGCGCTGGATTTCTTCAAAAGAGATAAAGAGAGACACTTTGGAGACAGCGCGTTTAAACTCCATAGAGGCAGTCTGCATGGTAGAGAAGTTTTTCCCTACAAGTTTATTAACAATCCAGATACATCTGCTAGTTCATGTTGTAGATGAGGTTGCAGTTGCTGGAACAGTCCATTCAAGATGGATGTTCTTTTTGGAGAGGTTTATGAAGACATTAAAGGGATTTGTTCGCCAAATGGCTCGCCCAGAGGGTAGTATGTCAGAAGGGTGGCTGATACAAGAGTCCCTTGTTTATATCACTGAATATTTAAGTTCCTCAGATCCAGAGATACCTCGACTATGGTCTCAAGAGTCTAACAGGCGAGTCATTGGTAAGGAACCTCAAGGCCAAGGCATTAAGAGAAAGATGGATAACAATTTGAGGAAAAAAATCAACAAATTTTGCATCTTGAACTCTCATGTAATGGAGAAGTGGATTGAGGCATATGAAGCTCTCAAGCGACAGTGAGTACAAGATCGTTTAAGTTTCAGAAGGAATCGCACTACAAGAAATCTCCCATATCCAGAAGGTATGCAAGCTCCGGACTTTCCCACAGGTAGATGGCTAGAAGCTACAATTTTAGAAGCCAAACGTGCTGGTTTAACTATAACAGAGGAGGAGGAGGAGCTTACAAAAGGATGCGATTGGCATGTAAGTGTTTAAGTTCTACATGTCTCTCTTTTTTTTCTCTACATGTCTCAGTGTTTGATTCTCCATCAACAATCTTTTTGTGCTATTTGTAGTATCACAAATATGGGGCGTTTTGGTCACATGGACGTCATTTTCGAGTAGAATGAATAGACCAAAGAAGAGCAACCTTTGATTGTGGTGTCACAGCACAGTTTGTTCAAGAAAGTCGTGCAAGTGCAAGTGATGATAACACAATTACTGGAATGCTTGATTACTTTGGAACCATTAAAGATTGGCTTCAGAAGTTTTGAGTTGTTTATCTTTGATGTGAAGTGGTTCAAGGTAATCATGAATGGGCCACATGCAACTGTACGTAGAGACAAGAGTGGCCTCATCCAAGTGGACTCCACAAAGGTATGGACCGATCAGCAAGATACTTTTGTGCGCCCAGAGCATTGTGAGCAGGTTGTCTTTAAAGCGGATCCAAAAGATCCACGCTGGCTGTTTGTGGTTCAAGTCGCCCCCCGCCGCAGTAAGCAAATTTTTGAAGAATTTGAGCTACAACAAGGTGATGTGGATGCACAGGGTAATGGAGAGCAGCAAGAACAAGCCGATATCAACAATGAAGAGGAGCAAGCAATTGAAGAGGAGCAACTAGAGCAAGATCCAAATGAAGAGGTGCAAACCAAGGAAGCTGAAAAACATGTTGAGGAAGAAGACATAGATGATGAAGACATCCTTCATCAAGGGACTTTTAATGATGAGGATGCTGAAATGTACATAGACATAGATCTCTTTGGGGCTACTGATCTTAATGAGGATGATAGAATAGATAATGATTTTTAAAATGATGTATCTTAATGATTATGCAAATAGTTATGACATATTTGTAATGGTTTTATGACATTGAAGGTCCTTTCATTGTTTACCATTGTTAATGTTTACCATCATAATCACTACTGTAGGAGCAAGTTGATATAGTTTTACCAATGTTGTTTATCATTGTTAATGTTTGTCATATGGTTCTTTCATTGTTTACCATGTAATTTTCATTTCGTACAAGTTTGTCATATGGTTTTTTGTCCAACAGGCCATGGGTGTCTCACCGCCCTACGACTACAGTCCAGATTTCTCATTTAATCCTACACCACAGGGCATGAGTCCCCAGCAGTTATATGCTTTTCTTTCGTCCATGACTCCAGAGAAGAGAGCCATGGCTCAGAGTTATTGGGGTTCTGGAGCAGGGACATCTGCCTCACCATCTGGCTTCCCGACGCCAGTTCCCACACCCGTGGGTACGATAGCAGCTCCCACACCTCATACCACACAGCCTTCCACTCCTCTTACAGCTCGATCTACCACCTCTTCATATAGACGGTGCTCACGTAGTAGGTCTTCAGGGGGAGGTTGTTGTGGTGGTAGTGCCACAGATGCTGTGACACCACCACCACGTGAGCGTCGTCCTTCGCTCTCATCTATTGATAGCACACCCATAGGGTCACCTTCCACTCCCTGGGGTGCACATGACCATGACAACAGCAAGATTTACACAATTAGGGATGGGGCACCAATAATGGATAGTGCAGGGAAGGCAATGAAGACACGCATTCGACAATTGTGCACTATACAGTTTCACGACTCTGTCATGACTAAATGGGATCATCAAGATAAGGGGAAGAAAAATTATATAAATACAAAGATAAAGCAAGAGTTTCAGCCATCTGACCCTATGAATGTCGTCTCTAATGAGTGGATACAGTATACAGCTCGCATTTTGATGGGGCATCGTAGGTCAGAGGTGAGGGATGCATTTAGAGAGGGGAAAGAGAAACCTGTTTGGCTAGATGACAGGGAGTGGGCAGCCATTGCTTAGGAGCTCACCGAGACACCAGAGAGGTTTCAACAACAAAGAGAGGTGGCAAGGGCAAGACTCCAAACAGTAGGGGCTTCTCATCTTGGGAGTGGTGGTTACGAAACCATGCGCCATGAATTCGTAAGTATTTGTAGCAATTTTATTTATGTAAATGTATGTATGTGGGCTAAATGTTGATTTCTAAAAGTTATAATTGTTAATCATTTGTGCAGGAGTTGGCCATGAATCGCCCACCAAGTAGGCGAGAGGAGAAGTACGCTCACAAACATGGCCTTGTGGCCTTGTTTGAGATGCTTGAAGAAGAAGGAGAGACCGTCAATTGGGAGGCATTACATGATGTAAGATGACCTTCAAACTAATGAAATATGATCAAAACATTCTTGAGTATTAATGTTTAATTTAATTTCTTGTTTGTCGATCAGGAAAATAAAAAAACGAGCACGGTTATTTTTGTGCTCTATTTTAGACAGAATGGTGTTGTCTGTTTGCTGTTGTTGATCCTCTTCATTGCAGGCAGCCAGGCAACAGCCAGGCAGCACTATTCTGCCCAAAAAAAATTTCTGTTACAGCGTCGGTATATTCCCCGGTACTGGCGTTGGTATATTCATTGGTATATCTCTCGGTATTCGCGTCGGTATAAAACCCGGTATACACCCCGCTATACACCCCGGTATATACACCGGTATAGACGCCGGTTTAGCTGTCGGTATTACCCCCGATGAGCGTCGGTATAGACAACGGTATAGGCGTCGGTATTGTTACCCGACGCTTATACCGACGTTGTGGTTCCGGCGTTTATACCGATGACCGGGCTTTTTTAGACCCCGTTAAATGACGTCGGTATAAGCGCCGGTATTAGGCTAACATGTAGTAGTGTACCTACATAAAGTATTGTTTCTTTTATCTATTTTCTCTTATTTTTATGAATTTCCAACGTTGCGTTGGCCCTCTATTGATTGGTTGAGAGCTTATTTTTCCAAACCGTAAAAGGCCCCAAAATGAGCTCCCTTTTTTCCTAATGGTAAGCCATGTGGTAGATGTATGTGTGAGCACTTTAGTCAAGGTCACGGGCACTTGTAGTAGCCTTGGACACATAGAGAGAGAGAGTGTCAAGGACTATGAGTTTAGGGACTTGAGGCACTGGTCTCGCGGACTATCAAGTAAGAGGGAAGACTTGGTATAGGGTCCAGGTGTGCTAGGATTGTTCACTTGAGGGGAGGTGTGCTATAGGCACTAGTCGCACGGACTATCAAGTAAGAGGGAAACTTGGTATAGGGTCCATGTGTGCTAGGAGTATTCACTTGAGAGGGGAGGTGTTGAAATATACAAGTGAATAGGTGTGCGGGAACAAGCCCTTGGCTAGAGGCTGTAAAAAAGAATCTGTAAATGTGAGAGAACCTGTGAAAAGGTGAGAAGAAGCTACTGGGAGAGAATAAAGGGTAGCATGAGGAGCTTTAGGAGGTGTGGAGATATTCTGGGAGAGGTGGAGAGAATCAAGCAAAAGAGGTGGAGTGAATCGAGGAGAAATTAGTGGGATTAGATGCTTGGATGTAAACTCTATAAATTGAGATGCTTCGATGTAAACTCTATAAATTGAGGCATTGGCCTAATGAGAATTTGCTAGTTTTTTATTATCCATGCCTACATTAAGCTATCAATTAATTACTCACTAATCACATCTTAATTATCATCTAATCTCTTTATTCTCATGATGTTGATTCTAGCATTTGATCCACTATAGCTCATCACCTTGTTGTAATTTTAACCCAAAGAGGTCTTACAGGTGCTATTAGGTGTATGTATGCAAGTTGAGGTCACTAGTTATGATAGTTGGATGTAGCATAGTGCCACTACAAAGAATATGCAGTTTATGCAGGTCAAACAAGAGTACTATTTTTGGTGAAGTTTGTGTTGCAAACAAGGTGTCAAATGATGAAATTAACCAGATTGTCGGAAACAAGCTTGAAAAAACAACTTCCATACTTCAAGGTTTACATTGACAAATTTTTTGATGGGAAAAGGCTTTTGGGACTACATTGAAGGTGAACATGAGGAGGCACTAGAGATACCAAGGATTAATTTCTAACTGCTTCAGAGAGATGTAAAAGAATACAAGGAGCAAGTAAAGTCATGTATTGGCTTTCTATTAGCATACAGGACACCATGATTGGGCATATACAAGATGCCAAGTCACCCAAGGAGTCATGGGACACCTTGATGAAGCTGTATGAAACTAATACCAAGGCACGAAAGATTCAATTAAAGAATGAGCTTCATACTGTATAGAAGAAAAGCATGTATGTGAATGATTATGCCTTGAAGAACAAGGGCCTTGTAGAATCCCTTACATCTATTGGTGTTTCTATTGATGATAATGATAAGGTGGAAGTATGTCTACGTGGTCTCACGCCACAATACAAGGCATTTAAGACATCAATTCAAACTTAGAAGAACATGCCACAGTTTACAGATTTGGTGTCAATGATGATCATTGAAGAAAAAAGTTTGGGTGAAGACCAATCTTCACAAAACAAAGGAAGCTCGACAAAACAAGCCTTCTACACTCTTTCTATACAAGTGCAGATAGAGGACAAGATAGAGGCCGAGACCATGGCCAAGGTGGTCGCCGAATAGTAATTAGAATTATGGTCAGCAACACAACAACAACAGTCCCAGGAATGACAAAAGTAACAGAGGTGGAAGAGGCCACTTGAGTCAGGAGGAGTCAAAGAGGTCATGGTAATTGGCAAAGGTAGCATAATGATACATGAGGTTGTTTTTACTATGGTAAGCCTAGACATGTACAGGTAGATTGCTATAAGAAGCAGAATGACACGCGAAATGGAAAAGTTATTTGTTCTCTAGTAGAAATGATGAGGATAATGAGAGGTTGTTTGTTATGCAACATGTAGTTAATACTCTGTCTTAAAGTGATGTAGCAGCATGTAAGGATGATGTATGGTATGTTGATTCATGTGCTTCAAACCACATAACAAGTCATGGTGTAGCAAGAAACCCAGGTTTCCATGTGCAAATGTAACACATTGAGGTACACTACCACTTCATCAAGGAGAGAGTCTTGGCAGGGCGACATCAACTTGGTCTACATCACTACACAGCATCAAGTCGAGAGATATGCTTGGAGTTCATGAGCTAGAGTTCAGCTTGAGAGGGAGTGTTAATATTTCAAGCTCAACATGAGCTGACACTCATGAGGTACCTGCATAACCGTTTGACATTTACATCAGTGGTAGGTTTGGTAGCTGGCAGGGAGATATCTTCGTCACCAGAGATTTTATAGCTGAACTACACTGACTAGTCCACACCTACCCACTCCACTTTAGTGTGTTCACTATATGGACTGCTTATATATACTCTAGTATGTGTGTTAGTCACTTTATCTCCTTTTTAGACCTCTTTTGTTGAAGAGAAGAAGTAGAACAATTTTCAGCCTCTCATCTTGTGTGTTCTCTTCTAGGGTTTGTGAGAGTATGTGTGTGTGCTTGTTGTTTGCAAGAGCTCAAGCTCCCTTCTCCCCTGCATCTTTTCATGGCCATGTGCAAATCATCCCTCTTACATTGTTGAGGTCCTTCTCCTTTGTTTACAGCCCTTACCTCTAGGGCTTGCTCTCTTTCTCTTAAATGGGCAAACACATGTTTCTTGGCCTCCAATTTGCACCCTCTAAGTACTCTTGTAGAGTGTAGTCTTTCAGGAGCTCCAACCTTGTACCTATCACACAAAGGTTCTCGATGTCCTCCAAAGTCTGGGCTGCCTCGGTCTCCACTCTCTCAAGAAAGCACTCCCCTGTCAACCATATGCAAAAGTGAACTTAATCTTAACAAAAGTTTGAATATATTAAGAGAGAGTAAGCAAATCACAAAAGAACTTACACTTTGTATTCATTGTCTATGTTTGGAATTCTGTACACATCCTTGAGTCTCTTGCTAGAATCAAGCAAGGAAAACAACATCTATCTATTTCTCTCCCTAATATCAGCATTAGCCAGATCTCAATTTTGCAAGCATGATGTTGTAGTCCAGGCTGTTACCCACTCATCCGTCCACATTACTCACACGTCCATCCACATTACCCACACATTAATCCACATCATTCATACATCCATCCACATCATCCACATTCACATCCATCATCTATTCATTTTCATCTATCTGATTCGCATCCCATCTCATCACATCTATTTACCTCTCATTCTCATCACTTCTATTCTCACCACATCCATCCTCTATTCATTCTCATCTATCTGATTCATATCACATCTATTCATAGAATGTAAGAGAATTCTTATTTTTGATATAAAGATTCTTTACGCATCTATTTATGCATAAGAAGAACTTTAGTGGGAAATAACACTTTTATAAAAATCCGTTTATGCATCTATTTATGCATAAATTCAATTTTAAGGAGAATAACACTTTCAAAATAAAAAAAATCTTTTATGCATCTTTCTATGCATAAATTCAATTTTAATGAGAATAACTCTTTTGAAATAGAAATAAATTTCTTTATGCATCTTTCTATGCATAAAATCAAAATTGATGAGAATAACTCCTTTTAAATAGAAATAAATTTCTTTATGCATAAAATCAAAATTTGATGAAAGTAACGCTTTTATAAAAAAAATTTCTTTTATGCATCTATTTATGCATAAATTCAATTTTAATGAAAGTAACACTTTTATCATAAAAAAAATTCTTTTATGCATCTATTTATGCATAAAAATCAATTTTGATGAAAGTAACACTTTTATAATCAAAATATTCCCAATATGCATCTTTCTATGCGTGGAAATTAATTCTAATGAAAATAACACTTTTATTATAAAAATATTTCTAATATGCATTTTTCTATGCAGAGAATAAAAATAACACTTTTAGAATACACAAGCGGTGGGGATTACTCTTTTTGAATAATAAAAGATAAAAATTATTTCACAAAATTTTAGAAACTTTTGCCATAACCTCCTTTGTATGGCTGACCATTTTTCAACTTTTTTTTCATTCTCAAGTTACTTAGAAATTATCCCAAATGGTTTAAAGCATTCTAAACTAATCAAATCCCACTTTTTAAAGAGAAATAATATGAAAAGTTTAATTCTAAAAATTTGATTACACATCTAGGATAAGAAAGGCTGAATTCAAGAATAAAGAGAGGGGGAAAGCCTTTCCAACAAGGCATAGCACCATTTTTCATTTTAAAGAAAACAAAAATTAGAAAACCATTAAATGGAATAAAGAAAAAGTAGGATTTCTAGCTTACATGAATTTTTGTGAGCCTTAAATCACTGTTTTTGGCTCTGGGGAGGAGTAGAGTAACAGTGCATAAAACACTATTAACCATTTACAAAGGGGGAGGCTTTATTTATAGGAAAAAGTGAGCCTCTAACCAAGCAAATTGATTCTAGAATTTTCCAGATCAGTTTGGTCAATTTTCGACCATTTTTATATCAGTTTAGCTTACTTTTTGGATCTAGTTGAAGCAGGAGAGAGGAGAGATGAAAATATCTCATTATTTGTGAGTTTAAAACTCAATCACACATGTGAAATACGTGACTCCTTCATGAGGGGAATTCCCCCACACTCAAGTGTTAAAGATGCATCATTTCTTCTAAATATCTTTTCTTTTTTAACTAATAACCTTGTCCTTAGTCAACTCTTCATCTTATGTGAGTATTTACTCATTTTTGGGGGGATTTATTTTTATTCTTCAATTTATCTCCTCCCTACATTTGGATTAATCTAATTTGTCCATAGGAACCTTAATTCAAAAATTTTAGAAAACTTGGACCCTTAGGCTAAGGTCCTTTTTACCTGATTTCAATTTATTCCAATTGCACATTGGAAATTTCTTTTTGAATATTTGTTTCAGGGGAAACCATTTAGACACTAGGAGGATTTTTATATCCAAAAATATCTCAATTTTGAATTACCTCCCTCTAGACATTTTCTCTCTCTAGGCCAAAACAAGGTAAAACAGGATCTTTCGTTTATTTCAGAGAGGGGAATAATAATAAGATCAGAAGGGGAGGTTTTTACACCTGCACACCTCAAAAGCCAGAGGGAGGAATCTCACAAGCAAATACCAACTTAGCTAGATGATGAAGAGTGGCGGATTATCTAAGCAAAGTAGAGGGACACACCAAAAAAATACAGCTAGTAGAAGGCAGTCAATGGTTAGATAGTGTGGACTCGTCCCATCTTGGCAATGGCGGCTATGAGACCTTCTATGAGTAGTTGTAAGTTTTTCACTAATATCTTACATTTTACTATCTATGATGTGTATTAGTTACATGCATTTGATTTTTTGTAGACTTGTTAATGCAGGAGAGCATGGTAGGTTGTGCCCCATTTTCAGGCGAGGAGAAGTATAGTTACAAGTATGGCACACAAGCTCTCCTCGAGCAATTGTAGTTGAAGAGCACACCCATCAATTTGGAAATGGTAAAGGAAGTGTAGATATGCTCGATCTTGGTGGTGATTAGGCTTGTCGATTGGACTACACCTCTACATGAGGTTGGATGACTACTTTGATGACATGTCGGCTTACAATTTTGGCATATGGGTATGCCTTTTTGGCATATATATGGTATGGTACATCTCGATTTAAATATAAATGGTATGGTACATATATATGGTATGGTACATCTCGATTTAAATATAAAAATTTGTAACTATAAATGTCGTACATAATATAAAACTTTCCTTTTTTGTCAAATTTAAGTATGGCTAGCTAAGTACTCTAACTAGTTGGTAAAATGGTGTAGTCTAGAGCTGGCTACACCATTCTACCAAAAATAAATTCTACACAGAGCATCGGTATCTACATGGGTATGTGCACCAAAATTGGTATTTTGCATAGAGCACCGGTATCTACATTGGTATTTTGCATAGAGCACCGATATCTACATTGGTATGTGTGCCAAAATTGGTATTTAACGACTCTAGTACACCGACATATATACTGACAATTGGGGAATCTACAATGCCATGAATAGGCACTAATATAAGCATCGATAACCCATCATTTCCTTATATTGTCTATAACAATGGACCAGAGAATATATTGAAAGGTCATGAGCGGTCATGTCCTTTTCATTGGAAACAAAGATTGAACATCCATATAGTTTAATATGTAGTCAAGAATTTTCAAGAAGAGCACAAGAAACTTTGCTATCAGTAGCATTGTGCATTGAGTGAAGAAGAGACACATTTGGAGTACAGATACATTAGATCATGGTGCATGAATGGTAAAGTTGTTGATGGAGACTTACCAACCATGGATTGCTAGCATAGTAGATATCCCCATTGGAGAAAGCACCTTGTAGGGGTAGGTATTACTTTCTAAGTTTTTATTTATCAAGATAATTTTTTCTATGGATTGTGGTTGGAACTTACACTTTGGATTCTCATATGTTAACTTAATCTCTTGTTATAGAATGTGGACGATACAACTTTGTCACATATGCCAAACACCATTAATCTATATGAAACAAAACATGTGCATGCAAGTTGGTTGTGGTAGGAGAGGGTTTCAAGGGAACCATCAGTTTATATGATGCCATTGTTCTAGATCTCATTAATGCCCTCTTGCAATCCACAAATAAGTATGCATTCATGCAAGGTAAATATCACAAAGGAGTGCCCTATAATAACAAAGTTGATAAAGAAGGATAGATCATCAAAAGCATGTTAACCACACTAGCAGATTGGTTGGGGAAGCAGTGATTGTCACACCAATGCATGTGCAACCAAATTATATCGGTGATAATATTACAATTAGTTGGCATTGAAAACCAACAATTATAAACCTTGAGGATGACAACTCATCACATCATCTAGAGTATGCCACTGAAAACTAGCCACATAAGAAAAACAATAGGAGGTTAAAATTTCTGTGACCCCCTATTCTGACAGTTACACAAGGTGGTCAACACAATGCAGAGATATTTACAACTAAAGATGAGGTGTGGGAAATTGTAGAGAATGGCATACACGACTCAATGTGGGAAATACATTGAACAACTCTAAATAGCAAGGTCACCTACCAAGGATGGTTAGGTGATGATCACGATACCCTTATCACACTTGTGCACATACAAAGAGTGGTCTGCATCTGCCATATGAAAACTAATAGTAGTGACAAGATACTCAGCAATCTTATCATACCATGCTTGTGGAGATTTCTTTATCCCATACAAGACCTTACGAAGCTTACATACATACTCTGGGTGACCTCTATCCTCAAAACCAGGTGGATGATCCATGTATACTTCTTCTTGCAAGTCACCATGCAAGAATGCATTTTTTACATTCATCTAATGTAAAAGCTAGCCTTTAGCTTGCAGCCACCACCAATCACAACTCTCAGAGTTGCCATCTTTGCAACCAGGGGGCAAGCATTTCCTCATAATCAATCCCATGTGTTTGTGCATATCCTTTGGCTATTACCAATCTAGCCTTATACCTTCTTATGCTACCATCACTATTATGTTTCACCTTATACACCCACTTACATCCAATAGCTTTCTTGCCTTCAGGCAATGTCACCAAATCCCAAGTCTCATTTCCATAAAATGCAGTCGTTTCTTCATCCATGGATTTCTCCCAATCTAAATTCCCAGCATTTTCTTCAAAACATGTGGGTTCATCCTGCACAACTTTAGCCATATATACATAATGATGAGTAACATAACCATCATATGTCAACTTATCAACAAGTTTTATGAATCTCCCTAACGTGCGTTGTCCATGATCACTACCTAGCATTTTTGCAGCTTCTCTTACCTTTCTTACACCAGGTGTTCTAATAGCTAGAATCCCAAGCTCATCATCAAGGGCTCTGCTCTGAGCCACTAGACTCTCCATCAACATAAGAATGCCCTACAGAGATGTCGGGCATACTAAGAGTCTCACCAACTTTCTCTTTGCCTTTCCGTAATGTACCAACTGTATTTTTAGGACAAATATTTTAACACAGCCTGCCACTCCATGGTCTATCTGACCCAGCAAAGAGGAATCTACAGGTCCACTCAATGAGACTGTGATTGCTTTCTGTGACTTGCATTATGTGCAATCACATTTCTAGTTACATCATGTATGGTTGTAGTAGGAGTCCTTCACGATATAAACTGTTGTAGACACAACCTCAACCCAATATGCGGCATATTCTCTCTACCATCAATGCTCGTGCTATCTATGCAATGTGTATGTTTTTCCACACTCTCAGTAACTCCATTTTACTATGGAGTGTATCTACATGTAAACTATCTCTGAATGCCATTCTTCCACAAGAAATTAGAGAGCTCATTTTGGAGAAGTATTCTCCCCCTCCATCTAACCTTAGGCACTTCAGAGCTTTTCTTGTTTGCTTTTCAGCCCCATTAGGAAAAAAGGGAGCTCATTTTGGGGCCCTGTAAGAAATTTGCTATTTTCTCATTTATTTGTCTCCTAAAAGACATGAAAAAAAGTAAAATACGAAAACGTGGTTCAATACTGTCAGTAAGGACTGCACATCTGTCACTTTAAAAAAGAATAAGATAATCTTTTACATAACTAACAAGATATTGCATTAAATACATTCTTAGATTTCTTTGTTTCCCGTAGATTTTGCATCTCTTTTGATGACATGTTTAAGCCTCTCATAAAGAGTCCATCACTCAACTTGGTGATTGCTTGTTTTTTTGAATATTTGGATAGATACCGCCACACTTCAACAATTCGAGTTACAAAAAGCATATGAGATTAACTGTCAAAGATGCAACCTCAGAAGCTCAAGGAATGGCTGACGCTAGTGAAGAACAATCTCAGAAGAAGCGATTCCACCATCTTCATATTGACTTAGAGGAACAATATGCTCCAGCACAGAAACGAAAGGGTGCACTGTTGAATGCTCAAAGAACTGTGTATAATCCTTGGAACAATATATTTGTTAACCTTCAACAACTTCAAAGAAGAAGGGTTGAGTTTTATGGTTTAACATTTGAAGAGTGCAAATGCATTTTGATATTTGTTATCAAATTGGATGAGTGCGAGCTGGTAAAAGAGAAAAAAATGGAAAGGGTTACTATTACATTAATGAATCGAGCACTTGATACATCATTGACTAAAGTGCGTTCAAAGTATTTCAGTGTGTGCAATTTGAAAAACACATATGGTGGTTAGGCTCCGTTGAGGTATGCTCACATTTTGTTTCATCCTATGACTTGAGTCATTCCGTTCTTTGCTTTTTTCAATGACTAACATTTTGGTTTTGTAATCTAAGGTAAAGACAGAAGACCATGAAACACTAAACTGGGTGTTTCACAACACAGAAATACCAACAATAATCAAAAGGCAAGTGCAAGGAGAGCATCTCCATGTTGCAGGCCAAGGTGACTTTCAAGTGGAGTGGCATATGGCAGGTGATCTGAAAACCCTTAAGTGCATGTATAACATAAGTAAAGGAGGCAACTCAAAGTCTCCTTGTCTTTACTATAAAGAATCAGCTCAGGTATTGGATTCTAAATGGTGGAAGAGAGCACCTAATAGAGATAAAGTTGACCCCGATTTCAAGGCCATTCTTGACATACCATTATGTAATGTACACATATGCACATTGCATGCTTTATTTTGGATTATTGAGAAATTAGTATTTCTATATATTGGATTTGCTTGGAAACTCCGTCCTGAAAAAAAATAGAAAAGACGCTCTTCAAGCATTAGAAAAGGTGTTATCTGATTGGGTCTTCATGGAGGAGATGTTCATATAACAAAGGATTATAAAAAGTCTACTAATGGCAAGGAGGTACCTATCAAGCCATCTATTGGTGGTGTTAAGGCAAGAAGATTCTTGTCCCAGCCCATACACAGTCATAAGCAACGAAGGAAATGTAGAAGAGTTTCAAGGATTAATTATGGATTATGGAAGCAAGTCCATAATGCGGTCAAAGATAATGAGGTAGATGGGGAAGCACGAAACGTGAAAGCAGAGGTGTGGAGGTCTCTTGATCAACTGTTCATGTTCCGTGACAATGTGGCATGGAAGAAGAGTGATTGCCAAAACTTTCAAGAGGCAGCTAAACATTTCAGAAAGTCCATGAAAGACCTGTGGACAGCCTGCAACATAATGGTAGGGTTCTCTCTTTCTTTTTTTAAAATGCTTGTTCCTCTTTTCTTTGTTCACTAACTATGCATTGTTATGTCTTTGTGAAAACATCATATTATCCACAACCACATTCCCTATTTTGTCAAAAAGTATGGATGTCCTGCAATTTGGTCCACCCAAGGCATGGAAAAATCACACTATATGGCACATAATGCGTTTTTTCAAACATACACAACACTATGGAGGGAGTCATAAGAAGGAAAATAGTATGAAAGAAGTCTTCCAATGGTTTTACCGAGGCATACTACATAGGCTTCATGTTAAAAGAAAAGTTGCCAGCTCCAAAGTCAAGCTTGCTTTCATTCTAGCCCAGAAGCAAAGAAGAAGACAAATTTTAGATAATTCTAGCGCAGCAGGCAGACATATGCAATGGAGGAATTCAAAGATATTTGTAAACCATAAATGGACAAGTATACAATTATAGCAGTTTGTAAACCTTGGTGTGTTTTGAGACTCAATCAATGCTTTGGTGTTATGTTTACATGTGATCTATCAATGGGTCAGCAAGCTCATGGTTCTATTGATGCTTTCTAATATGGCAATTGAGGGGTCCCCTTTAGGGGCAAGGGACCTATTAGCAAGCATCAATAGATTCAATCAATACTACTTAATTTAGAGACTCGCCTATATTGATGATTTCCAATGTCCATTTAGTCTTTTGCTAGAAGACATCATTAAAGATAAATAAATACTTACTGAAATGGAAACAAGTAATTCACAAGGGAGAGCAATAATTTGAAAAGCAATAGCATATTTATACAAATAATACTAGACATCATAAATTTTATCGAGGCTTGCTAATATGTATTTTGAAGGGTCCCGTAAAAGGGACAAGGCCATGTTTTCAAGACATCAAAAACTTTGGTCATGCTTGCTAATATGGCCAATTAATTTTTCAATATAAAACATTATTAACAATCCATAAATACCAAACATCATTAACAAACAATGAAGGCATACAAATTAGCATGAAAATGTGATACGGGTTCTTAGGGAAAAGCAAAACAGTCTCTGCACGTTTTCATGCTAATTCCTCTATTCAACATAAATGCAGCTCGATATATTATTTCTCAAAAAAATTCATGACATTAAGGTGACAATTTTGACAAACTACACTAAGACAGAAAATTAGCATGAAAACGTGATATGGGGTCTTTAGGAAAACTAAAACTCTCTCTGCGCATTTTCATGCAAATTTTCCACCAAAGGAAGAAATAGGGACATCTGAATAAGATACACCTATTTCCTAAGAAACACATGGATCATGGATCTTGAATTTGTGACAAAAAGATTGAAAGTCTGTTCAGGGAATCATGTCTAGAGTGAGGCATAGTGGGAAGGATGAGGATGGAAGGGTGTTGGAAGGATGAGGATGGATGATGAGGAGGAGAAAGAAAGTATGTAGGGAAGTGTGGACTGAGGAGGAAGTGTGGGCTAAGGAGGGAAGAGTGAGGCGCAGGAGGGAATCCAAGAAGCATTTATAAATGGCACAAATTTCAAGGCAGTAAAGGTCACATCTAGATATGTCAGAATTCAATTTCCTAGGGTGCGTGGGTCCCACCCACATGTGTGAGATATGACTTGTACCCTCATGTGTGGTATTTATTAGAGTGTCTCCCTTCCTACTCTCCATCATCAGCATCCTCTTCATCACAGACTACACTCAGATTACAAAGGCATCACTGAGACTAAAGAGGCACCACTAAGACCACAGAGAAGCATTACTCAGACTACACAGAGGCACCACCTTCATCATCTAGCACATCCAGAGACAGCCTCCAGGTCAGTACAACTCAAACTTTCTTGTCCTGCATACTTTTAACTATTCAAGTAGACAATCTCAAGAATAGGGCTGAGGGATTGCCCTTTTGGTTATTTCCTGCTCATCATACAAATTTGCATGAAAATGTGAGGGCTGGTGTTTGCTCTTCCTTGAGTGTCATAATCGCGTTTTCATGCAAATATGCATTTTAGCCTTTTTCTTTACACACTGAGGACTTCTGAAGCATTTCATGACCTGTTCTTCCAAGTTTCGGTTTCTACAACTACAATTTTTTTTGTCTTTCCATACAGTTACAAGCACAGACCAATAGGAAAGCCAAAAGTTCTCATATTTCTTTCACACAATCCTTGATGTAGGCATGAAATAAACCCTCTTCATAATTTGCAACACCATCCTCAGGTATAAAATCTCAAGATTTGCATGTAAATGCGAGGGAGAGTGTTTGATGTTTTTGAAGTAGCATGCGTTTTCAATCAAATGTCTGTATGAAATTTTTTTGTGTCACTTTGAGGACTTTTGATGCATTCCAAAGAGTGCAATTGGCCTGTGATGCCATGCCAATAGATCCAGATTGCTGCAAAGGTCCTAAATTTAGGGAAGTTTTAAATTTGCATGAAAACGCGAGGAGAGGCCGTTTAGATTTCCATACTGCCCATATCGCGTTTTCATGCAAATAACTGTTCTTGCATTGGAATACTCTTGTTGCTGTATTTTCTCTGTTTGTTTGCAGTCTGTTGATGAGAAACCCCTCTTTGTTTATGACAGATATTATCTCTTTCTTTCTTCTATGGCTAGAACCAATTCTACAGTAAGAAAACCTGGCAAAGGCCCAAACAGGATGAGGAGGACAAACAACCAAGTAAACTTGGAGTGGAGAGCTTCCAGATCCCAGGCCTTGAAGACCGTGAAGATGCAGTGGAGACCTCGGGGATCCAAAATCTTAGTGGGGATATTGACCAAGGACAGCCTGATGATCATTTGGGATGATTTGGAACGATTATTTGTATAATATTCTTTTAATCTAGTGATGCTTATATGATTTGGGATGACTATGTATAAAATTAAAATGGAAGATGCTTTGCAAATGAATCCCTCTATCTCCATAGACTTGTCATGATATTTATAAATAGATTTAAATGTATGAAAAGAGAGAGAGAGAGAGAGAGAGAGAGAGAGAGAGAGAGAGAGAGAGAGAGAGAGACTTTGAAAGCATGTAGTAATTTGGTTTAAAATTGATCAATATATTAACAATGTCATTGTAGATCTTAACAAGTGGAGATCCTAACCAAGAGCAGCTACAAGATCATTTGGGATGATTATATGTATTAACTTCTTTGAATCTAGTACTCTATCAATCAAATGAAAGATGTTTTGCAACTGATACCCTCTATCTCCATAGACTTGACATGATATTTATAAATGTAGGAAGAGAGAGAGAGACTTTGAAAGCATGTAGACATTTGGAATAAAATTGATCACTTTATTAACAATGTCATTGTACAGATCCCAACCGGCCGAGGACCAAAAGGTCATTGACTCTTTCCTGTACTCGCTCTTCATTCGAGCTTACAAAGAATGTTGAGCAGTCCAATGTGTCTGACTGTCACAAAAAAAAAATCATTTGCAGACTCAATGCAAGAGCCTTCCCTCGCAGGACCGTCCACATCATCAATTGTTGTCTCCACAGCAACCTAGAGAGCAAGGGTTGATAAGGATTGAGAATCAATATATTATTTGACTTTCATAGCAGTGTAGAAAAACCGAACAAAATATATGTTCTTTAGTACCTCCAATGATCAGTTTAGCTGGATGTCAATAATCCCATTGGGGATATCTCCGCATTGAATTAATGAATTAAATAAACACGATAAGTTTACCTTCTTGTTGTTGAGCACGATTGCAAATCCTGCTGAAATTGTTCTGTTTGCCTCCATATGAATGTCGTGCCGCAATTGAGCAAGTGTATATTTTTATTTGACTGATATTAAACTCACCAAGTTTCCATTCTCATTCACAGTAATGTCAATTGATACATTGTCAGGAGCAAACCCGTTTAGGTCTTCATCTAACGGAACCAGTTTATTTCCAATCATCCTACTTCGTTTATAGAAAAAGATACCTGATTGAGAAAGTTGTGTTGCAGATCTACCTGGATACTGCAATTCCCCTATGGATCCATGTAAAACATCTATGAACCCTAAAATGCATTCCCCTGGTTGCCACTCCTGATAGGATGGAGGATATATATCTAAAACAAAAAACACAAACAAGTCAGTCAAATATAAAGTCAAAAACTTATGTTTAATTTCTCTAAACTCTCAAGTAAGTTATTCACAATTTGGTCTGTGGTGTGGGAAATTGTCTGGTTCATCCAATAAGACAAGTTCTCTATGCATGTACACATGTTGAATTAATATTTCCATCTTCATTTTTTTCCCATCCTTTGTTCTAAGATCCAACACTCTACCCTTCCAAGATATCAAATAGTTGTTGCCGGATCGTCTTTTCCTTCTTCTATTAGGCTGCATTAGCACCTAACTTCCTTTTGATACACTCAATGTTTGTCAATGACCTTCAGTAGTAGATGTGTTGGCAATTTCTATAGCAAAAATTGAAGACCAAGGCCGGCAAGGTGAATGGGTGACGTTGGTATCTCTATCTTTGTTGATTTGATCTACACAACATTTTTAAAAAAAATCAAAAGCACGCTTCTTCCAAACCTGTCGAACACAATCCAATCTAAAACCTGAGCATCACAAAAATCAAAAGCAGGTACCTTTTACAAAACAATACAATTTAAAATGGAAGCGCTTATAAAATGAAAGAAACATTTTGGCGAAGCAAAGTGCTCATGTTTATACTTTGGTTGTAGATACCTGCCTGAACCCATCATTTCGTATAAGGATATGCAGCACAGTTGCACTATCGTGTCGGCACTCAAAGTTTACATGCGAGTGGATCTGATTCAAAGATTGAACATTGAAAATAATTAAAAACCGTATAGATAAAAATAAAGAAATACAAGCATGAGAATCATTTTGGCAAAGAATGCAAACTTTTATCCTTGAATGTTTCATATTGGAGGGCTGGCTATGCCTCTAGGTACAAGATGAAGGTTGGAAGAGAGCGAGTGAGAGAGAAAGGGAGGGAGGAAGGGCGTCGGAAGACTAGTTTGGGATGGGAGACTAGTTTGGGAGGGAAACCTAGTTTTAGTAAGTAGTTTTTTTTGAAAAAGACATCAATGTCAGACTCAAAATCGTGATAGTATCTTTAGTTTTTTTTTTTAAAGACCTTGTCAGACTCAAAATCGTTATAGTATCTTGAACATTAACTATGGCACGCTTCTACGAACATAAAGTACTATTTGTTTTTCCTATTTTCACTTGTTTTTGGTGAAATTTCAACGTTACGTGGGCTTTCTCCTCATTGGTTGAGAGACTATTTTTCCAAATCCTAAAAGGCCCCAAAATGAGCTCCCTTTTTTCCTAATGCATCACTGAAATTTTCAAAATGAGTGAAAACTTCACTCTTATCCTTCATGAAATGCATCCACACTTTCCTTGTGTGGTCATCAATGAATGTTACATAGTACTTGCAGCCACCCACACAGACATAGTCTTTGCAGGATCCCATAAATCTAAATGCACAACATCTAGTACATTCCTGCTCACATTCCTATCATGTGGAAATACATGATTTGCATGCTTCTTCCCAAATTGACATGCTTCACAAATCTTTTACATACCATCAACTTTAAACTTAGGCAGCCCTGTCACAATTTCCTTGGTGTATATAGACTTCATTCTCTACACATTTTCATGACCAATTATTTTATGCCAAATGTATGTATCTGAAAGAACTCCTCATCCATTTGCAAACATTGCAGAACTCACTTCAGGCATATTTACATTCAGTGTAAACACTCTACCCACTTTGTTCCTTTTTGCAACAAACCTACACTTATCTTTGAAGTCTTCTACATATAACAACCATCAGGGTTAAACAACACCTATGCAAACCCTGCTCAATCGTCTGGCCAACAAAAACCAGATTCTTTATAATGTTTGAAACATGAAGTACATCTACAAGGTACTTCACCTTACCATCCTACATAGACAATGGCACATCTCCAATATAAGCAATCGGATGAGTAGTGTTGTCCCTTGTTTCAACAAAACATGGTCTTTCAAGACTCTTCATTTCCTTGAACCACTCACCATGCCTTGTCATGTGGTTCAAAGCACCTGAATAAACATACCATACATCATCTTTACATGATGCTACATCATTCTCAAACACATCATTAACTACATGTTGCATAACAAACAACCTCTCATTATCACGTCATTATTTCTTCTAGAGGATGCATAGTTATTTTGTTGTACTTTTCCATTTCGCATGTCATTCTTCTTCTTACAGGAATCTGCCACATGTCCAGGCTTACAAAGTAAAAACAGTCTCATGTATCATTATGCTGCCTTTGCCAATTACCATGACCTCTTTGACTCCCTTTGCCTCTAAACTAGCCTCTTCCACCTATGAGTTATTGTTGTGAATCCTGGGACTATTGATGTTGTGCTGACCATAATTCTGATTACATGTTCAACCACCACCTTGGCCACGGCGTCGTCATCTACCTGCACTTATGTGTAGAAGGCATGTTTCTCCGGAGAACTGCCTTTGTTTTGTGAAGATTGGTCTTCATCTAAACTCTTTTCTTCAATGATCAGCATTGACACCAAATATTTAAAGTTGGGAATGTTCTCCCGAGTATGAATAGACATCTTCAATGCCTTGTATTGTGGCTCGAGACCATGTAGACATACTTCCACCTTATCATCATCATCAAGAGAAACACCAATAAATGTAAGGGATTCCACAATGCCCTTAATCTTCAAGGCATAATCATTCACAGACATATTTTTCTTCTCCACCATATGAAACCCATTCTTCAACTGAATCTTTCATGCCTTAATGCTAGTTTCATACAGCTTCACCAAGGTGTCCCATGCCTCCTTGGGTGTTGAAATCTAGTCTAAAAAGGGAGGAGCTAATCAAAATGTTTAGTACTAAGTGAACAATCTAAAAAGGATCTCTAAGTTGATGATAATGTATTTTTGTTTGAAAAATGTCCTCGGTTTTTCTAGTATAAAATGTCATTGATATCATGGTTCTATCAACTCTATACAAAGGTCTATATACTTTTTTTTATATGTCTTTGTAGGATAATCAAATATGGTTGTATTACAATGCTTTTAATGGAAATGATAAAATTATTTTTTTTCATGTTAATGTTAATGGTGGTTGAAATATCTTTATTTATTATTTGAAGTTTTTTAAATGTTGATGTCAACATTCCATTTTAGATATTATCAATTGTTGGAATATATTTTCTTAAATATAGCATTTATCCCTTAAATTACTTTTCTTACACAAAGCACTTATCCATGCAATTAATTTTCTAACTTTAGGCAATATCCATGCAAATCACTTTTTGCTTTTGGCATTTTTTATCTATATATATGACCCTTTGGCTCTTACTCTAACCCTCACTCTCATATCTCAATTTCTCCCTCTCTCTCTCACTATCATTCTCTCCCTCCCTATTTATCCTTCTCTCTCTCTCTCTCTCTCTCTCTCTCTCTCTCTCACCATAATTCTCTACCTCACCTACCCTTATTATCACCCTCAACCTCTCCCTTATTCTCTATGTTTTTTTTGACTCATCATGTCTTCATCAAATGCCCCAAACTCTACTCTCAAGGATACCCTTGAAGCTATTTGTTGGTGGCAAGGGTTTCTGTAAGAAGAAAAATATCAAGATTAGAATCGCCATCGGCACTTGGCAGAGATATAGCTACATTATATATATATATATACATATACATATATATATACATATACATATATATATATACACATATACATATATATATATATATAGAGAGAGAGAGAGATAGAGAGAGAGAAGAGAGAGAAAGTAAGACGAGGTGAAAGAGAGAGAGAGAGAGAGAGAGAGAGAGAGAGAGAGAGAGAGGGTGAGAGAGTGAGAGGAGGAGGATGGGAGAGTGAGAGGAGAAGGGTGGAAGAGAGAGTGAGATAGAGAGAGAGTGGGGGATGAGGGAGAGAGAAGGGTAGAGAGACAGGGAAGGAGAGAGAGTACAAGGGAGGGTGGGACAAGGAGAGAGAGAGAGTAAGAGTGAGTGAGAGGGAAGGAGAGATTATGCATAGGGAGGGTGGGAGAGGGAGAGGGCAAGGAAGAAGTGAGGGGAGAGGGAGAAGGAGAGAGAGAGGGAAAAGGGTGGGAGAGAGATAGAGAGAGAGAGAGAAGAGGGTAAGAGAAGGGGAGAGAGAGAGAGAGAGGGAAGGAAAGAGAGTGAGAGGAAGGGTGAGCTAGGGAGAGAGAGTCAGAGAGAGGAAAGGAGAGATTGTGCAGAGAGAGAGAGAGAGAGAGAGAGAGAGAGAGAGAGAGAGAAGAGAGAAAAAGAGGGGGGAGAGAGAGAGAGAGAGAGAGAGAGAGAGAGAGAGAGAGAGAGGGAAGAGGATGGGAGAAGGGGAGAGATCTAGGGAAGGAGAGAGAGTGAGAGAGGGAAGGAGAGAGAGAGTGAGAGAGAGGGTGAGAAAGAGAGAGAGATTGAAAGAGAGGGAAGGAGTGCTTATGCATAGGGAGGGTGGGAGAGGGAGAGGGAGAGAGAGATGGTAGGGAAGAAGAGATAGAACATGGTGGGAGAGATAGAGTGAGAGGGAGAGACAAAGGGAAGAGGCTGGGACGGTGAGAGTGAGAGAGAGAGGGTGGGAAGAGGGACAAAGGAAGAGAGAGGGAGGGTGGGAAAGGGAGAAAGAGAGAGGCTAGGAGAGGGAGAGAGAAAGAAAGAAAGGGAAGAGGGTGTGGGGGAGAGAGGGAGAGAGAGAGAGAGAGAGAGAGAGAGAGAGAAGGGACGAGCTAAGTTGGGCTAGAGGGGAGAAAGTGGGTTGGACTGAGAGGTGGTGGTGGAGGTAGTAGGAGGACATGGGGGGAGGTAGTTGTGGGGACTGGAGAGACAATGGCCACATTTTTAAGAGAAAAGAGTAACCAGCGAAATCTCCACCAAGGTCCCTAAAAAAACACACTCCATGTGTGTAGTTCATGTAAACCTACACACATGCACATATGTAGTTCTTATAGAAAGTCTACACACTTGCATGTAAGTTTTATTCATGACATCATTCAAATGAATACACTCTTTGTGAATCAAACCCATTTAGTTTTAAAATAACTTGTGAAAGGATAGTTAAACCACTTAAATAAAAGTCTAACTCGCGAATGCAAAATACTCAATCATGGTTCCACCTTATAAAAATATATGATAAATAGAGATATGGAGTCCAATCAAGAGGGTGATCAGTCAAAACAATGGCCAAGTGAGAAAGTCATGACAATAATTCCAAGCTAATCAAGTATATGAGTCGCATCAAAGATAATTATTCTCTAAAGCAAATTACATATACAACAAAAATAAATTTGATGTAATTAACTCTACAACAAAGTAGGTGGAGGTGGAATTTTAAAAATGTAATGTAATCTAGATGAAAACACAATACATATATTGGTCTCGTGCAAAACACCCTAGGAAGTTTGCTAATGTTTAAAACTAAGAAGTTAACACTAAGGAGATGCATTCCTTACACCATGTTAAAGGTAAGGCTTGAAGCTATGTCTAATAGTATAAAGATTCCATTTTCTCTTGAATAGTTCTGTGTAGACACTTTTACATATCTTGGAAGTTTGAGTACTAGTTCAGTATTTATTTCCAAACTTTACGTAATATCTAAATACTTGTTTGAAAAATTACATATATAGAAGTAAATGATGGTTGAAAATAGAGGGTATGTTGACATTCAAGCAAAATGGAGAAAACAAGATTTATTATTGTCAGTGTCCTTGGAGTAATCTTCAACGAAGGGGATTTTTCCCTTATAAGAAAGGTCAATGAATGTTATGGCTTTTACACCAAGGGCAGTATGTTGAAATATGCAATGTATATGTGCCCTCCCAATCAACAAAGGTGAACTAGCAAGTGGGGAAACCCGTAATAATGTTAATGCCCATGAAGTTTTAAAGAATGGGGGGTCCTTGGAGTACTATTCATCATTTATAAGGAAGCCAAATGAAAGCTATGGCTATTAAATCAGGTCTAGTGTTTCAAAGATTCATTCATGTACCCTATTAAGAAAGGTGAACCAGCAAGCGAAGTAGTTTATAGGAAATGATTTAACAGAAAAATTCAAAATCAGTAAAATCAAAGTTTTTAGCATTTTAAAAACTTTATCAAGCCATTTTTGTGATAAAAAACACCATGTCCTTCGTAGTAGAATCTCATTGGTTATAAAAATTCACTTGCTTTAAAAATAAAAATTTACCTCGAGTGAGGAGATGATGGGATATCAACAATGTATAATTTAAAAATCTCAAGTGAATGAGAGAATGACATGTCAGTAATTACAGAATTTGAGAAATCTCAATAGAATGAACAAGTGACACCTCGTCATTTCTTGGAATTTAATAATCAATAAGGTCATGACACATCATCAAAACATAGATTTTTTTAAAAGAATAGATCATAATGGCCAAGAAAAGCCCTCGAGAAGCTTTTCCTTGTCAAAAGATGCCAATGGCTTCTGAGACCGATTGGTTTGTCGCCATTGGTTGGTTACTATATGTTCCTCTCAAGAAAAGCTTCCCAAGGACCGTTCCCTAGCCCTTCAAGGGACAAAAGTGAAATGTTTTAAATTAAGTTATAATTTCACATTTTCGTGATTTGTAGTCAAGCTTACTTTTTGATGGACATGTTGCACGTAAAATAGAGTCACTTATTTTGAGTGACTATTAAAAATAAAGCAAATTATGAAAAAATGAGTATAATTTCTACCAAACCTGTTTGGAGGGTAACCAAACCCATCAAAAATCATACTGTTTTTGGGTACGAAATCAATATATTGCCAAAAGAAAAGATAATTGTACATAAGTATAGACCCAAGTTCAAAACCCAGTTACAACCATAGAGGTAAACCCAAAAAGAGATGATACCAAACATAAGCACTGACAAAGTGACAAAACCCCATCGATTACATATGTTTGAGGAGGTTAACCAAAATGACTACCCAATTATAAAGGTAGGTTAACCCATCAAAAATCATATTGTTGAGGAGGTTAACCAAAATGACTGCCCAACTATAAAGGTACGTTAACCCATCAAAAATCAATTATAAAGGTAGGTTAACCCCCTCAACACTAAAGGGCACGGGACACTGGGGAAGCCAAAGATTTGGGATCGAGGGTGGGAAAGTGGGGGGACGCTGGCGGCTTCAATCTGGGCCGTCGGATGCAGTGAACTCGGGTAGCAACTGGTGAACTCGGGTTTCGGCTGAGCTGGCGCCCCAAATCGAAATTTAAAATAAACTCAGCCGCCACGTTGGCTTGACGTGGAGGGCAGGCTTCTCCAGCGTGGCTTGCAAAAGGGCGCCACGGGGGAAAGCCGTGCATGCAGGGGTACCCGTATACCAGAAAGATCTCAGAGATTTGATTTTGCCCAGGCTTCTCTCTGCGTTTTTCTCTACACGCTTTGCTGCGATTGCAGGCTTGGCTCCGCGAGACGACGCTGTGCTTTTGCATGGGTGATCTTCTAAGCTAGAATCAAAGGCTCTTCATCAAGCTAGCCATCAAGCTGTAAAGGTTTTTCCTGCTTGTTGGTATTGCAACAAGCACCCAGCAACGCCTTCTAAGGTGTATGGTTCTTCATCAAGCCTGCAACACAATTTTATAGAAGCATGGCACCAAGTGCAAGCCGAGTGCATAGGAGGAAGAAGGCTGCCATAGGAAGGAAAACAGGTGGCAACGAAGGTCAAGCAATGGAGTTTCTAGAGTCTACACAACTTGACAAACGAAGAAGTCCTCGACTAAAGGAAAAGCAAGCATCACCGCAATCGCCCTCCCCACAAAACTTGGATGCTGCATCAGGGGAAATCTTGCCCCCACATAGCCTCAATAAGAGGCCCAAAAAAAAGTTGGAAACCATGCTCATGAAGCCTACAACCTCAATGCAGGAAAACGCGGGCCCATCTAATGTTAAAGGGGAAGGGATGGCTGAGGGGACAGATCAGATTTTGCCATATGCCATTGTACGATTGCCAGATGGGAGGGTTGGGCGCCAATGTCGTGCAAGTGACACTTGCCCCCTTGCTAAATCTTTCATAGAAAAGAGAAAGAGTATGATTGGGCACTTAAAGCTTGCTCATGGGTTAGATGTTGATATTCCCAAGCTGCCACTTGGTCGTCCTCCGAAGAGCAACTTAGTAGCTCGTGCTTTCCCACACCCGTATGCTCAGAGGTGGAAGAGACAGGCATACGAAAGATCGCAAGATAAAGAAAGAAAGTTTCAGATCAATCGACAAAAGTATGAGCATTCTCAATACATGCAGGCTGAGCGCGCATGGGATAACCTTTGTAGTCAGTTCAAGAACAAATCAAAAGAGGACTTCATAGCAAGCTGGGTGAAAGATAAGATGGACAAGTACATGTCAACAGCAGAGGCTCGAGTTGCCAAAATCCAGGCTCGGATAGATGAGAATATCTCCAAAGAGGTAAGCTTTGCTGCATCTAGAAGCTAAAAGGTTTAATTTTGAAGTGTTTTCATCTCATGAAGATGTGTTTTCAACTAAAGGATACCCATCATGTGTGCCCTTCTCGCTCTACTCTCAAGGATGCATTTATTAAATGCTTGCGTTAGGCCTTATGGTTAGTTATGGATGGGCCTGGGGGTGGAGAGCTATCACCAAGGAGTTGGTTTCCCCTTTTTGAGTCTCCTAGATGTACTTAAGAGAAGTTAATGCCCTGATTTTTTTAGGTTCTTGAATTAGATTACAATTTATATGTATTCTTGGTCATATACACGGTCGAAGTCTATGGCTATTTCCCAAGTTCACATACAACACGCATGGTCTCCTTGCTGCAGGCCAAGTTTATTCACCACATGTCAACTTCACTTCTTACATTTTTGAGATCACTTGGCATGGCTGTATTTGCAGGATTTCGTAACCCATGAGGTTGTTGGGCTTACAACTATGGATGGCTATTATTTATTGCAGGATTTTGGAACCCATGAGGGTGTTGGGCCGTGTGCGGATACAACAAAGAAGCACAACACTAAGAAGAACGTAAGCTTTGTCATATTTTTCATTCATCCCCTCGTTCTGATTCATATCTCTATTTCACTAACATGGCTGCCTTGAAAGTGCCTAGCCATTCTCTCACGGTCTTCCCCTACAATATGTTCAAGTCCTTTTCCATTGCCTAATTTCCATGGTCTACTCGCAGCATGCCAAGTTTATTAACCTGATGCAGGTTTACTTGTTGCATGCAGAGTTCACTCACAGCTTGCTAAGTTTATTAACTAGATGCATGTTTTCTTGTTCAATGCAAAGTTCACTCACAGCTTGCCAAGTTCTCTCCCTGCAGCACTAACATGACTCCATAGTTGCATGCAAGGGTTGGTAAGCAAATTGCAATGAATGCACATGCAATGTGTCTACTAGTCATTGCCCAAGTTGACATACACCTCACACCTTTTGTTTGTTGCAGGATTCTGGAACCCATGAGAGTGTTGGACCATGCACGAATACAAGAAAGAAGGACAACACTCAAAAGAACGTAAGCTTTCCAATATCCTTCACTCATCCCCTCGTTTTGAGTCATGTTTGTGATGTTGAAAGTGCCTAGCGATGCTCATGTGGGCTTCTTGGCATAAGTAAGTATGCGAATTCACGAGTGCAAAGATTGTTTGTAACTATGCATGGATATTATTTGTTGCAGGATTCTGAAACCCATGAGAGTGTTGGGCCATGTGTGGATACAAAAAAGGAGGACAACACTAAAAACAATGTAAGCTTTCAAAGTTTGCTAAGTTCTCTCTCTACATCACTAACATGGCTCCATAGTTGCATGCAAGGGTTGGTGAATAGTTTGCATGCAATCAATGCACGTGTAATGTGTCTACTAGCTCACACCTTGCTAATTTCATTCACATCATGCCAAGTTTATTCACATCATGCCAAGTTTCTTTGCTGCTGCCAAGTTCACATACAACTCACATGCCCTATAGTTTGAGATCATTTGGGCATGCTGCAGGATTCTGGAACACATGAGGGTGTTGGGTCACGTGTGGATACAGAAAAGAACACCACCACTAAGAATGTAAGCCTTCTAATCTTGCTAAGTTCTCTATCTACTTCATTAACATGGCTCCATGGTTGCATGCAACGGTTGGTGAACAGTTTGCATGCAATCAATGCACGTGCAATGTTTCTACTAGCTCACAACATTATCGTCTTCCTTAGTGTCCTCACACTTATCCCTTCCTTGCTAGTTCATTCACATCATGCCAAGTTCATTCACATCATGCCAAGTTTCTTTGGTACTGCCAAGTTCACATACAAATCACTACATGCCCTTTAGTTTGAGAACAACACTAAGAAGAACGTAAGTCTTCTAATCTAACATGGCTTCATAGTTGCATGTAAGGGTCGGTGAACAGTTGGCAATGTGTCTACTAGCCATTGTCCACGACTCACACCTTGCCAAGTTCATTCACATCATGCCAAGTTCATTCACATCATGCCAAGTTTCTTTGCTGATGTCAAGTTCCGAGTCATGTTTGTGGTGCAAAGATTGCATACAACTATGCATGGCTATTGCATGGAGGGTGTTGGGCTATGCATGGATACAAAAAAGAACAACACTAAGATTAACGTAAGCTTACATTCTTCTTAGTTTGCTGCCAAGTTTGCTTACATTCAATCTTAGTGTTGTGTAGTTGTTGCATGCAAAGTTTAGTCACAGCTTACCAAGTTTATTAGCTTGATGCATGTTTTCTTGTTGCATGCAAAGTTCACTCATAGCTTGTCAAGTTTCTTTGCTGTTGCCAAGTTCACAAGTTCACTCACTACATGCGTGGCCTTTGAGATCATTTGGCCCATGCTTCTTGTTTGCCGCAGGATTTTGATTCCGAAACCCATGAGGTTGGGCCATGCACGAATACAAGAAAGAAGAGTAACACTCAAAATAAGGTAAGATTTCTAATCTCCTTCACTTATCCCCTCGTTTCGAGTCATGTTTGTGGTGCAAAGATTGCATACAACTATGCATGGCTATTACTTGCTGCAGGATTCTGGAACCGGTGAGGGTGTTGGGCCATGTGTGGATATAAAAAAGAAGAATACTAAGAAGAACGTAAGCTTACATTCTTCTTAGTTTGCTGCCAAGTTTGCTTACATTCAATCTTAGTGTTGTCTAGTTGTTGCATGCAAAGTTCAGTCATCACAGCTTACCAAGTTTATTAACTTGATGCATGTTTTCTTGCTGCATGCAAAGTTCACTCATAGCTTGTCAAGTTTCTTTGCTGTTGCCAAGTTCACAAGTTCACTCACTACATGCCCACACTTTGAGATCATTTGGCCCATGCTTCTTGTTTGCTGCAGGATTTTGATTCCGGAACCCATGAGGTTGGGCCATGCACGAATACAAGAAAGAAGAGTAACACTCAAAATAAGGTAAGATTTCTAATCTCCTTCACTTATCCCCTCATTTCGAGTCATGTTTGTGGTGCAAAGATTGCATACAACTATGCATGGCTATTACTTGCTGCAGGATTCTGGAACCGGTGAGGGTGTTGGGCCATGTGTGGATATAAAAAAGAAGAACACTAAGAAGAACGTAAGCTTTCTAATATTTTTCATTCATCTCCTTGCTCTGAGTCACATCATCTTGGTTTCCCACTAGTTTGTTCAAGTCCTTGCCGCTGCCTAACATGGCTCCATACACCTCACACTTTGAGATCGTTTGGGCCATGGCCATCTTCTTGTTTGTTGCAGGATTCCGGAACCCATGAGAGTGTTAGGCCATGCGTGAATACAAGAAAGAAGGACAACACTCAAAAGAACGTAAGAGATTCTAATATCCTTTATGCCGAGTTGTTAAAGCTTTTCATGTTCTTCTACATTGTTGGTTCACTCTTCTCTTTACTTGCATGGGCCCTGTTCTTGTTTGTTGCAGGATTCCGGAGCCCATGAGGGTGTTGGGCCATGCGTGAATACAAGAAAGAAGGACAACACTCAAAAGAACGTAAGAGATTCCAATATCCTTTATGCCGAGTTGTTAAAGCTTTTCATGTTGCTGCCTACATTGTTAGTTCACTCTTCTCTTTACTTGCATGGGCCAGGTAAGTGCAGCTAATTCAACCCTGGAGTTTGTTATGTCCTAAAGGGACTCAATGGGTGAATGCATTGTTTTCTTGCCATTGTGTAGGTGTTTGAGGTTTCAAGGAAAAAGTTGCCTATTAGGACTTCTCGTGCAAAGCAAAGTAGCAATGAAGAAACACCGATTATTGTATCATCGCCGACTTTTTCTGAAGCATACAACAATATGGAATTTATATTCGAGATCTCCAACAAAAAGGTTATTGTTACAGAGAAAGGGGAGGGGAGGTTGGTAGCAACAAGGGGCAATGTTGCGAGATCTAGGTAAGAGGCTCTACACGATTGACAGTTTATCAAAACCATGTATTGTCATGATAGTCTCAGCTTGTGTGGTTTGCTGCATTTTTTTTTGTTTGGCTTTTGCCTTGCAGGTTAGCTTCGGGGCTGACATTGACTTTGTTTCCATGAGATCCAAAACCTTTGTGCGCGTAGATGATAGCTTTTTGAGGGAAATGTTTGTTAATGAGGCATCCACTAGGACCATGACCTTGTTTGGGATGTAAGTGTATCACTTTAAACATTTTAGTGCACTTACATGGATGCACTTTCATTCCCTCCTTGCATGCACAGGTTGATGGAGAACAAGTTGCCATTGGACATTCTTGAGAAGGTGTTTTGGGCTGATTCTTTGTGGTATTCTATGTCACGTAAGTGCGTGGAGAATTTCCTCACCCGCTTCTTCGAGAAAATGGATATGTCAGCCATTCAATTATGTTTCTTTCCCGTTGTATGCAGGTGTGTGTGGTCACTTCATTGGTAAAGAATTTTGGCTATGCTTTTTTACATACCACTTGGCACTCAAATTTGTGCGCTTTTAATGGCTGGCTATTGTGTGCAATAGGAATCATTGGTCCCTCTTTACCCTGTATGTTAACAAGAACGAGGAGGTGCCCCTTTTAAAAGGGAACAAAAGCTATTTGTTATACATGGATTCATTGGGACTAATAAATCCAGAGGAGTGCTTGGATAGTTTGTTCATGTAAATTGAAATTCTCTTCCATGTTGGTTTTGTTCATGTATACTCATACAATGCATGACACATGACATGGTTCTGGTTTGGATTGATTACAGTGCTCTAAAATGCTTGGCACCGCATGTGGCTGATTCAACCCTTCAAGGTGCTTTGTTCAACCCCGAGACAGAGCTGAAACTAAAAATCGTTAAGGTGAAGGTGACGTTGATTTGTTGGTAGCAGCGAGTTGAATTTGTTATGAATGTTCTACATGCTGAATGTTGGTGTTACATGTGCATCATTTGGGGCAGGTACCGCAACAGGACAATAGCACAGATTGTGGCTTCTATGTGATGGCGTTTATGAGATACCTCATTGCCGGTATATTGCAAAACAATGTAGACAAGAATTGGGTGGGTGCTTGCTTCGTGTTACGTCTTTGCTGCTTCAAGAAGAACATGCAAGCTCATTTACGCTTACAGCTTTGCTTTTTTTCAGCTCACAGATCAGTGGTTTCAACATGAAGATGTATGCACGCTTAGGATGGAGCTTCACACATGGTGCATGAGTGTTTTGGAAGAATTGTGACACGTCTACTGTCTTGAGCAGCAGTGACATCCGAGCAAGAAGCATGTAGATGCAGGACCAGCCATGTGATTTTGGAGCACTGTAGGAGCGACAACCTCGCACCAGCGATGTGATTTTGGAGCAGTGTAACATGGCTTATCGGTGGGTGGCAAACTTATGACGCGGAGTCCTGCACGAGCGACAAGCATGTAGATGCTTTTTGGAGCAGCAACCTCTATTTTTGGCACCAGCTATGCGATTTTGAAGCGGTGTTTTTGGCTTGTCGTGGGCAACACACTTCTTATGAACATCTTTATAAACATATTTGGCATCTAAGGATGTTTTGTATCAGCCAATTCACATGAAATACATGATATTTTTTAGCTTCTCAATATAATTTGTTTTGGTTCCGATGTAAATTGTCTATCAACAAATATGCTTCCGTTGGTTCCTTTTTCAACTTTGCTATTTGGTGTTTAGTTTAGTTCCGCAACATGATGGTTCTTGTTGATGCTCTTGAACTGGAAGCTCTTCATGTTGAATTTGAATCAGATTCTCCGCTGCTCTAGATAAGCCCCATATCTTGGCCCAAGTAGCGAGAAGATCGAGTATAATGACACTCCAACATGCATTGTAAGGAGCCAAAGTGCTTCCACGTTTTGGATATGGTCTCTGTTTGTAGATTGTGTGGGACGTGTAAACTCTCAAGCTAGTCCTGGTGCACATAGAGAGAGAGAGAGAGAGAGAGAGAGAGAGAGAGATATAGAGAGAGATCTTGCTCTACCGATGCAGCCATAAAAGTATATGATGAGAGAGAGAGAGAGAGAGAGAGAGAGAGAGAGAGATCTTGCTCTACCGATGCAGCCATAAAAGTATATGATCACTTTTTTACCTTCTAATATCAAGCTATTAGTAAAATGATCTTAATCTTTTTATAGTATTGAAAGTGTTCATAATTTGGGTGACAAAAAGATTAACATGTTCATTGCATTCAAACTATAAAGCTTGATTGAGAATTGTGCCTGGCTGGTAGAAAGGCGGCTTACGCACCAGCAATGATGAGGTTTCTCATGACCCTAGACATTGACGGATCTGACCATCCCCTACAATAGCATAACAACTGAACAGTTGGAACTACTACCTCTTGACATGTCAGTCATGAAATGAGTTGATGTGACAGATCAATACAGTGACCATGCGACATATAATACAGTGACTCATACGCCAAGCATAAAAGTTTCATAGCTGATTATCAAAACTCCCTCTTCCATCCGCCCTCTCCCAACGAGAACCAGGCCTCCCGCTCTTGATCCCACCTGTTGCAAATAAACTGACTTCTGCTCTTGGGACCAAATAACTTCTCTAGTTAGGTCAAAAGTTGGAATCCCATCAGCAAGTTTAGCAGAAGGGAACGTCGTGTGCATGCACATGGACATGCTAATCCCTATGCTTATCCTTGATTTGCAGCAGCAGATAAAAGACTTGATTCTAGAGCTTCATTAGCTGTCATAGGCATGGAAGGTATTGTGGTGGACCAGGTCTCTGTCGGCCAGCAGATGGAACATTGACATGATGGGATACCACCGGAGATTATTGCTAGTATCACGTCGTTGCATATCCGGAAGACTAGATGCTCAGAGGCCTTTAAGGGTATTTGTTTATGACACTCAGTGTATTTGCAGTATATGGAGTGACATCGTTTATACTCTTTTGGCCACCTGGGCCCGTATACAGGGACATGGTGTCACGTGCACCCCGCACTTGGGTGGCATGGTGACATGACAGTTCCAGAAATTGCATGTTTTGGTTAGTGATGTGAACTGTGCATTTTGTGATCTCCAGTCCAGGGACAAGTCGCCACTTGCCATCAGGGTAGGCCAGGCTAAGTACATGCAGTAACCGCGCACAGTTGTTAGCCCACTTGGAGTTGATGCATGTAGAATGTTTAGGATGCTTATTATGTAGAATGTTTAGGATGCTTATTAGGCAAGTGCCATGCACCAGACACAGGTAAATGGGCCACAGGCAATCACAGCTGGGCAGCCCATCTGGGACAGATTTGGAGGTGTTTGGACAGGTCTGGAGCAGTCGGGCAGGTCGTACAGCAGGGAAACCAGGCGGACCAGCAGAAGGGGCAGAAAATTTACCTATTTAAAGGCCACACCTCTTCTCAACCAAGGCATCTGATTCTTAGCTTGGAGACAGGTCCAGAGAGCAATAGCAGCAACATCTAGCATGGCATCATCCAAGACATCAGGGCTCTTCTTTAAGGTAGATGGCATTTGTCTCAGATCTGACAAAACAGGGTATTGCAAAGCCCTGCTCAGCAGGCATTGTTCCGCTAAGGACCTGTTTGAACTTTGGAGCATCCTATTTTTTAGTGACTAGTCTAGGTATACATGCTTATTTTCAGCTCGGCAGGGAGGAAGTTATCTCAGGTCAAGGATATTTCAGCTTCATAATAAAGCTCCATACAATGAAAGGTGGGGGCCCTTCAGCGGGTATTGGGACCCAATGTTGTCTGGTTTTTACACACCACAGTATGCACAATCCAGCTATGTATGTATAATGCTTCCACATGTGACATTGTATCAGAGCAGAGGAAGCTATGTTGCATGAGAAATGAGTATCAAGGCTTCTGCGTGTGAAATTGTAGAGCAAGGCCATGTTGCACAAGACATTAGTATCAAAATATCAAAGCATCAGGTTCGCCCTAAGGCACATCAAAGCTAGGGTTCGTCCTAAGACACGCTAGAGCCATGGGCCGCCTGGAATACAGTTCATCCCAAGGCAGTTCGGAGCTAAGGTCAGCTCAAAGCAAGGGATCTTCTTCGGACAGTCAAGAGCAAAGGATATCAGTCAAGCTCAGTAACATTGGGTGCATCAACATTGGTATCAACAGATGTGTGTAGTCCAGTCAGTATCAAGAAGACGAAATTTTGTTGGAGAAGCATCATTGATGCCTTGATGGAGCTCCAGAGGTTGCAGATGAAAGGGATGGTACTTTGGACGCATTTTAACTAGTCTGCAGCAGTTGAGCAGCTTGAAGGTTGGTAACAGGTCATACAGCAGGCTGGCCAGGCTGATAAGCAGAAGGGTGCAGAAAATTGCCCTATTTAAAGGCCCTGCCTCTTCCCAGCCAAGGCATTAGATTTCCAGCCACCCAACATTAGCAAGAGCATCGGCATGGCATCAATCCAAGACATTAGCACTCTTCTTCAAGGTAGATGGACGCAGGCAAGTGTTTTGCCTGAGACCCCGAAAAAATAGGCTATTCTAGAGCCCTGCCTTGTACACAAACTCTGCACAGTCTTGTAACCCACTTGGAGTCGACATACGTATAGATGCTTAGGATGCTTACTAGGCCAAGTGTCAAGCATTGGACATTGCAAGTAGATAGCACACAGGCAAGACACCTAAGCCTGGCAGTTGGGTAGCCTTGTGGACAGATCTGGACGCATTTTGACTAGTCTGGAGCAGTTGAGCAACTGGTCAGGCAGCTGTAGATTGGTAACAGGTCGTACAGCAGGCAGGCCAAGCTGATAAGTAGGGTGCAGAAAATTGCCCTACTTAAAGGCCCTGCCTCTTCCCAGCCAAGGCATTAGATTTCCAGCCACCAAGCATCAGCAGGAGCATCAGCATGGCATCAATCCAAGACATTAGCACTCTTCTTCAAGGTAGATGGACGCAGGCAAGTGTTTTGCCTGAGACCCCAAAAAAATAGGGTATTCTAGAGCCCTGCCTTGTACACAGCTGTTCTGGCAAGACCTATTCCGAGCAGCAAGATCCAGCCTATTGTACATGCTAACTCCACACAGTCTTGTAACCCACTTGGAGTTGACATACGTATAGATGTTTAGGACGCTTTCTAGGTCAAGTGTAAAGCATTGGACATTGCAAGTAGATAGCACACAGGATTGTAACCCACTTGGAGTTGACATACGTATAGATGTTTAGGATGCTTACTAGGCCAAGTGTAAAGCATTGGACTATGCAAGTAGATAGCACACAGGCAAGACACCTAAGCTTGGCAGTTGGGCAGCCTTGTAGGGACAGATTTGGACGCATTTTGACTAGCCTATTGTACATGTGCAAACTCCAAACAGTCTTGGTGTCAAGCATTGGACATTGCAAGTAGATAGCACACAGGCAAGACACCTAAGCCTGGCAGCTGGGAAGCCGTGTAGGGACAGATCTGGATGCATTTTGACTAGTCTGGAGGGTTGAGCAGCTGGTCGGGCAGCTGTAGGTTGGGTAACGTGTCATACAGCCGGCTGGCCATCCCCTACAATAGCATAACAACTGAACAGTTGGAACTACTACCTCTTGACATGTCAGTCATGAAATGAGTTGATGTGACAGATCAATACAGTGACCATGCGACATAATATGCAGGGAAAGCCACAACACTCATACGCCAAGCATAAAAGTTTCATAGCTGATTATCAAAACTCCCTCTTCCATCCGCCCTCTCCCAACGAGAACCAGGCCTCCCGCTCTTGATCCCACCTGTTGCAAATAAACTGACTTCTGCTGCAGGGTCTCGTGGTACCAAAACCACCAGCTTTTGAAATAACTAATGTCTGTCTGTCAACCCAAGTAAAACTAAGTTCTAACCCACATTGTGTACCCATGCAAAAAGTATATACAGTTTTAAGAGCACACAAAAAAAGAGAGAAGCTCGGACAAGATTGCATGAATCTAGTCTTGCATTACATGCCCAAGGGCTGTATAAATCAGCTATGGTCAAAAAACATAACACAAATTGAGCGTCGTTTTCTTGACTGATCCATAATGAGCAGACACATATGGTTTTTGGAGCAGCAAGTTATATCAAGCTATACTGAACATGAATTCCCTTCACAGAAACAACATACATACAAATTTACAAAACATTGAGTCTCCAGCTGATCCAAAATAAGCATATACATTTGGTTTTTAGAGCAGCAGGTTATACCAAAATGGACAAAAAATCTCCTCACTCGTTCCAAAATGATATAATGTACAAGTTGAATACATCTGCATTATTAATATACAAGTATTATCCTTTGCTCGGATGCAAGGACCTTCTCGAGTACTGAACCATTAGATAAATGCATAGTGAAGTGCCTCTCCTCATCTTCAAGTGACCCATACATACATGAGATGAGTAGTCCCTTTTCAATGCAAAGGTTGTTGTAGAGGTTAACAGCTCGGTTAATAAGAGGAGCCTCTGAACCAACTGGGGCATGTCTACTTGAAAGGGGAAGGAGCGCGTGGCATGTATGGCACGAGTGACTTTGTATAGGATCAACTAGGAGAGTTTTACTACAGCAATGGTGACAAAATATGCGAGGTCTCTTGTCAAACCGCACCCGACTCCTGCCACGTTGATGCTTACGTCTCAAGACCCCTGTCATACAAGCACGTTTTGTTGGAGGCGAGCAGGCTATCTCTTGATCACATACGGTTGTAGCTACTTCATGCGGTCTCCCGTGACCAAGCCGAGTAAGCGTAACATGAGCTTGGATTTGTTTGATGGACCCCCTCATTGGCAAATCAATCTCCTTTGGGATAATCAAAGCTGAAATATTATTCTGTGAGATGCTCAATTGCTGGAGTATTGCTTCTTTCAACTTGGTGTCACATGCTGATAGATTCTCTTCCAAAACATGTAGAACCCTTTTCATGTCTTGAATGCAGCAAGCTATCTGCTCATTGATGTTGACAGCCTTGCACTCACCACTCTTTATGTTATCTGGCATGTCCTGCTCACTTAGCCCAACATCAATGTCCTCGTCCATTTGACTTAGAGAATGAAGACTATCAAGGACAGGGAAAATGGCATGTAGATGTGGAAAATGATGTTGAATTATTAGGCGGATTCCATAAAGATGCTTACAATCAGATCCCCAACTTGGACAATCGCAATAGTTGGACTGAACACTGACATGATACCATTGCGAAGATGAAGACATACTCAAGATTTTGAATAGCAAAGTGGACTCATCAATCACTTGAAGGGTGGACGAACTAGCCTCAAATCTTCTCAAGATTTCTTCACCTGCTGCTAATCTGGACGTATGACTCTTGCTTGATCCATGAATACTAAAACGTTGAGAATCAGCTGAAAAGTACGTAAAGCTGGTTAGTATCACGACACCTTTTCTTCATGAGTGTCAAGCAACAAAGGGGGGACAAGCCACAAGAGAAAAAAAGAGGTCATTACCTATTTCTTGTTTGTTCTTAAAGAACTCAAGTAGCGTTCCGCCGATGTAAGTGCCCGTTAGAGAATCCCCTGCAATAGCATGTAACAGAACTAGAATTGATCTATTTATCTTTGCATCAAGAAGAGTGTACTTGATGTATTGCCAGAGCCTCTCGACCAAGTTTGTTGTATCCACATTTCCATGTGAAAATAGACGCCCAAACTTTGGCCACCTTCTCCGCCACATGCATGTGGTGGCACACCATCCATTCGAGATGTATCGTTGAACATTGATATACGCTGAATATCTCTGCAAGAGCTCTTGGTATCTCTCTTCAAATGCCTCTTCACTTGCCATTTGCATTAGATTTGACAAGGAACTATACACATCATCTCGCTTCTCTTTTGGAACCTACACAGCCAAAATAAAATGAATATACATACCACCTGATAATGATATGCACAATAGAATGGATCTAGCTTTTAAAAGGTGACTTACTTGCGGTAGGAGGTTCTCTACCCATGCCTTCTTAACATGAAACCAGCATAGCAAGACATGGCATGCAATTTGGTGTCGTCTCCCTTCTTCATCTTGTGTCCAGCAATAGGGGTCTACATCAACAATCTTCATAATGGCTTCCAACTCTTGCTGGTTTTTGTCGATGATAATAGCCGTCGGACGAACTCCATGCAACCTTGTGAAGATCATCTTGAAGGTCAACTCCAAGGCTACACTTTCTTGGTTAGTGCCGATGTCATTAGTGCATAGCATGAGCCATATTGGAATACCCATGCCATTTTGGTTGGGCAAAACTGCAGCATACAGGGGCAAACCAAAGACATTTGTCTTGAATGTGCTATCTACTGCCCAAGTGTTGTGTCGTGAGAAACGAAGAGCAATTTGTAGCATCCACTCATCTTGAATGATGAGGACAAAGGGTCGTTTACTTTCATCAGAGGCTTGTGGGTTATAAGGTTGAACATAAAGAACCTACAAAGAAATCATGATGAATAAAGAGGCAAGAATAGGGGAAAGAGCTTCAAACATAAAGAACGTTGGCTGTAAGGTTGAACATAAAGAACCTTGTTCTGTTCTTGCAAACGAAGAGCCTCTCCAAACATCGCAGCCCAATCATTGTTTGTACATCTTCCTACAAGGATAGAGAGGCAGATTAGAAGTATAAAACAACCAAAAGTTACAAGGAGAATTGTTGGTAAAGCAAAGCAAAGTACCTTGTGTGCGCATTTGATATGACATCATTTGCACCTCTTTTGGTATCATGAAGAAGCGAAAGATTACACGATCTAATGGCAAGGCATTCTGTATGTGAAATCTTTCTTTTGATGTAGACATTTTTGCCACATGACGACATGTCCCTACGTCGAACAAGTCATCCATGCAACAAGCAATCACACGTGGGTGCACGGGCAAGTAATAGAGGTCAACACGTGAGCCTGGTATATGTCCCTCGTGAACATCATGAACTAGCATGGTCACCTTCTCTGTGTCATGAGAGTGCTGCAAGACCACCTTAAAGGGACACCCACACCTCTTGGACCTCCGCAATCTTCTCTTGTTAGCACCTCTCCGAGCAATACTTCCTGCCCTATGGCACATGTACTCTTGCACCCACTTGGATGGTCCATGCTTCTTTGTGGATCGAAGTAATACTAGCTTTGTTTGGTGCTTGATCATGATGTTGGTCAACTCTTGATTGACTTGAGACTTAGTTGTGACAATTGTTGATGCTGGAGCTATGGTCTTTTTGCTCGTAGGGGTCTGTTCCCCGACCTCAGTAAGCAGGCAGCCGCAAGCGATAATCCTATCTTTCACATAGTCAAGAGAAATTCCATGCCTCCTCTTGTCGGTGCACCATTCTGCCTTGATTGCATTGATAGTGGCATTCACACCATGATGAACACCATGCTCAAGAGGACGATGGGCTGCCATGACAATACGCTCCCAATCTTCAATGTATGCTATTTTCAATCCTGTTGATTTCGAACATAGGCAAAGGTGAAGCGGGCTGAAACAAAGCTCTTCTCTTATTCTTTTCCACCTCTTCAAATCCAACAAGTCTCTTGCATCGTGTGCTTTTAATGTTGGAAGCGTCACTGTGAGAGCTCCTCTAAGATCTTTCTCCATTAAGGAGAAGCTCTTCTCATCGAAAGAGAAAAAAAAGCTTGATGTATATGTAAATGGATCCAATGCCCCCCATGAATCAAGCCTAGGTGTACTCCATGAACTTGGAAAAACACCCTCATTATCATCTTGGAAGAGGTCACATACATCTGCGTCGTCACTTGATGTAGTGTCACTACTTGTTGTATTATCTAAATACTCATCCAATATGAACTGATTTGTGTCATTGGATGCATTCCAATCAGCCTCATTTGATGCATTCCAATTAGCCTGCCATGGCACCGCGAAGTCACTTGTGTCACTCGTTGGATTCCAGTGTGTGTGTGCATGGTTTAAATCCAGTGTGTGTGTGCATGGTTTAAATCCAAAATCAACCTAAGTAAGGGGCTCTTCACATAGAGAGAGAGAGAGAGAGAGAGAGAGAGAGAGAGAGAGCCTGTTGATTGGCAAGTGTGAGTTTTTGTGTGTGTGTGTACCTGGTTTAAATCTGGAATCAATCTGAGTGATTCCTGAGAAGAGCTTTCCATAGCCGTGGTGATTTTACAGAACACATGCAACACATGCTCTACGACGTCATCATACAAATTTGAAATTCTGCCCTTTTGCAAGCCACGCTGGAGAAGCCTGCCCTCCACGTCAAGCCAACGTGGCGGCTGAGTTTATTTTAAATTTCGATTTGGGGCGCCAGCTCAGCCGAAACCCGAGTTCACCAGTTGCTACCCGAGTTCACTGCATCCGACGGCCCAGATTGAAGCCGCCAGCGTCCCCCCACTTTCCCACCCTCGATCCCAAATCTTTGGCTTCCCCAGTGTCCCGTGCCCTTTAGTGTTGAGGGGTTAACCCATCAAAAATCATACTTGTTTTTGTAGTGCAATAGCTTCATTAAAAGAAACATCGTTTTCGACAAAATGGTCGGTGGGTTTTTGATTCTTTGAAAAGGGCTTGGACCGATGCCATGTAAGGAGGGTCTCGTCAATCATGCCATCATGTGCTGTCATGCATATCTTCTTGTCGCACGGTTCACCCAAAACTTTGAAGCGGCTGTACGCTCTATGTATGCGTTTGCGCCGAGAGGAACAGTAGGTCCCTAGGAGACCGTGGGGCCGTGCGTGTCACCCTTCAACATGCACGTTATACTCGTGGACAGCTCACCATCGGCCACCACCACCGCTGACCGCTGGCCTAAGCCTCCCATCCTTATACTCGGCCAGGTGTTATAATATCCAACCCTCCCCTTGCGATGTTACCTCCTGCTTTTTATCGGATTCAAGCTCCCTTCTCACGTGCTCCACATGGCCATCAAGCCCTTGCCTATCTCCTCTGTCAACCACTTCTCCGTGCTCTGCTCCTCCGTCGAGAACTCCGTCGCCTTCTACGAAGGCGTACTTGGCTTTGTCCCCGTCAAGAGACCCGGCTCCTTCGACTTTGATGGAGCAGCTAAGAGCTCGCTATTATTAACTTTCTATATTAATTGCCTTTTTAGATTATGTATATCAATCACTGTGAGCAATGGCATACATATACATATATGTTCGTGTAGGCTTTTCAACTACGGCATTGGAATCCACTTGATTCAAGCTGCCTGACCTCGTGAGCTGCCTAATAAGACGGAGATTAATCCCAAAGATAATCATATGTCCTTTCAAGTAAGTAGTGAGGTGCCTAATAAGACGGAGATTAATCCCAAAGATAATCATAGGTCTTTTCAGTAAGTAATAGCATCGATTTACTTACGCATGGATGGTGGTGGTTGATGAACGGTGACCTGCCACACGTGCAGACGCACTGCCAGGGCATAGGGGAGGTGGAGGAGCGGCTGAGGGAGCTGGGAGTGCCGCATGCGCGGCTGGTGGTGGGAGGAAGGGAGCATCCGGGTGGAGCAGATATTCTTCCACGACCCCGATGGCTTCATGTTCGAGGTGTGCACGTGCGACGACTTGCCGGTCGTGCCGCTCAAATCATCGCTGTCCGCTCACTCCATGTGCTCCATGGCCACCAACAACTGCTCCCAGCAGTACGCCTGATGCCAGACGAGTCGACCCTCCTTTCTCACCTTTGTGAAATCACCTGATTCTCACCAGATCTTTACTGTAAGAGGGACACCAGTACTGGTTGGCACCAAACAAAGAATAACTGCAGTTTCTTCCATGTTCAATCTAATAAGACTAGCGAGCGTCGCAGTACTGGTTGGCACCAAACAAAGAATAACTGCAGTTTCTTCCATGTTCAATCTAATAAGACTAGCGAGCGTCGCTAAAAAGTATCTTATTGTAATTCAGAGGTTTTGATTTACCTATGATTGGATTAATTAAGTGGTGATGTTAAATATATTGGTTTCAATAAAGAGGAGGCAAATGCTGCCATAGACCTCTATATACCTCTGGCCAGTGTCATATGATTGATTACCTGTGATGTGCAATTGAGGAAAATGAAAGAACAGACTCTGGCATTGACACAATCCCATAACTGTGCCTGTGCTTCACGTTCTTTCCGAATAGAGGGTAACTTCCCTTTCTCTAACTCCGGCCGTGGAACCCCAACAACAATGAAATCAGCAAGGTCGTAAGACTCCAAAATAGATTCCATCATTACTTTCCATATGCCGTAGTTGTTCTCGTCCGACTGACCGTCCACTGGGAACGTGGGGAGTGTCGGGATCTTCACACGCTTCTCAGTCATCTCAAGTAAATTTGCCATTGTGGGGGTATAACTGAAAAGGGAGGGTGCGTAAGAACTAAACCTTCAAGTGGCTGTCCAACAAATCAGCCCGCCTTCCTCTTACTTCTCCTCTTCCCGTACGGCCCAAAACAGTCCTCCAATCAGCAACACAAACAACCCCCCTCTTGCTCACACAGTTTCCAAGATCAGAGTCAAAGGACTTATACCACTAGTTACAATGCTACTTGATGACTAATAAAGCATTCAAAAAGTAGTCACACCAGTAGTTACAAAGCTAAAAAGTGCATTACAAATACATTGTCAGTGCTTTGTGATTGACACGTAGTCACAATGAAGTCACAAATTAGCCAAAATCATCACTTGGCTTAGAAACTACTAGTGGGATTGCTTTAAATATTTCAAAGTAGTCATGACACCAATACTTTCAAAGTAGTCATGACACCAATACTTTCAAAGCTACATAGGGCATGTGGCTACCTTCTAACTACTTTTCAAGACACAAAGCACTCACAAGCACTTTTTGAGTTTGTAATAACCTTTTTGGGGTGTTTTATGACTAATTTATGAAAAGCAACCATAAGCACCAGTTGGATTTATAAATATTGATGTGTTTTTCAAGCAACAAAGAGGTAAAAAATGATCACACAAGTAGTTAGTTACAAAGCCAAGAAGTGTGACTTCTTTGTGACACTTTCTTTTGGAGAAGCTTGAGCTAGAAGGCGCCAACCTCAATTGGGGACGCATTGCAGATATGGTAAGTGCGGTAAGCCTTGACCTTATGATTTATATACTTGCTTTTCCTTGTCATGTTAGATCATTGTTTTGGTATACCAAAAAAAGCATCTTGTATAGTTTTTGTAGGGACTAATGCCTGATTCTGAGTGAGGGCTCCACATAGAGTGGCCTTGCCCATGTCTTTCATACACATTTTGGTCAGCTCACATCTTTGTTTGAGCTTTGTATAGATTGTATGCAAATTTTGGCTTATCTCATCAAAGCTTGATATGTAAATTTTAATTTTGGATTATCTTGTCAGAGCTTGATATATAAATTTCATATCTTGCAATATAGTTTGGCCACTGTTTGCACTTGTGTGAATTGTGTACCTACTTTGTAATGTCGAAAATGTTATGATACTCTCTCTAACTTTTTCAACAAATTTGCTTCGTTCTTCACATCAGAGTACATTTACCTTTGGTACTGTATAAATTTTACATAATGGTGCATCCAACTACAAGACTACAGCTGGTGAATGCACCGTTATGCCAAAAAAAGAATAATACCTACACGTGTTGAAATAGGCATATGTACACAAAAGACTAATCATCCACTCATGCAGTTCGCTCCAAAAAAGAACAAAATGCTACCAACTATAAGGATTTTACATGTCAAGGCAAGTTTGTTATTTTTGGATTGACACAAATTAACAATAAGGCTAAGGTACACACTATTATGTCTTCTTCAAGCTTGAGTAGAGTCTTCATCAAAACTGTGTGCCTTTTTCAAAGCCCATAGTTCTTGATGTGAAAAGGTAATCCTCTCCTAAAGGAGGAGTTGCAGTAATTGACACTCCTTCACTCTGATTTGATTTTTTCCTCCTCTAAGGTTGTCAATGTAACCTTCTCAAGCTTTATCTTGGACATCTCTCTCAGCAAGTATTTCCTTTGCTACCACAACCTGGACACTACCATTTTAGTATGTTCACTACTTCTTGTCTATAGCATTGCAATCTTGTAATGGTTGAGAAACTAACCTCCTTGAGAGGGGTCAATGATGTTACCACCATGCCTCAGTCCATGAGATAATGACATTGTTATTACTGGTTAATGGGAGCATATATATTACCTCCATTCATAGACATCCATCATTCTAACCTTTTCTCTAGCATTTTTAGTTTATTTATATTTGTGACAACACCGTTATGGGAAAACTTTGCCCAAGCAATTCTATGCATTTCCTTGCTGGTTGGATCTCAGTCTGCTTACAATTCTTAAATGTAAAGCCTCTCCTAGGTGGACTTGCAAAGATCATAGACATTTATCCTTTGGGATATGTCTACAATTAGGTTGAGTTCGACTCAGTAGTGTCTACAATCAGGTTGAGTTTGACTCAGTAGTGTGTCTACAATCAGGTTGAGTTCAACTCAGTAGTGTTTGATCTTGTCATGCAATTTAGCCCCGTTGCATTACATACGACCTAGGCCTTCTTTGCACGGTGGGTAGCACTGTTTCAACCCAGCATTCGACCCTCTCGCTCTAGAGTTTCAGGCTTTCCCGTGATAATCTACTTTCCATGCCTCAAGAAGGAATACCTTCCTCTTCTCCTAGTGATTGGTTGAGCCATTGGGAGAGTGATGGAATCCCTTCCTACTCTTGCTTGATCCCTCACGTGGGTACTAGGATTCCATGGACTCCATCCCTCCACATCTGTATTGCATCGTCAGAGGCAGTGCCCCCCATGTCATATCCATTCCTTGCCTTGGGAAGACCCCATCATTTAGTGTGTGGAGTACTTAGGCCTTCTCGACCAGTGCTTCATCTGTATAGGCAAGTGGGACACCTTCCTAGAGCTTGCCCCAACGTCGGTCCAGCTGCCTCCGATGGTGCCCCCCCAGTCTACGCGTTGAGATCCACACGAGTGGGTAAAGAGGGAGGTAGACCCTTAGACATCCAAGCATCTAGACTAGACCGTGCATGACTCTACTGGCGGGCCAAAGAGTGGCAGATCGGGGGCTTGCAACCGACCACCAGAGGCAAGAGCCACTAGCATGCATGCCAGGGTGGCAGAGTACACAGGAGTAGGGTAGTACAGGAGGATTTGGTTATGCTAGATAATCATTTTGATAATTTATTGGAGCACCCACTAGTCGATGATGGGCCCTCTCCTATCCCTGGGAGGGTCCCTCTCGCCCCACTACTTTGGTGGGGCCACTTCCCAAGATTCCTCCTCCGATTTTGAATTTTTAGTGAGGCCTACTAACCCATTTGATCCCCCGGGATGCACCCTCTAGCTTCGGAGGCCCATTCCCACCCACTTCCTTCTCCCTCCTCTCCACCTCTCCACCCTCCACCCCCCCTCTCTCCTATGCCATCCTCCACCCCCCCTCCTATGCCATCCTCGCCTCTAACTCTTCTCATTACAACCCCCTTCTACCCCATCCTCTTCCTTTGAGCCCGCCCTCCCTCCGCCTCTCCAGAGAACTCCCCTTGCCCTTTAGCAACCCCCCCTGATCCAGAGCGGAGATAGTCAATGAGTTCTATTCATCGTCGCTTGATTCATCATTTCTCTTAGCTGATTGAGATGACCATTGTCACTTCCCTGGTGAGGGTTATCCTTCCATAGTCCCCAGGGGGGGCCCGAGATCTTGGGGCTACCTGTGGATTACAATTTCTTCCGATGTCTCTCAGCAGAAGGGACATATTTATTTTTGAGGAGACAATATCCCCCATTCGGATTTGTGTGGTTTTTCACCACTCTAGACCTATTATGCCAGAGAGAGGTGCAATGATATTCTCTTTTCCTGCATCCCCAGGGATGGAGTGGGACAACTCGCAGTCGATGGTTACTACCATCCAAGGATAGAGAGTTGAGCTTTCTCACCATCTTCACAATCTTCGCATCACCGACGTGCTCACCCACCTCTCACCCTTGGCTAGGATGGAGCTTGGAGGCTTAGGTCATAGAGACCAGGACGGGGAGGTGGTGGCCTCAAGCCTAGAAGTGTTGCTCTTCATGTTCTTACATATCTCAGTCGTAGAACCTCTCCTCCTTTCCTAGAGATACCTATAATGTGATCGATGGAGTTTGGAGTATGCCTACTCTTGTGCTCGGATAGAGTGGCATCATATGAAGGAAAGGATCTGCACCCACTTGGTGCACCTTCTCCCCAGGACGGACTGTGAATATTCCCCATCTAAACCCATGTCCAAGTGTCTTTGAATGGAGGGAAGTTCTAATAGTTCTGCCTCCCACAGAGATTGATATGCGGATAGTCTCATGGAAAATTCAGTGTTTAGGGGGGCCTTTGTGCTTTTAGAGATGCTGCATCCTCAGAGGAGAGCTTCATAGAGATACAATTGGGGGACATATTGACATTATTTTCCTCTAGGAGAACCACATTTCCGAGGGGCACACCGACCCCACTATAGGAAGATCTTACAAGGTAGGAGGTTAGACTTTCTAGTCTCCATCCTTCTACCTCTTAGGGACAGAGAGAGAAGTTTGTATTTAAGTTAGTGAGCAGCTTTTACTACCAACAATGAGACATGCTTAAGTGTCATAAGTCCTAGGCGGGCACAGTGGGTTACCATTTTGATTGGAGAAGATTGTGTGGGAATTCTCAATGTTTATGCCCTGAACATGATTGAGTTAACTAGTAGAGGACAAAAACTTTAACATGATTGAGGAAGAAGAGGACAGACTTGGAGGAGGCACAACCATAGTCTCAGGAGTAGAGTACTTTGCTTGTTGGGAGGAAATGATACTGGCACTCACAAGACTGGTTGGAAATGATACTGGCACTCACAAGACTGGTTGGACCCTTGGCATCTTTGAGAGTTTGAGCACAGCTTTAACTTCTCATGGTTGGATAGGAGGCTTTTAGAGCGTTTGATACACTTGATTCCTAAGGAGGGTGGTGAGAGATTTAAGATCTCAGAGTGGAAACCCATCACCTTTCTTGGGACCACCTACAAGATTTTGTCCAAGGCCAGTAGGAGACTTAAGCCTTTCCTCTCTAACTTGATTCATGAGACTCAGATAGGCTTTGTTCTCAGGAATAGAGCATTCTGGACAATATCTTCACCTTTTGGGGGGTGACAACTTTGGCTAGGATGAAGCAATAGCACCTCATAGTGCTACTCCTAGACTTTGAGAAAGCTTATGTGATAAGGTGGATTGGAGCTTTTTAGAGGGCACTATAAGCTGGATGGAGTTCCCCGTGGAGTGGATCCGAGGTGTTTCAAGACTTTACTTAGCTTCTCACAGTCAGGTTCTCAATCAAGGAGCCCATGGAGATAAATTTTCCCTCTTGCACCTTATCTTTTCTTATTTGTTACCAAGGCCATGAGCAATTTTCTCTTAGCTCAAGAGACAAGGCTCCCCAGGGATTGCGTCTCCCCCTCCGTACACTTAGGAGGAGATGTTGGACTTAGAGTTTGTAGATGATATAGCAACTTACCTTTCTCGAGATGTGGGGGATTCTCCAGCGATTTTCAGTGGCAATCGAGATCTTCTATCGTGCATCATGAGCACAGATGAGCTGGAAGCACAAGTTTTGCGGCTTTTGGTGGTGGGTAGGCTCTGCACCCACCTGGACTCGGCGTCTAATTGAGGCGTTCGAGTGGATTTTGAGGGGCACTCCAATTCTCTATCTTGGATGTAAGTTGGGCATCGATATCTCTATGGAGCAATAGCTCACCCCCCTTATTCTGAGCATTCAAATAAAGCTTTTGTACTAGAGCTCCATGAAACTCTCTCTAGCTTGTAGAGTGGTGGTGGAAAACCGGGTCCTTCTTGTCGCCATGTGGTACATTGCTTCTTGTTGGGCCTTCTCCCGAGCATGTGTACTGGTTAGGTACAATGGTTCATCCAATTCTCTATCTTGGATGTAAGTTGGGCATCGATATCTCTATGGAGCAATAGCTCACCCCCCTTATTCTGAGCATTCAAATAAAGCTTTTGTACTAGAGCTCCATGAAACTCTCTCTAGCTTGTAGAGTGGTGGTGGAAAACCGGGTCCTTCTTGCCACCATGTGGTACATTACTTCTTGTTGGGCCTTCTCCCGAGCATGTGTACTGGTTAGGTACAATGGTTCATCCAAAATTTCTTATGGGCAGACAACAGTGTGATAGGAGGCATGCCACATCCAAGGTAGCATGGAGAGTGATCATTCCAATGCATAGGGGTCTAGGCATCATTGACCACATTATACAGAGTTGTGCCATGCTAGGCAAACTATTTGTTAGAGGACTCCTTCCTGGTGGTGATCCTTGGAGGGACTCTTGGCCTAAATTTCATCCCACACCCCCAAGACCATATTTGTTAGAGGACTCCTTCCTGGTGGTGATCCTTGGAGGGACTCTTGGCCTAAATTTCATCCCACACTCCCAGGACCATATGAGGGAGTTGAAAAGATGCAGGGGAGAAGAGAGCTTGAGCTCTTGCAAGCACACACACACTCACACAAACCCTAGAAGAGAACACACAAGGTGAGAGGCTGAAAACTCTTCTTCTTCTTCACACAACAAAAAAGGTTTACCAAGAAGATAAAGTGACTAACACACATAATAGAGTATATATACAAGCGGTCCATAATGTGAACATGCTACAAGGAGTGGGTAGGTGTTAACCCATTCCTAGGGTTAACAAGATCTACCGCCATTATCTTAACATCAAGGAGTCACGATAGATACACCAAGGGTCATACATTCAAGATATGAAGCAATAGTGTCCAAAGCTACAACTTGGACGGGCACCCATAATGGTGTGACAAAGTATTATGGCAAATCCCTCTTCTTCAAGAGTGTGTGGTAATAGCAAGTTAGGATGAAGTCCTAAGTGATGTAATTCATGGATATATTATGAGATTAATCATTATAATAGCATTAGGCCTCTTATGAGCCTAAAGTTCTCGATTGGCCACAGTTTAAGTGAGTGTGAACACTTATATCCATGTATATAAGTGAATATCTCTCATAATACAACATACTCTCTCATTGTGTAATTGAGTCTTGCTCTTGCTAATCTCTCTCCCTAATGCATGCTACTAAGTGTGTGTGAGAGTGAGGTGAGAGGAGGGACGAGTAACCGTAGTGCAACACAATGGTGTGACAACGCTTGTGGGAGGCATGGTGAAATTTCTTATCAAGGAATTGTAGAACTTGGAGACCTCAAGGGTTACAAGCTTAGCCATTGGAAATATCCTCATGATAGTTGCGGTTTACCAGGTAATCTCTTGTTGGGTGTGCTTCAAGGGGAATTAGGGTGAGCCATAACATTTTTGGTGTCGTTGTTTGACAGGGAGCCATCCCTTGGCTTTTTCCATCGTTGTTCCTCTAATCTACACATTACCCATTGCCCATTGTCTTTATTAATGGTTTTCCATGAAAAAGATATGGATTTAATGGTGATTTGTGTGTGATTTGGTGTAGAATAGCTGTCTTTTTTGTTTTTTTAAAGAATCCTTTTACTTAAATTTTAGCTTAATTTGTTGTTTTTATTGTTTGTTAATGTGGTTTTTGATGTTCTTAGGCTTGCACCATAATTTGTATTAAGCTTAGTTTACATACATTACATCAAACAATGCAATAAAATATAATTTTTAGTGAATGTTAGATCTCTTTAGTGTTAAACATAGAACTAAATCATTAATTTTAGCCTAATTGTGTGCTTTTGTTGAAATTGTTTTCATTAGTGTTAGCAAGCATTAGGAGTAGCTTAATCCTTCAAAAAATTTCTTAAAACCATAAAAAAATCTCCTTGAAATCGACTAATTTCTCTTAATGGACTGGTTTTTATCATTAAGGGTGATTAATTTTGTTCAAGAGGTAAAAACTTAGAAAATGGGTTAATTGGGGTCTAAATTGATCATGTGAGTGGTTGAAATTAGTGTTTTGAGAGCATCTAGATGCATAAAAATACCTAATTACGTAAGCGGGGAATATAAGCTTGCCAATCACAAGAAACCCACCAACATTTTGTGCTATAGAATGTCTCTGGAGACCACAAGACCTAGCACATCTCTCTGTACAACCATGGGCTGGCTCCATAAGGTGGAGAAAGGCAAAGACATCAGCTAGGGGACCCTCTACTTCACCAAGCTCTAAAGAGAAGCCTACTCGCCTGCAAAAAAGCAACACCCACACAAAGATGGGATAGCTCCTCACCCTCTTGTTTCGGTTCAACGTAGCACCTGTGCCAAACCTTCCCCCATCCATCGAAGCCGCACCACTGTCCCCAACTTCCCCGGCATCCCAAGAATTGTAAAACCCTGTAGAACCCTAGCCTGATGTCCAACGGGTGCCTGTCCCCATCAAAATCACCATCTCCAAGCACACCACCAACCTCTCAACACCGAGATGGGACACACCCTCACCTCTTCCATGGTATCCCAGTTCAAAAGAAAGCTGATCTTGGCCTCCAAGACCTCCAAAGAGAAGAATTAGTGTGTTTGATTGGAGTTCTTCTCCACTCAACTTCCAGAAAACCCTCCGCCCATCTGAGTTTCCCCAACACAGTCCGTGGTACCCTCCCGCATTGAGGGATCCCAAAGCCAACCACTGTCCATCGACATCCCCATAGCCCGCCAGTAAACCAAGTACCTTGCCCATTGTTGAACTAAGAAGAAGACCCTTTTGGCACCCGCCAAGTAGCCGCCTAGACGCTTCGTCTGCAAGCCACTGTCAACCGCCTCCAACAAGAGAACAATGCCTTCCGAGATGGGATGGCCCGATATGCAACGGGATCTTGTTGTGGCCAAAGAGGCTAAGACCCATGCCACCTCCTAGTTTGTCAGTTTTCTCAACTCCCTCAAAGCTAAGACCGTCAAGGAGAAAACCCAAATCGCCTTCCTCAATGCCCATCTCAAGTCCCATATACCAACCCCTCCCCCAATACCATCCAGATCAACACTGGCATCCTAGCCGACCTCTCTGACAATCTACAAGATGAGATGAGCCATCTCTGGAGACAGGGACCCCAGCTCATGGACAAGCTCTGCCTGATCCTCACCGGCTAGTGTAAGAAACTCACCATCCATCCAAAAGGAGATGCCAACTCGGATGATGAAGGTGATGCACAATCCGGCATGCCTAGTCAAATGCTCACCCCTCTCTAGTCCTCCATTCCCCATGTCCCAATTTCTTTGACCCAACCCCACCCCCGAAATCCTCCACCTCCTCCACCTCCTCCACCCATGATGACCTCCTTGCCAAGATGGATTAGCTTCAGCATGAGCTTGCCCAATGCAAAGCGCAGAGCGCCAAGATCTTAGGCAAGAAGATGATCAAGGACCCGCTCGAGTCAAGCCCAAAGGCACCAATCGACATGGAAAACCTGCAACTGGACATGGTACCCTACTCCAGGGGGGACCACATCTAGAGAAGATTCGGTCATGGCTCTCCTAAAGGAGCATGCAGCGGTGAAGAATTACAACAAGCTGCATGATCGGATGACCACCATGAAGACGTCCTACAAACAATAGCACCAATGACACAAGAACGACAAGGACGAGATACTCACCCATATCAAGGAACTCCAAGTCAAAGTCATTGGGAAGAGGCCGGTCACTTGGGGCGCAAGAAACACGACACCCATGCAGATATCCAGCTCGCCATCACTAGCATAAGAAGCCAAGAATCTCACCCTCCACACCGAACTCGCCTCTGCTAGAAACCGAGATCATAGACCTATAGCGTGAAATGATCAGCCTCACCCAAACCATCCACCCAACGCTGTTACTACCTCTAAATCCTCGACACCAATATCATCATTGCCAACCCATCCGAACCCCACGCCTAGAGAGGGATGGATGCCTTTCTATAGTAGCATGGCCTCTACCCCCAACCCCATCCCAACCTTGCCCCCCAACCCTAACAACCCCAACCAATGTCCTGGGAATGATGATGTGATGAGCTTGCAGGAGTCAAAGACTAAATCTACCCAGCCTGCAAGATCGATAGTGATGGTGGGCACCTTGGCTAGCCCAATGCACTGGGAAGTCATTGTCCATACTGGCGTTGGTGTTCCTTAGCTTGAACTTTAGGAAGTCATCCTTCATCTCCTAGATCTGTTCTTCCATATCACCATCACGAATGTGCCCCCCACTGGGTTTTGAAGTATGGGCACTAAGGTTGCAGAGGTGGATCCTCCTGCCTGCTGTGATCAAAACTCCCCATGCTGAGAGTGGATACTAAGGAGCATCTAACATGGTCCCCATATCTTGGTAATGGACTTCAACAACAACATGCTATATAAGGAGCATCTAACACGAGACTCAAACATTTAGGGTTTGAGTTGTCGGATTTGGAATCTAACCCACCCAACGTGCCAAGTGTTGGCCCTTGGCCACTAGCCCTTGGCCAGTGCCGAAACAGCCGCAACTAGACTGTCGCCCAACCGTTGAGCCAAAGAAGCTACTATCGAATGTGAGAAGTAGCGCACATTATCACTAGTTAATAGGTCATTACTCTCTAAATCCACTGTGTTCAAAACACGACAATATCTCTATACTACACTAAGACTGCAAGTGAGAAGTATAAAAGGATGTAAGCCAAACATTGTAAAGGTTGTTGATAAGGTTTTGTAAGATTACTATCTCTCTATATTCTCATCTCTTTGCAAATAAAGGAAGATCACCTTTTGTATCATCTCTTTGTATCTCCTGGGTGAGTCAGTCTGTTTGTTTAATCATCTTGTCTTTTATCATTATCGGCGATTCTATCTGTCAAGTCATTTGGTATTCTTTCATGCAACGATCGAGATCATCCACACGAGTCAAGTAGTCTTAGTAGTCAATTCTGTTTTAGAGTCGCTAGCCAATAGGCTATGATTGTTTATCTTTTTCTCATTCTGTATCCGACTATTGTATGATATGTGCATAACTAGAGCCACTTATTAGGTTGCTTGGGACAATGGTCAGCCCCCGACAACAACATAAATGCGGGCGCGTGGATTCATCCATGCGTTTGATGACATATTTGTAGCAGCAAGTTTACTTTGAGCTTGGGACCACCTCACGCCGGCCCTCAAGAAGCTAGCTCCGGTTTCCTTAGAGGAGTGGCTTTGGCAGCCATTGATCTGGAACCCCTTGATCTGGTTACGCGGTGGGACAGCGGCCCCAAACTCATGTATCATGGGGCACACTGAGCTAAGAACCTACCAAGTCCCTGGGAGATTGGATTGCACACAATAAATTACCCCGCAGTTTCAAGAGAGAGGTTTGGCAAGGATCCCCGGTAGAGATAGGCTTAGCATGAACATTGACTCTACTATTTCTCAGGAGTGGCTGTGCTGACACCTATCCAAGACCTGACTCCACTAGTGTGGCTAGGCATGTTTACGAGGCATGATATCATTGTGGCAATTCACAGAGCGGATGAGGGCAGTGGTTTACTCACTTTTTCTATTGGATCCCATGGCTGATTAGAGAGATCCAAACCCCCCTTGGAGGATTTCAGTGGGCTGCACCTTACAAGAGGAAAGGGTGATTGGATTTCATGCATGGGAGTCACACATAGACCCACCATCACCCAAGAACACCATATTAGAGAATTTGGGAATCTCCCAATTCCCATTTTTGAATACTAAAAAAGGGGGACATGGATAACATGTTTGTAAGTTTCTCAAAGCCCTATCATGTGACCTATCATTGGAAAGCGCTTGAAAAATGGGATCTAAAGAGCCATAAACCACTCATTTTGGATTAATGGTGTTCAAGTTATAGAAAATCCAAAGTTTTGACCACATGTCCCAAACTTGTGGGAAATTCCCATATTCCCCAATATGGTGTTCAAGGTGGCCAAGGAGAGATTCTAGCAGATATGGGAGTGTCAACCCCTCACGCTCCTAGTGGAACCCGGAAAGTGGACTTGACACGATCTCACTGATTCGGAGGAGACTCTTGATGCTCCCCCTTTTTTGAATATTTAGTGTCGCTGTCAAAGATTGATGCCACCTAGTAGCAGCAGCACATTGGCAATCATAGGGCCTCTCATAGAATTTCCTCTCATAACCCTCATATAGTGGATCCTCGTCGCTTCTTGTAAGAGTGCTTCATTGGGTGTTGTGTCACACTTTTCCACCTCTTATCATACCTCTTAAAACACTACAACACAACCCCCCCTTAGCGATGAGCTCGAAATGATGGCTTTTTCCAAGGACATCATTTATGCGATGCCGAACGTCGTATGAATGACACATCTTAAAGCTAAAAAAACCTCATCGCACAACGACCTGCTACTATCATATAAGCGACGTGTAAATATGCATTGTATAAACGATGTCTGAAACAACACTTGTTGCGAATTGTAAGGCATTGCTTAAGCAACGTTAATAATGTAGGCGTAGCACCCTAAAAAGGTATTAAAAAATTCCAAACACCTCGCTCCTGCAAATTCGTAGGAGCCATCTACTCCAACCAAGATTGATACACACTCGCCGTGTAGCCCCTCCGCAGCATTGGTTTGCGTCCCCATCCACGTCGCTTTTTTTCTAGGTCAATGGGTGAGAGAGAGAGAGAGAGAGAGAGAGAGAGAGAGAGAGAGAGAGAGAGAGAGAGAGAGGTGATGTGTGTGTGATGTGAGAGAGGGATGTGTGTCACATGTGTGTAAGAGAGACAAACAGTGAGAGAGAGAGAGAGGTGTGTGTGGTGTTTGTGTGTGTGTGTGAGTGAGAGAGCGATGTGTGTGTGTGCATGTGTGAGAGAGAGAGAGTGAGAGAGGTGCATGTGCGTGATTGAAGGAGTTGACATACACACACACCTCTCACTCACACACACACACACACATCACACATACACACACACACACACACCCCTCTCTCTCACACTCTCTCTCTCTCTCTCACACACACACACATAGCTCTCTCACTCATAGAAACACACATTACAAACACATCACGCACATCACACATTACACACACCTGTCACACACACACACACACACACCACTCTCACTCTCTCACTCTCTCATACACACACATCACTCTCTCACTCACACGTTATACACACCTCTCACACACACAAACGTTATACACACGTTATACACACCTCTCACATCACTCACTCACTCACACGGTATACACACCTCTCACACACACACACACAAACATCACACACACACCACCTCTCTCTCTCACTCTCTCTCTCATACACACACATCGCTCTCTCACTCACACATACACACACACACACACACACATATCACACATTACACACACCTCTCTCACACACACACATCACACACACACACACACACACCACTCTCTCTCTCATACACACATATCACACACATCTCTCTCTCTCTCTCTCTCTCTCTCTCTCTCTCTCTCTCTCTCTCTCTCTCTAATGGTAAGATTAAACCATCAATTGTGCCCAATGGTTGGAATTAGGATTGATTAATCTCTTATTAGTAAAAATTAAGGTTGATTAATCTTATAATTAGGGTTGATTAATCATGGCAAGTCCCTAATAACAATATTCAACCGAGTCAATTGTGCCCAATGGTTGGAATTAGGATTGATTATAGTAAAAATTAGGGTTGATTAATCTCATAATTAGGATTGATTAATCTTCAAGACTCCTCCTCCGGTTCTCAATTTGTTAATGAGGCCAGCTAGCCCCATTGAAGTGTTTTCCACTCACTTGTTATCCACACTAATTCACAGGCACTTGTACTACACCCATCTGTTGGCTGGTACCGCCATTGGGTGCATTCTTCAAGCTATATAGGGATGTGCATAACTTGCGCACAAAATTTGGGTCTGCATCACTCTTGTGGTGCAGTCCGATGAGTGGCTCTTGCTGTTTATCTTCTTTCTCGGCTTCCCTCCCCTCTCAGTGGGTGTTTTTTGGAGCCTTGCTGTATTGATCCATAGCCCTAAGCCCGATTAAGAACATTGTACTAATTCACAATTGTTGTCTCCATGCATGTGTTCCCTTAATGTTGCATGTGTGCGGAAGCCTGGTTGTATTGATCCAAAGCCCTAAGTCAGATTAAGAATATTGATGCTAAAATATACATGATGAGAGAGAAGAAGAGAGAGATTGAGTGTGAGGGTTTTCTTTTATTCATATGGTGAAATAAGTTTATTTTGATGCTTTTACATGACTTAGGACTATGGTCAGCCCCATAGGGTTGACCCTAGCCCCTATTATTCATATGGTAAAAAAAGGTTTCTTTGATGCTTGTAACATGACGCAGGCCTATGGTCAACCCCATAGGGTTGACCCTGGCACCTTTCTACATGACTTAGACTAATGTTAATGATGAATGAGTGAATGAACACTTGTATAATCTTAATTGCATAATGTGTGCAAACTAGATCTTACCCCTGGTCATGACAAAACTCATTAGGAAAGAATTGTAACAAGATCTTATCCTCCACATAGAAACCCTCATCATCAAGGAACATGCCAAAATTCATAAATGAAGACTCAAAGAGCATCGAAGCTTGTTGATATCCTAGCCCCAAGCTCTTCCCACCCTCATAGGTACCTAGGTTGGAACTAGGCACAAGTTGGGGCCATTTCTTCACCACCAATACCTAATCCTCTACCTTACCGCTTTTCCAAGGCACTCCTGGGGCAAGGTGGATTTAAGACATGCTTCCCCCCAGTTTCTCCTCTAATTGCCAAGGTACCCTCACACATCACTTGATTACTAAAGAATCGAATTGTGAGTACAAGTGTGTGTGAGTTGTGAAACATGAACTTGAAGGTATATGTGAATCCACTTACAATCGGCACTTATAGTTTCATGCCATGATTATTCACATACAAAGCTAATGTCATGGAAGAGGTTATTTGGAAATACACGAGCTTCTTGATGTCTTCAATTCCTCATAGCTTCATGTGGAAACAACACAATGCCAATTGCACAAAGAAACCCCAAAAGAGAAGGGTAATTTGAATTCAATGATCCATTTGTGGGTATATTCAATTCCCTTGATGAAATCAATGCATCACATGATCAATTAAGTCCTAAGAATGTATATCCATGCATGCATATTGAAGAAAAACCCAAGCAAACCCTAATTCTAGGGCCCATTTCTCTAAAACCTTATTTCTTCAATAAACTAATCCCCGATTGATTATGCTGCAAGATTGATATAGGAAGATAGAGGAAGGATTAATGAAGATAATGAATGCCCTAGATCTCATGAAACACATGCATAATCCCTAAATTTTCAAGAAATTTCAGAATTGCAAAAAGAGGTAATTGCACTTGAAATTCTTCACCAATGCACAAATTCATCACTCATGTGCATATAGCCAAGCATGAATAAGAGAACAATGGGGAAAATTTTTGAAAATTTTGGATGCAAACCCTAACTTCTCTCAAGAACTCAATAATTGCAAAAATTCTAAATATCCATGAAATCCCTTACTAAAGCATGTAGCCAAGCATGATTAAGGAGATTAATGAAAAGATTTCTCAAAAAGTTTTTGTGAAAACCCTGATTTTCATGGGATCTCCAATATGCAAACCAGGGAAGAAAAAAAATTGACTCATTGATGAAGTATGTGTTTGCTTGCACCGTTGGGAACTTGCCAAGCCTAGTTGCCATGCTATTTGGTGATTTCATTCGGCTCAGATCTCCACAAACAACGCGTAGCTTCATCGTTTCTTTATAGCTTCAAATCGCCTTCAATCGGCCTCCAATCTGCCGCTTACTCCTCCATGTGGCCTATGCTAAGCTTAGGCTTGCCATCTCTCAAATCGCCAAGCTTAGGCTTTCCATCAATTGAAATGAAAAATGCAATGAATTCGATGGAAGTCTCTAGCGTGGAAACCACGATTAGGCGTGCAAGATCATCATCATTAAGAAGCCTTTCTCATGTCTAATACAAGGGTTAAACTAATGGCAAGAGATCTAGCAAGCACAAGGATCCATAGCCATCCAAGATCAAGCACAAAGAAGGCAACAGAGGGTAAACATTTTGATTAAGGAAGGTAATCAAGATTATCAGTATGGTGTATGAGACCTATATACATGACCCCCATTCTATCATAAGAGTTCTCCATGGGCATAGTCAATTGGCCTTGGGCCCATTATTCATATAAGACCATTCCACTTTGTTACAAACTGATTGTGGAAACATTCCCATCTTCTTTCAACTCGCAAATGTTGAGTATCTAGTTGGACGTTCTCATCAATCTTTATGTGTGTGGATTGCATGGGTTCTAACAAGAATAAGTTCTTTGGCTCTTTGATTCTTAAGAGAGCTATGTATACCAATTCATGGCCAAGGATTTTTTTGGACTAAATGCTAAGCTTTCAATCATGAGCCCTTAAGACCTGTGTATCGTCCTTGCTGATATATGCTATATTGGGAATTGCTTTCTTGTGATTATATTCAAAGAATTTTTACCTATCTGGAATTATTTTGCAACCATATGCAACGGTGTCCATGTATGGGGTATTGCATGTGTGTATAAGTGGTTTGACTCATATCTTGCTTTTTGTCCTATTCGTTTGAAAGAAGAACTTTATCCAAACAAGTGGGGGTGAAGCTTGCAAGTTTGAGCTCATGAACTTTCTCTCCCCATGATTCACAAGCCCTTCTTCAATGTCATGGTTTCCGGCACATAACTCAATGGTCGTATTTGGCTTCAATTAATGATGGAGGCCAAGCTCATGCGGTATTTGTACTTTTTTGTTGCATATTTGGTGTTGTATGTCAATTGCTAGAAGGAGATGAGGCTCTCCTAAATTTTGATAATAAAATGTGTCGTTATGATTATTTTTATCATTATTGGTGTAGAAGAGGTGGCCTTAATCATTTTGTGGAGGATGTGCTTTACAAAATGTAACATTTAGGTAATGCAAGTCCGCGTCTATATGAGTGCATGTTCTTATTCTGTTTGAGAATGTTTATGAAGGTTGGATCACGTTGTCTCATAGTGGTTTTTAGCTAGTAGCACCTTGGTGTTAATTGCCAATATGTGGGTGTGATTGCTTCTAGCAATTGTGATTGTGGCTTGAAGATCCATGAATCACGAACAGGACTTGCTTGAAAAAGATCACCATACATAATGACATCAATGTCACCAAATGGTTTATCATGCATGTGCTTGATACAACACAATCGACTATCAACAAGGCTGAGAGTTCTAGATCCAATGAGGGAAATCTCATCAAATACAACTAGATTGAGACTCTTATAATGTTTGGATAAGATATCTAGTTTCTCTATGGATAGACTTGTAGGTGTATTTGTGAGTAATGGTAAGTGTAATGCTGAATGAATTATTGTTCCAACTATGTTGTATGCAGTCTTTCTCATGTTTGTTCTCAACACACCTTTGGAATTCTTGCTTGATGGTTTAGTTAATGTGGTGTCTACTTTTGTCATATATGAAGTGAAATAGCTTGCCACACCATGCGCATTGAGAACAAATTGAATGTCTGTATTGTCGAACCATAGTTCAGATATATTCTTGTTGAAATTATTTGTGTTTATGTCTTGCGGCCTTTGCTGCAAAAAAAATTGCCAGCATGCTTATTGTGCTGCGAATGTAGAAAATGTATTATGGTATTTGCAAGCATTGCAACCAATTTGTGAATGAATCTTGGCAGGGTGTTGCATTTTTCAAGGCTAGTTTAAGCCTTTGTCTTGTTGTTTTTGGAAGTTGTGAATTGTTTGAAGTTGTTGGGAGTGATTGGAGCAAGATTGTTGATCCCATAGGAATCCTAGGGAAGCCAAATCTGCATGTCTTTTTGGTTTTTTTGCATGGTTTTGTATGGCAATGAGTTTGTGCCTCACGAAGGTTCTTTAGAAGGTCATCAGAGTTTGTGCTTATGTATTTGTCAACAAAAAGTGTAATTGCTTGGTCTATGTGCTTATCCAAAATTGGAGAATTTTCAATCCAGAGCAAGCCATGATCATCTTGGCTTCCCCTACTTTGGAATTATGTGTGACAACAAAGAAGTAATCTTGGAGTCTAGCTATAATGGTTTCTTCAGATGCCAAGAGTTTCTTCACTGCTTTGAAGAAATGGACATAGTAACATGCACATGTAATGGGATCAGATCGGATGAGTCATCATTCATATGCACCAACTGTCTCATCAAGTGCTTTCTCGATTGGGTTCAAACCTTGTAGAGAATCATTCAAATCTCTCCATAGTCTCTCGGCTGTAGAAAAAGTCACGAAGAAACTGGGAGGGCCTAGTTGTCTAATCATCGTAAAAAAAAAAATTATTGAGCTTCTCTTTGAAGTCAAGAGAAGTACGCAATGTCTCAAAGTCTCTATAGCCTATCTTAGAGGCTAAAATTTGCTCTATATTGGTGTTCACGAACAAAATCTCTTGCTGTGAGGCTAGAACCTTTAAATTTTCTTTTGCATAGCCAAACCCAAATTCTCATTTATCTTTATTTTTTTTACTCCAGCAAAGCTATAAATTTTATCATGCGATTGAAGAAGTATCAAGTGGTGCATTGCCGTTGCCTTCATTTTTGTTTTGCCTAGATTGATCAACTTTGGCTCACAATGCACAGAAAAGTAAAAGGCTATGTGCAAGCTGACTTTAAAGTTACACGCAAAGACTTCCAAGACACTCATTACTAGAGCCAATGAATTTGTCATTGTGTGCATAAGTGATTGAATTTGAGACAATAAAAATGGAAAAATTTCCATTATTTTGCAATGCAACAAAGAAGAGAGGATTGAAAAAACAGTCAAATCTTTCTCCACATAAGCTTGAGACAACCATATTGAACCACAAGGCATTTGAAATCTTCAAGACACAATCTTGACTGCACCATAAAGTGAAGTGCATTGAAAAGACACGTATTCAATGGAAACTTTAAGTAAAAGTTAAAATCAATAGATATAAGTTGCAAAAAATTCAAGTCTATTTCACAATCATCCATTTGGGAAGTATAAAAAGTAAAGAGGTGATTATGCCACTCGGATAGTACAACGGTGATAGATAGCTATGGAATAAAGAGATTGTATTTCAAGGTATCTAAGATGTAGAGGGAGTTGGGCTAAAACCAATTACACAACCTTGATTGTCAACCAAAAATGAACCCAATTAAGTAATTTCAGAGAGTAACACCCTAGTTAGAATAGCATTTTTTTGGTAAAGATTCACAAGAGAGTCTTCAAGCCTAAGCACTTTATCAACACTCTCACCAATCAAGGTCACATTAGTAGCTAGTCCACTAGGTGCAACAATTCAAGCTTGAAGAGAAGCCACTTCAGAAATTTCCCCTGCTTCGCCATATTGGAAGCAGTAGCCATCATCCGAGAGCTTGTTTACTTTTGTTTGCTTGTAGATTGCACAGTTATTTAAAATGAAAATTCCATTGAAGTTTGTTATCTCCAAAGTTTCAAAAACCTGATGAAAACACCAAGTGAGATATATACACATACAATTTTCATTCCATGTATTTAAGCCCTCACTTTTACCTCTTTGCCATATCCCATCTCAAATATTTGAACACGAAAGGAAACCTCAAGCTTGCTTTTGCATTTATCTCTGAAAACATGTGTCAATAATGTGATGTCCAAGATAGAGAGAGTGTTAGGCAGCTCCTTCCAAATGCCAATGTTTTGAGCGACAAACATGAAAATTCCACCTCTTTGAAACTAGTCAACCATTTGATGGTGGTAAACATATTTTTTCCTTTTGTTCATGAAGATAAGTTGCAATGCAAGCTTCTTGTTGTGAGGCACTTACAAAAAAACTACAGATAAATTAAGCATTGAAGAGACTTACATTTGCTAAATCCATTGAGGTTGGACCATTTGCAATGGTCAATTTCTTGAAGTTACCAACACCTAGAGCTACTCTTTTAAACTTTGTCAATTTGAATGACAACAAAGCCAATGGTAGCTTTCAAGGTAGGATCACTTCGGGCTTTAAGAAAATAGACGAATTTGTATTTCAGGCACAAATAGTAAAGATACTTCAAAGGGCTCAGCCTTGATTTTAAAAGTAGTAGCGTCAAAACACAAAGAAAAAGAAGCACTCCCCCCATCATTGGCATTTTTAGGAACAACATTTGCATCTTCTATGCGTGTACAGGCATTTTCTTCTATTTTGTCCACAAATTTTTGAATAAACCCTTTGCTAATCACTAAGGTTATAGTGCTAAATCCCTCCCTATCAGCGAGATCCTCTTTTAAGTACTTTTTATAATCTTTTGTTACCTTAAATGTACCATAAACATTCAGCACCCTACCTTCAAAAGCAAAATGAAGGCTGCTATTGGTAATTTGTGAGATACTAAGCAATGGAAGAGATAGAGAAGACTGGACAGAGGTGTGAGGAACAATTGAGATCAACTTTTGTTTGCTTAGCTCCTCATTAGCTTTGTACACTGCAACACAAAGTATAAATCATTATTCGATTTTATAAGGATTATGTGAGAGTGAGGAGAAAGAGACTCTACATTTCTTTCCTTTATCAGCAAACAGTTATCTATTTACTTTATGCTTAGACTGTTGACCTCTCTCTTCCTGAGAGATTTTGCAAACAATTTCTTCGATTTGTGGACAAGAAAGATGGGGATCTTCCAAGCACACACAATCAGACTTCAAACACCATTCACAAGCTAATAATGTCGAGGGGAGAATGCACACCCTATTCATCACGGTCAATAGCTTTGGAAGAAGAAGTGGCAGAATTGTTTTCTAAACAAAGAAAAAAAACTAAGCTTTTCCACATGATAGTCTTAGATCTAAATATGTTTCAAAGACTAAGTAAATTTACCATTGTCACAATCCATGTTTGAGAGCTCCATGCTTGTTCAAACATGCAAAATACCCACAAGCATGAGACACTTCTTTATATAGTAGTTGGGCACATGTCCTTTAATTTCTTTATAAAATAAAAGTGATAAATTAATATTAATGATCCTTACCTCAAGTTTATGAATCTACTTCAAAAATCATAGATTAAATCATACATTCACTAATTAAATCAGTTGACCATGAGAATTTGCACCCACTCTCTACGTTTACTCACACACGCAATCTCATTCAAAACTTCTTTTACCATAGGGGAAAAAACATTACTCCGAAAAAAAACAACATTACACCGGAATAAAAAGTAACATTAGATCGAAAAAATAACTAAAACCGGCTGTTTAGAGTGAATGTGATGGACAAAAATCCAACAAATTTGCCTGAAATATCTAGAAAGATATTCAAAAAATTTTGGTTTGCAAGGGGCGCCCGTGTGATGACGGTATAAGATAAGAAGAGAGCATTGTGTGTTGTGCATTACAAGAGAAGAAGAGCTGGGTGCTATGTTTTAGCTTTTTTGATTTAAATAAAAACCTTAAAGATTTATTACTATTTTAGATAAAATTGTGTTTTTCAATTTGACATTAAATATATATCCTATTTTCTAAAAAGAAAATCACTAGCTTCTCCTAAAACACACTTTACATCTAGCTCATATTTTATTATCCGTTCCGTAATATTTTATAAACAACAAAAATTTATAGATGGTATTGATGGCTAAGCACAACTAAAATTCTTAAAAAACAAAAAAAAATGATCTAAAAATCCATCTAATAAACTTTGCTCTCTCTCTCTCTCTCTCTCTCTCTCTCTCTCTCTCTTTGCGCAAAATGAGTAGCAATAGTAAATTGATAGCATCATAGTCACCAAATTGACAGCATCATAGTCACCAAATTGAAAGCATCATAGGCACCAAGGCCTCAGCAACACGGACGCGTCATCATGCAAGAAACAAAAAACAAAATCCATCTAAAAAGCTATTGAAACTCTATGCTCTCTCTCTCTCTCTCTCTCTCTCTCTCTCTCTCTCTCTCTCTCTCTCTCTCTTTGCACGAAATGAGTAGCAATAGTTTAAAAGCATCACATGCATCAAGGCCTTACCATCAGCCTACCCCTAACACAAACAGGTCAACTCTGCGGAATAATTTCTCTCTCTCTCTCTCTCTCTCTCTCTCTCTCTCTCTCTCTCTCTCTCTCTCTCTCTCTCTCTCTCTTAGTTTCTCCGAAATGAGTAGGACCAGTGAAGTAAATCGGCCACCCCTAACACGGACGCATCAACAAAGGCCCATGGAGATAAACAAATCAAAGCATCATCCGCATGAATGCCTTAGCCGCGGTAGAATCAACCCGCCCCTAATAGAGACACGTGCCCATGAGCTTTCTTGATTTACATCATAGAGAGAGCCCAAGTGTAGCTGGAGAGGCATAACATCATAGAGAGGGTGCAACCCCAAGTGTGGGTTGAGGAGCCATGGTGCTTTGTAAAGCCTCCAACCCTAATCTTAGACTCCTTTATAGAGCCTCTAATAATAAGCCAACATTTTTCACTTATTTTCCTAAGCAATGAGAGAAGTTTTTCGCATATTTTCCATAGTTATGTGCATTTTAGTTGGGCTCGAAAAAAGAGAGTGATCTTCGTGATCGTTTCAGCCAATAGAAAAAGAAAGGCCAATAAACAACCCACAAAAAGCCATGATTAAAAAAAGCATGATGAATTGAAACGGCCCACTACTTCTTATGATTTTTTTTCCTTAGCCAGAAAAAGGGACCGATCACTAAGGCCTTGCCTATGGCACGACAAAACCTGTTAGCATACTTGAAACCAAAGGTTTTTGTATTGGTTGTAAAAAATGTTTTTGGTGAACACTAGGTGACCTAGCTCCTCGCAAGTCTCTACACACCATGTGGCATGGCCCCATCCACCTATACTCGTGACTCATGAGGCTCCTGGTGCAGTCGTATAGTACATAGAGTGTACAACAGCTTCAAAGTTTCGATGAACCATCTGACAATACAATGATGGTGTGATTGACGAGACCCTCCTTGCATGGCAATGACATCTATTTTCAAAGAATCCAAAGCCACTAACCATTTTTCTTCTTTACATAACAACTACTAGGTAGTAGGCAGGCGTGCGATGTTTCTTTTAATAAATCTATTGCACTACAAACAAGAACATGTTAGGTTACCCTTTAAAATCTCGGGTTTGGTGGAAATAATATTTGATTTTTTTTCCATAATTTACCTTATTTTCTAACAATCACTCAAAATAAGTGGCTGTATTTTACGGGTATTACGTTCATCAAAATACAATCTTGACTAAGAAATTTGAGTGTCCTCTAAGCAATTTGATGATTGAGTGTCATTAGTGGAAAAATATGCAATAGTTTGAGTGTCATCTAAGCAATTTGATGATTGAGTGTCATTCTTGATCAAGAAAGTGGTAAAAAGAAATGGTTAGGACTAATCGATTTGATTAGTATTAATCTTGGTGACATATTGGACTATGCTCTTCATTGTAAAACTACAACAGTGGGTTTACACAAACTAATGAAAGTTTAAGGCTTAATAACATCAAAACAACATAAGTTGCATTTGTACAACCCCGTAGGGAGCCTCACTGGGTTTGAACCCCTCCCTCTTGGTGTAAGCACTAGTGTATATTGGTGCTCAGGGTTCCTTACCTAAATACAAGTGTTAGTAACAATTTGAAAGATAAAATCAAAGCATCAAAAAGCAAAATTACATCAAAAGTTTATGGCAAACAACAAAGTGCATGTTGTTTTGCAGCATTATGATTTATGAGAACAATAAGTAGGGAGTTCCACAAACTTTTGCAACCATTGTAGTTTCCATAAGCAACAACTTTCCTTATGATGATATCAATAAGAAACTAAAGGTGGTCTCATGGTAGGGAGTTGTTTAGCACTATTAGAGAAGCCTTTAAAGGCTCTCAAATCTCTTATGCAATCAATAACCATCAACAACGAGAGGGCAACCTGAGTCTTCACATGGCAAGAGGAAACATTGGATGCAACATTAGATTAGCTACATTTAAGACTGTTCCTTAACAAAACAAAGAAGAAATTTAAACAAGAGCTTACTAGTGTTAACCTTGACGGATTAATGTTAAACTTGAAAGTATGTTGCAAGCAACATGCAACAATACATGAAACAACATAAACATCACAAGATCTAACTAATACCACTATAGACAAGCCAAGAATTTAAGAGAGATCTAGTTTTCATCAGAGGTGCAACGGGAAAGGCCTCCTAGTGCCTAGCGACCAACTTGCATAGCTCATTTCAGAGAAGAAGATGTGCACGACCATGAAGACAACTTTGTGTGCGATAGAAGAGGTCATGTTAGACTTAGGAGCTAGCATAGTAGGGTGACCATTTAAAGGGCTTCCCCTATAGCTACCAGCTCCCCCACAAGAATCTACATATACAAGAGAGCAGCTCAACCTTCAACACATATGAGCGGGAGAAACATTGTCTAAAGTTTGCATCATCTCTTGCAAGAACAAGATCAGCATAAAGCACTCAATGATCAGTACTAGGGTCTTCGATCTCTCATCTCATTCACATAAAAATGGCCTCACCAGCACCAATAGTGTGAGAAAGTGAAGAAGAGAGTTGTTATCTTTACATATGGTTTTGTTTCCAACCCTTTTTGTCCTTTCATACCTACTTACCCATTTACATCTTGGCCACACTAGTTAGCTTGTCCTTTCTAGGTGATTCCTCATAGGAGAGGTGGGATTATGCACATGGATCAGATCTTTATTGGATCAAATATTGTGGATCTTGACAATTTTATATTTGACCTAGGTATCTTCTTAGATCTAGTGATGATGAAGGTTAACTTAATATCATTGGGTATGGGTCATAAAGGGGCACCGTTGATGGAGATAGACCATATCTATGGGGGGATGACCTTAGAGATTCTGAGGATGCCATGGATAGTGACTTATTGGATGATATTGCTTATTTCTCATGTGTGGATTCCTTGTTAGCATTCTATGGGGATGACCTTTTCATGAGGATGCCACATCCCATTACATCTATTCACCTCACATCTCATCACCTCTATTCACTTCACATCCATCCATCCATTCATTCACACCTACCTGATTTTTATCACATCTCATTACATCTATTCACCTCACATCTCATCACCTCTATTCACATCACATCCATCCATTCATTCACACCTACCTGATTTTTATCACATCTATTCACCTCACATCTCATCACCTCTATTCACATCCATCCATCCATTCATTCACACCTATCTGATTCTTATCACATTTATTCACCTCACATCTCATCACCTCTATCCATAAAATTTAAACATAGAACTTAAGAGAATTCTAATTTTGATATAAAGATTCTTTACGCATCTATTTATGCATAAAAATCAACTTAAGTGGGAATAACACTTTTATAAAAATCCTTTTATGCATCTATTTATGCATAAAATCAACTTTAATGAGAATAACACTTTTGAAATAAAAATAAATCCTTTATGCATCTTTCTATGCATAAAATCAATTTTAGTGAGAATAACACTTTTGAAATAAAAATAAATCCTTTATGCATCTTTCTATGCATAAAATCAATTTTAGTGAGAATAACACTTTTGAAATAAAAATAAATCCTTTATGAATCTTTCTATGCATAAAATCAATTCTAGTGAGAATAACACTTTTGAAATAAATATAAATCCTTTATGCATCTTTCTATACATAGAAATTAAATTTAATGAAAATAACACTTTTACAATAAAAAATTTTATTATGCATCTTTCTATGCGTAGAAATTAAATTTAATGGGAATAACACTTTTACAATAAAGAAATTTCCATTATGCATCTTTCTATGCATAGAAATTAAATTTAATAAAAAAACACTTTTATAATAAAAAATTTTCATTATGCGTCTTTCTATGCATAGAAATTAAATTTAATGGGAATAACACTTTTATAATAAAACAATTTCCATTATGCATCTTTCTATGCATAGAAATTAATTTTGAAAAAATATCATCAGTGATATCCATGCATATTCATAGATGAATATGTACGTGGAGTAAATTAGAATATTTCTTTTAGAATGCACAAATGGTGGGAATCACTCTTTTGGAATAACATAAAAACAACTTTCTTTTCCACAAAATTCTCAAAAATTTTGCCATAACCTCCTTTGTATGGCTGACCATTTCTTTATCATTCTAATTTCAACTTAAATTAAGCCAATCTAGATAGGACTCTAATCTAGATAGGACTCTAATCTGGATGTACAGGACTCTAATCTAGATAGGACTCTAATCTAGATGTATAGGACTCTAATCTACCCAATTTTTAGAATTCAAGAGAATAAACAATAAGAAAAGCTTAATTAATCATTTAACTAATCTTTCTAGGATTAAGAAAGGGCTGAATTGTAAAGAAGAGAAGGGGGTGGCCTTTTCCTCAAAGGCATAGCATTTGAATTTAATTCAAGCAACTGTAAAACAAGAAAAACAAGAAAACTATAGATTTAAAATTTCGAAAGTAAGAAAATTTAGCATACATGGAGTTGTAAGCTTTCCTTTGGTGTGAGATCCCTCTGCCCCCTCCGCGCACCGAACTCTCGGTAGTAGCTGACAGCGGAAGCAGTCCCCTCATGCATGGGGCAGGGTTTCTCACTTGTGGCCTCGCCCACGAATGTCTGGGCACGAGACTAGGCTGGTGGTCACTCCAAAAACCAAAACCGAGCAAATTTTCCATGCCCGAAAAGCGGGGACGATTCCACCTTTTTGAATTTTTCTTAACGAATTTTTTTCTAAACGAGATCAATTCTAAACTATCCTTCACCTGAATAAACCAGATAGAAGGAAACTATCACTGATATAATTTGATCATCTGAGTAAATTCAATGCTTTTTTCCTAATCAAGATCAGACACAGCTGTTGATTCACTCAATTGAGAAATTTATCAGGGAATTAACTAACTACTCGAATCCTAACGTAAACCTAAGATTTTTTAGTTTGATTATTAAAACTCCACTGATTCCAGCCTAACCCCATCCGGCCCATGGGTTAGCCACCACCCTGCAAACTGGAATCGGTAGATCCAAACAAGTACTCACCCACCCAAAATTGAAATGCCTTTCTTAACTTTATCTTTAGAAAACAGGTACGCACACACTCCTCTTTAAAACTTTAATATAAAAATAATCCATTGACGAAACAGATATGATCACGGATTTCATAACTCAAAATTTCCATTCAATCCTTTGTTTCACAAAAATAGTACCACTCTGGACTCTCCGTTGGGACTAGCTGGTCAGCAACGAGATCCAGTAACAGATTACAATAATCATTTTGTCAACATACATATATATATCTTCCTTGACATACGAATGGGTGTCCTAAGCACCGCGAGCTCGTGCATCGCCTGGTCAGAACCCTCCAGGATCCTCCTTAGGTGTCCTGGTACTTCACTCAGGGACTGCTTCGTCGACCCTCGCCCATCGTACCGGAAGCACACCATTTTTCACCATACCCAGGCTGGTCAAGACCTGGGCAGGTTTTTGTAGCGTGAGCTGTCCCTTGAACACTCCCCGCCGCTAGCTATTGCAACCGAACTTCCCTTAGATAAACATATATGCCAAATGCTCCCTCCAGCGTTTCGGCGTAAGACGGTCCTTTAAGAAAACAAAGTTTCTATGCAAGTTTACAGTTTTGGTTTTGTTTGAATACCATGAATAAATCTTAAATCCGTATCCCAATACTTCTAGATCCAGGTCTGAATTCCAGACAGAATTCCTCGAATTCTGTTAACTTGATCCTCAGATCAAAATCAAAAGTCTTAACTTAGTTTCAGATTCGGTGGGGGATTTGAGTACATTTTTCCAAAACTGGGCACGTCGTCATTGATTGAAATTGACGAAGGAATTACGTCTTGGTCAATAGTCTGAATCAGAGTTTGGGTCTAGAAAGGTTCTTCCTAAACTATCTTTCTCGAAAGGTACTATTTCAATTTCTCTTTTTCTAAATTTCGTTCGACGAATATTTGCTTATACAGATTTCTAAAACATGAATTTCTTAGGAGGAATAAAATAATCATTTATCTCAATCTCCGACTACAATAGTTTAATTGAATTTTCACATTACCATCTTAGTGAATATGAAACGGTAGCATTTCTTCTCATAGATTATCTACTTATTCATTTTTCCAATTTTGTGGAAATTAAATAGAGGATTAAGGAGAACCCTTATTTAATTATAAAGATTCTATATGCATCTTACTATGCATAAAATCCAATTCTGATGAAAGTCACACTTTTATAATCATAAAAATCATTTATGTTGAAAATCACTCTTTTATCATGAAAGAATTTCATTTATGCATAAGTTTATGCATAAAAATCATTTATGATGAAAATCACACTTTTAATATAAAAAATATCTTTTATGCATATGTTTATTTATAAAAATCATTTATGATAAAAATCATACTTTTAATATAAAAAAATATCTTTTATGCATAAAAATCATTTATGATGAAAATCACACTTTTAATTTAAAAAAATCTTTTATGCATAGGTTTATGCATAAAAATCATTTATGATAAAAATCACACTTTTAATATTTAAAAAATATCTTTTATGCATAGAATCAATAATGATAAAAGTAACACTTTTATAATAAAAAAATATTCTTTTATGCATACTTTTATGCATAGAAATCAATAATGATAAAAGTAACACTTTTATAATAAAAAAATATTCTTTTATGCATAGAAATCAATAATGATAAAAGTAACACTTTTATAATAAAAAAAATATTCTTTTATGCATACTTTTATGCATAGAAATCAATAATGATAAAAGTAACACTTTTATAATAAAAAATTTTCTTTTATGCATAAAAATCAATATAATGAAAGTAACTCTTTTATAATAAAAAATATACTTTTATACATTAGTTTATGCATAAAAATCAATAATGATAAAAGTAACACTTTTATAATTAAAAAAATATTCTTTTATGCATACTTTTATGCATAAAAATCAATATGATGAAAGTAACTCTTTTGTAATAAAAAATATACTTTTATGCATTATTTTATGCATAAAAATCAATAATGAAGAAAGTAACACTTTCATATTAATTAAAAAAAAATCAATAAGTATCTTTCATAGAATTTAATTCTATTGAAAATCATTCTTTTATAAAAATTAATCAATATGCATCTTTCTATGCATGACTGAAAATGACACTTTTAGAATACTCTAACGATGGAGATTACTCTTTTTGACTAATAATAGATGAAATTTATTTCACTAATTTCCAAAAAAGTTTGCCATAACCTCCTTTGTATGGCTTACCATTTTTTAATTTTTAATTCACTAAAATTAGTTAGAAGTTCACCATGAGTATTTAAATCATTCTAGTGTAAACGTTTTCTACTTATTTAAGAGAAACATTATGAAAAACTTGATTTTATCCAATAATCAATCATCTAGGATAAAGAATGGTTGGATTTACTAAAGAAGAGAGGGGAATGCCTTTTTTCAATGAGGCATAACATCATTTGATTTTAGAGAAGATAAAAATCATAAAAAACCATATAAGAAATAGAAAAGAGAAGAATCTCCAACTTACATAGATAATTTGAGAGCTTTCCTTTGGCTTGATGGTTTGAGGGTTCTACTCTTGTTTGAAACAAGAGTGGCCACAAATCTTTTGGAAGAGGGAAGGTCAAAAACTAATGAATTATGAGTAAAATTCACTCTTTTTGGCACTTGGGAGAGGCAGGGTAACAGTGCAAAACACTATTGAGTTTCAACAAAGTGGAGGGCTTATATTTATAGAAAAAAGTGATCTTCTAACCAAGCCAATTGATTCTAGAATTTTCCAGATTAGTTTGGTCAATTTTTGACCATTTTTAGGTCAGTTTTGCTCACTTTTTGGATCTAGTTGAAACTGACCATTTTTAGGTCAATTTTGCTCACTTTTTGGATCTAGTTGAAACAGGAGAGAGGAGAGATAAAAATATCTCATTATTTGGGAGTTTAAAACTCATTCAAGCATGTGAAATAGGCACCTCCTTCATGAGGGAAATTCCCCCATACTGGGGTGTCAAAAATGCATCATTTCACCTAAATATCTCTCTTTTTTAACTATTAACCTTGTCCTTAGTCAACTCTTCATCTTATGTGAGTATTTACTCATTTTTGGGGGATTTTCCTTTTATTCTTCTATTTATCTCCTCTCTACATTTGGATGAATCTTATTGGTCCAAAGGAAACTTAATTTAAAATTTTGAAAAAATCTTGACCCTGAGGATAATGCCTCTTGACTTAATTTCTAATGCACCTTCTGAAAATCTTTTTGAAATTCTGTTTCAAGGGAACTTATTTTAATAAGACGAGATATTTTTCTATCCAAAAATATTTAAAATTGAATTATCACTCTCTAGAAGATTTTCTCTCTCTAGGCCAAAAGTGGTAGAAACAAGATCTTTTATATTTGTGAAGAGGGATTTGATTCCAAGGGAAGATGCTGGATATCTTGAGAGGCTGGGGAGGAATCTTACATTCTCTCCCACTTGAAAAATGCGAGATGCCCTCATCTCGCAAACTGGGGGTAATCCCGCAACAACAGATCGACTTCATTCTCCTAGGTGGCATCTGCAAAAGAATAGAACTTCCATTTTACTAATAATTCTCCGAGAATTCTATTCCTGAGAATCTTTTCTCGAACATCAAGAATTTCTTCAGGTTGGAGTTCCATCTGCCCTTGGGTTGAAGAGATTAGGATTTCATCTCATCAAGTACATGATTTGGGCTTAGCACATATTTCTTTAGAAGGCTTACATGAAATACATTATGAACTTTGAGATGAGGAGACAGAAGAAGCTCGTAGGCTAAGTCACCTACTTTCTTTGTAATCAGATATGGCCCACAATATCTGGAGGATAACTTCTTGTACTTCCCAAGAGATAGAGAACTTCTTTTGGGTCGTACTCGAATGAAGACCATATCTGCTTCTTTGAATTCTCTGTCTGTCCTCTTCTTATCTGCATATTGCTTCTGTCTATCTTGGGCAGCTTTTATATCTTTATTACGAATTGCCTGCACAGTTGCTGCTCCATGTCGTCAAGCATCTGTCTGGACGTCTCGACCCTAATCAATGGGTCGGACCAAGTTAACACTAGTTCTGTAATTGGACACTAAAGTGTCCTATTTCTCACCAAAACTTTGGAATTTTTTGGGGAACCTAGAAACAACATTTCTACACCTTGTTTCAACCATAGGTCGGTTAAAAGTCAAAAAATAAAGGGGATTTTTCATGATGTCAAAACACAAGCTATATTAGAAATTTGACAAAAAAAACTCTAACTTGAAATTTTCATTGAAATTTGAAGCTATTTTGTCAAAAATCCCATAAAATGCCTATAACTTCTTGAATAAATCATGTTTTTCATGTTTGTAAAAGTCAATTGGTAGAACTTGGGGTTTCAAAACAAAACAATCTCCTTTAGGTCCTAGTTCCTAAGCTACTTGTGAACTATAACAAAAATCTCATAATTGGTAGAACTTGGGGTTTCAAAACAAAACAATCTCCTTTAGGTCCTAGTTCCTAAGCTACTTGTGAACTATAACAAAAATCTCATAATTACCAAGATGCTGAAAAAGAGAAAAATTTTGGCCTTCCAAAGGTACTTCCATAAAACTACGGTTATGTTAGTGCAAATTGGCAATCAAAAATGATTATATAGTTCAAAACCAAGTTAATACATATTTTTTGAGATCCCAAGCTCAAGTAAATCTTGATACTTGAGCGCTATCTTAGTTTTTCAATCGTGCTACATTTTTCAAAGTTTTTAAATTCTCTCTCAACAACCATGAAACAAAGGTTTTAGGTGCCCAAATTATGTTTGTACAATGTACCTTAGCGGAATTATTCTATACAGACAAAATGTTGCAAGTTTACTAAGGAATGTAATGCGTATGTGTAAGATTCCTCCCCAGCCTCTCAAAATGTTTAGCATATTCCCTTGTAATCAGTTCCCTCTTCAGAAATATAAGAGATCTTGTCTCTGCCTGTTTTGGCATAGAGAGAGAAAATATTCTAGAGAGAGAATATTCAGATTTTGAATATTTTTGGATAGAAAAATATCTCATCTTATTAAAATGAATTTTCCTAAAACAGAAATTCAGAAAGAATTTTCCAATGTGCAATTGGAATTAATTGGAAATGGGTATAAAGGACCTTAGCCTAAGGGTCTAGATTTTTAGAAATTTTAGATTATGGTCCAATTAAGGTTCCTTTGGGCCAATAGCATCAATCCATGTGTAAGGAGGAGATAAATCCAATTTGTAAAAGAAGATACCCAAAAATGAGTAAATGCTCACATAAGATGAAGAGTTGACTATGTACAAGGTTTATTAGTAAGAAACTATGAGCAATATTAAAAATATGAGATATTTTGAGTATAATGATCCCATTTTGACACATATGTAAGGAAGGGGAGTTCTTTAAAGGAGGTGCATATTTCACATAAGATGAAGAGTTGAAAATGTACAAGGTTTATTAGTAAAAAACTATGAGCAATATTAAAAATATGAGATATTTTGGGTATAATGATTCCATTTTGACACATATGTAAGGAAGGGGAGTTCTTTAAAGGAGGTGCATATTTCACATGCTTCAATGAGTTTTATACTCATAAAAATTGAGATATTTCATCTCTCCTCTCTCCTCATTCAAGTCTAGTTCCAAAAAGTTAGCTTAACTGACCTAAAAATGGTTAAAAATTGACCAAACTGAGAATCAGTTTGTTTGGTTAGGAGCTCAATTTTTCCTATAAATAGAAGCCTCCCCCTTGTTGAAAAATATATAGTGTTTATGCATCGTTACTCTACTCCACCTAAGCCAAGAATTGTGAATTCATTAATTATTCACTAGTTTTTGGAGCTTCCCTCTTTCTTCAATCCCCATTAGTGACTCCATCAACATACTTAACCAATTGATTGGTTGGGGGCCTCTACCGTGAACAAAGAATCAAGCAATTTGTAAGGTAATTAGTGAATTTTGATCATTTTCTATAATTTCTCAATGTTTCTCTCTTCTCAACCCCTCTCAAGCTTGAGAAGCTTAATTGGAATGGTTTTTGAATGCTATTGAAGTTAATTGATGAATGGTAGTGAAGAGTTACATAATTTGATGAATGCTATTGAAGTTAATTGATTAATAATAGTTAAGAATTACATAAATTTCCATTTATGCTTAATTCTAATGGTTTTTATGTAATTTCTCTCTCTCACTCAAGAAATGGTCATACTCACGATCCATTCTCAATCCAAATGAAGCTTTTCATAAAGCTTTTCCTTAATCCAAGATTAAGCTATGCTTGAGGCCAAATTAATGGCTTTTTTCTATACTTTTAGTTTATGTATATTGATGATTCAATCCATTATGGATTAATGATCCAATTAGAGACCATTCTAATTATTTCCTTAATGATAAGCTTTATCTCTTAGAAAAAATTGAGATTTATCAGTCATAGTAGCGGAGCTATGGTAAAATTTTTATAAAAATTACGCATAAAATAATTTCATTCAAAGCATAAAAAGAGGACTTCCTACCATATTCTAGGAATTATCATCCTAGATTAATTGAAGATATTCATTGTAATCATAGAGAAATTGATTTTTATATTATGCATAATTGATTTTCATGCATAGAGGTATGCATAATAGATTATTATTTTAACATAAAAGTGTTACTTTTATCATAATTAGATTTCATGCATAGAGGTATGCATAAAAGATTATTATTTTAATGTAAAAGTGTTACTTTTAGCATAATTGAATTTCATGCATAGATGTATGCATAAAAGATGATTATTTTATTATAAAAGTGTTATTTTTATCATATTTGGATTTCATGCATAGAGGTATGCATAAAAGTTGATTATTTTATTATAAAAGTGTTACTTTTATCATAATTGAATTTCATGCATAGAAGTATGCATAAGAGTTTATTACTTTATTATAAAAGTGTTACTTTTATCATATTTGGATATCATGCATAGAGGTATGCATAAAAGTTTATTATTTTATTATAAAAGTGTTACTTTTATCATATTTGGATTTCATGCATAGAGGTATGCATAAAAGTTTATTATTTTATTATAAAAGTGTTACTTTTATCATATTTGGATTTCATGCATAGAGGTATGCATAAAAGTTGATTATTTTATTATAAAAGTGTGACTTTTATCATCTTTGGATTTCATGCATAGAGGTATGCATAAAAGTTGATTATTTTATTATAAAAGTGTGACTTTTACCATATTTGGATTTCATGCATAGATGTATGCATAAAAGTTGATTATTTTATTATAAAAGTGTGACTTTTATCATATTTGGATTTCATGCATAGAGGTATGCATAAAAGTTAACTATTTTATTATAAAACTGTGACTTTTATCATATTTGGATTTCATGCATAGAGGTATGCATAAAAGTTGATTATTTTATTGTAAAAGTGTGACTTTTATCATATTGGATTTCATGTATAGAGGTATGCATAAAAGATATTCTTTTTATACTAAAAGTGTGATTTTCATCATAAATGGATTTTATGCATAACTTAGATGCATAAGAGAAATTCTTTTATTCTAAAAGTGTAATTCCTACCAAATTGAATTTATGCATAAGAAGATGCATAAAAGATTGATTTTTAAATTCAAAGTGTCATTCTCATCTAAATTGAATTTATGCATAGGAAGATGCATAAAAGAATGGAATTTCAATTCAAAAGTGTTATTTTCATCCACATTGAACTTATGCATAGGAAGATGCATAAAAGATGAAATTTTAATTCAAAAGTGTCAATTCTCATCTAAATTGAGTTTATGCATAGGAAGATGCATAAGAGATGGGATTTTAATTCAAAAGTGTCATTTTCATTTAAAATAAATTTATGCATAAAAGATTGATTTTTAAATGAGATGTGATAATATGTGATAAGATGCGTATGGGAAGTGATAGGATGTGATAAGAGGTGTATGAGATGTGATAATATGTGATAAGATGCGTATGGGAAGTGATAGGATGTGATAAGAGGTGTATGAGATGTGATAAGATGCGTATGGGAAGTGATAGGATGTGATAAGAGGTGTATGAGATGTGATAAGATGTGATAAGATGTGTATGAGATGTGATAGGATATGATAAGAGGTGTATGAGATGTGATAGAATGAGTTAAGAGGAGTTAGAATGTGTTAAGATGTGTATGGGACGAGGTAGAGAGTGTATCTGATGGGATAAGATGTATATGGGATATGTTAGGGGGAGAATGGATATAGTATGGATGTATGGATGTAGATACGGATGTATGTATGTATGTGGATGTGGATGTATGAATGAGGATGTGAAAATGGATGTATGTATGTAGATGTGGATGTATGGATGTGAATGTGAATGAAGATATGGATGTGGATGTATGGATGTAGATTCGGATGTAGATGTATGTATGTGAATGTGGATGTATGAATGAGGATGTGAAAATAGATGTATGCATGTAGATGCGTATGTATGAATGAGAAATTGGATGTATGAATGAGGATGTGAAAATAGATGTATGCATGTAGATGCGTATGTATGAATGTGAAATTGGATGTATGATGTGGACGTACGAACATGGATATGTATGTAGAATAATGAATGTGAATGTGTATGTGAAATAATGTGTAGTCTATATGAGTGAATGGATGAGAATGAGTACACATTGAAAGGAATAGGGAATAAGTAATGTGGTCCGAGAGTGGATAATGTGGAAAGACGAGAGTTCGTTATAGAAACTGTATTTTGTGACTGTTTGTAAATGACTGTTTTATGTCAAGAATGTTGGGGAAGCATTTTGACCGTCTTAAGGATTAAGGTCATGAAGACCGAACTGATAAAGTTGCAACTGCAGAGACGGAGAGTCAATGGAGGACGTCTCGCGTAGCAAGGTCGGCCAATGTCTTGACCAGCCTCGGTTCGATTTAAATGGTGAGCTTCCGGTACGGTGGATTAGGGACCAAGGAAGCGGCCTATGAGTGAAGCGCTAGGTCACCTGCGAAGGATCCTAGAGGGTGCTGACCATACGGTGCTCGGGCTCTGGGTCGCCGAAGATACCCACACGTGCGTCGTGGAAGATATTGGAACAAGGAGTAAGAGTTGTTTTCTGAAACCGGGCATGGATCTGGTTGATTGACCTTGCTGGTCCTCAACGGATGAGTGATCTTCCACGGAGATTCCATTCTGTTATATGAATATATTGCCGGTTACTATGAGCTAGGAACTATGGAAAAGGCCCCTGATGAGTGAACAGGTGGTGAGCGTTTTGGTTGCCAATGATGCCATAAGTATACCGATGAATGAATGACTGGAAATAAGGATTCAACCAGAGACTATGAGGATTGTCATCAATGACATAATGGTTTCATTAAAGGATTGTTTTAAAGTTAGGTGATGCTAAGAAAAGGCAATTTCATATTGGGTGTGTAAGTGGTGTGACTAGTTTTATGTTTGCATGAACTTCCGGCTAGGGGGCCTTGGAACTCTTTTCCTTGGTACCCGGGACAAAACCTAACCAAATTCTTAATTGGATCCCATCACTACAGTGGTTGGGAGGTTGGCTAACCCATGGGACTGGATGGGGGTAGGCTGGACTGATGGATCCGTAAACCGAGACTCAATTTCTGTTATTACGATAGATGAAGTAAATCCCGGATAGTAATTGTTCTATGGATAGGAATCAACGGATGTGCCTCTTGATGGGGAAAAAAGCGTTGATCCCAATGATCCAAGTGCAAGTTTCTTCCTTGATCTGATCGAGTACCTTTATAGGTGCAGTCGGATCAGTTTGATCAGTAATGGTCTTGACTACGTTAGAGTAAAAAGTTGCCCTGGTGGAATCGTCCATGCTTTCCGGGTAAAGGAAGTTTTTCCAGGTTCGGTTTTGGAAAAACCAACGGATTAGTATCTTGTCCGGATATCCGTGGACGAGGCCCGAGTGTGAGACCCCTACCAGCGCACGATGTGCTACTTCCGCTGCTAGTACCCCGAATCCGTTGCGCGGTGGGAACAGGGATCTCACAGTTGGTATCAGAGCGAATTGGCTAATAAAGATCAACTAAAAAGCCAAATTATGTCAAAAATTTATCAAGAAACACAAAAAGGTTGTAATTGTGTGATATAATTCATACAATTTGATATTCAAACTGAAAAATTCGTAATTTAGTAATTGGGTTTTCAGATGGAAGTACCGCAATTGTATGGAACCCTGACTTGCTTGAGGCCTAGACATGATGGTATCTATCTTATAGTTCCAAGTATCATGACTACCCGTATATACCGAGAGTATAATTGCAGCTCTTTACTGACAGTATATACGAGTAAATCTAAGACTTGAAATTATAAGCGTTAATGCTATCCAGATAATGATTTCGAATGTGGTTGATATGATTTTTAATTCTGTTTGGGAACTGATGAATTGATTTGGATTTTGATTGAAAAAGGATGATCCCTGAAAATGGATTGAAATGTAATAAATTGAGCGAAACCACAATGTGGATGATTGGGACGAGTCCCTGTAATGATAAATGATGAAAATGATTCAGCAAATCACTATGAGATTAGTAGATTGTGCTGTCAAATTGCTACTGTTAATACTTGAGATGGTAGATCAAGTTAAGGGATGACAAATTGAGAACTTGCTTAACTAAAATTCCCGTGGAGGAATGTTCAGAAGGAAATTTTTCGGTCTAATGGACCATTATCGTGTTAAAGATATGAATGATATGATCTGAATGAATTGTTATTTAATGATGAGTTCTATATAAGGGATATTTATCCCCATAGTCTGTTGGGTTGACCGGAATATAAGGAACCCTAGAATAAATTGGATCTTAAGCAAAAGAGTTGTCCTCTACTTGTGAGATGAGAACATCTTGCACCTTTTAAGTGGGGTAGAATGTAAGATTCCTCCCCCAGCCTTAGAGGTATACAGGAGTAAGAATCTCCTTTTTTGATCTTATAATTATTCCCTCTCTAAATAAAAGAAAGATTCTGTTTAAAAAGGGAAGACACTTTACCCAGAATACCTTCTCAGGAGCCCACCTGTTTTAAAGATTCAGAATGATGAGTTCAGAAGTGAGAACCGGTGTTTTGGATGCCAAGGTTTTGACCATCAGTTAAAAGATTGCCTGACTCCTACCATGAGAAGGGCACAGGGAAGTCTAGAACCCAAATTCAGAGACCAATTCCTTCATACCAATCTAATCAGGGTCCGTCTCGAACAAGATTGCTTAACTCCATTAACTAGGTCCGACCCATTGATTAGGGTGGTGATCCAGTCAAATGCTTGGCGACTTAGAGCAACAGATGCGGGCAATTCATAAAGATATAAACGCTGCCCAGGATCGACAGAGACAATATACAGATAAGAAGAGGACAATCAGAGAATTCAAAGAAGCAGTTATAGTCTTCATTTGAATACGGACCAATAGAATTCCTTTATCTCTAGGGGAGTATAAGTAGTTATCTCCGAGATATTGTGGACCAAAGAAAGTAGGTGACTTAGCCTACGAACTTCTTTTATCTCTTCATCTCAAAGTTCTTAATGCCTTCTATAGAAAAATGTGCCAAACCCAAATCATGGAAAGACGGTAAAACTTCAGTGGCAAGATACCGTTGGCTTCTAGGTTAGGCTAGCTCCTTCCTTTATATAAGTCGTAACTTTCACTTGTCGCTCACAGTAATCTTACTTCCATCGATCTCCCTTCTTCTTAATCTCCTTCATGGCTTGGCACAACAGGAATTAGTTTTATCCATGATGATTTCTCACCTTCAAGATGCAAGTGAGTCTATGAAGAAAGATTTTATAGAACAGTATGAGCGCTCACTTTTTCCTCACTTGGGAACGTCTGTAGCTCAGACCAAATGGCGGACCTATCAAGACATAACTAGGGTAACACCCTGGGGTCAGCAGCACTTTCGTAACAATGTCCGCTTGGCCATGGTTATTGAAGCCTTGGGTTTGGGTCCCCGATACTACTGCGTCATGAGATCAAGACATCTTGGGTTTTCTGAGCGGGTCTTCTTACTGGCGTGTTTTCTTCCTCATCAGAAGATGTGCCTTTATCCCGTTTTTGGCTTGCCTCTTAGAGGTCCTTTTGTTAGATCACCTCATACCACTGAGACAGGTGCGGCAATAACCAACAGAATTATTTCCATAGATGAGTTACCTTATACGTGCGCAGCTTGTGTGAGTGCTGCTTTTGAGATCATATGATGGACGGGCTTATGGAAGTGTAAAGAGTTCTTCTATCTTTACTGTATATGTTCCAAGAATGAATAAAGTTTAAATCTTCTTCCTGTCTTGAATCTTACTCTCCTTGAGACTTTTTTTTGTGGTTAATCTTAATTAAATTTTCCTCTAAGTCTCATATTCGTGCATCTTGCGAAATTATCCCAAGTTTGCGAGATGAGGACATCTCGCGTTTTTCAAGTGGGAGAGAATGTAAGATTCATCCCCAGCCTCTCAAAATGTCCAGCATATTCCCTTGTAATCAATTCCCTCTTCAGAAATATAAGAGATCTTATCTCTGCCTGTTTTGGCATAGAGAGAGAAAATATTCTAGAGAGAGAATATTCAGATTTTGAATATTTTTGGATAGAAAAATATCTCATCTTATTAAAATGAATTTCCCTGAAACAGAAATTCAGAAAGAATTTTCCAATGTGCAATTGGAATTAATTGGAAATGGGTATAAAGGACCTTAGCCTAAGGGTCTAGATTTTTAGAAATTTTAGATTATGGTCCAATTAAGGTTCCTTTGGGCCAATAGCATCAATCCATGTGTAAGGAGGAGATAAATCCAATTTGTAAAAGAAGATACCCAAAAATGAGTAAATGCTCACATAAGATGAAGAGTTGACTATGTACAAGGTTTATTAGTAAGAAACTATGAGCAATATTAAAAATATGAGATATTTTGAGTATAATGATCCCATTTTGACACATATGTAAGGAAGGGGAGTTCTTTAAAGGAGGTGCATATTTCACATAAGATGAAGAGTTGAAAATGTACAAGGTTTATTAGTAAGAAACTATGAGCAATATTAAAAATATGAGATATTTTGGGTATAATGATTCCATTTTGACACATATGTAAGGAAGGGGAGTTCTTTAAAGGAGGTGCATATTTCACATGCTTCAATGAGTTTTATACTCATAAAAATTGAGATATTTCATCTCTCCTCTCTCCTCATTCAAGTCTAGTTCCAAAAAGTTACCTTAACTGAACTAAAAATGGTCAAAAATTGACCAAACTGATTTAAAAAATTCTAGAATCAGTTTGTTTGGTTAGGAGCTCAATTTCTCCTATAAATAGAAGCCTCCCCCTTGTTGAAAAATATATAGTGTTTATGCATTGTTACTCTACGCCACCTAAGCCAAGAATTGTGAATTCATTAATAATTCACTAGTTTTTGGAGCTTCCCTCTTTCTTCAATCCCCATTAGTGGCTCCATCAACATACTTAACCAATTGATTGGTTGGGGGCCTCTACCATGAACAAAGAATCAAGCAATTTGTAAAGTAATTAGTGAATTTTGATCATTTTCTATAATTTCTCAATGTTTCTCTCTTCTCAACCCCTCTCAAGCTTGAGAAGCTTAATTGGAATGGTTTTTGAATGCTATTGAAGTTAATTGATGAATGGTAGTGAAGAGTTACATAATTTGATGAATGCTATTGAAGTTAATTGATTAATAATAGTTAAGAATTACATAAATTTCCATTTATGCTTAATTCTAATGGTTTTTATGTAATTTCTCTCTCTCACTCAAGAAATGGTCATACTCATGACCCATTCTCAATCCAAATGAAGCTTTTCATAAAGCTTTTCCTTAATCCAAGATTAAGCTATGCTTGAGGCCAAATTAATGGCTTTTTTCTATACTTTTAGTTTATGTATATTGATGATTCAATCCATTATGGATTGATGATCCAATTAGAGACCATTCTAATTATTTCCTTAATGATAAGCTTTATCCCTTAGAAAAAATTGAGATTTATCAGTCATAGTAGCGGAGCTATGGCAAAGTTTTTATAAAAATTACGCATAAAATAATTTCATTCAAAGCATAAAAAGAGGACTTCCTACCATATTCTAGGAATTATCATCCTAGATTAATTGAAGATATTCATTGTAATCACAGAGAAATTGATTTTTATATTATGCATAATTGATTTTCATGCATAGAGGTATGCATAATAGATTATTATTTTAACATAAAAGTGTTACTTTTATCATAATTAGATTTCATGCATAGAGGTATGCATAAAAGATTATTATTTTAATGTAAAAGTGTTACTTTTAGCATAATTGAATTTCATGCATAGATGTATGCATAAAAGATGAATATTTTATTATAAAAGTGTTATTTTTATCATATTTCGATTTCATGCATAGAGGTATGCATAAAAGTTGATTATTTTATTATAAAAGTGTTACTTTTATCACAATTGAATTTCATGCATAGAAGTATGCATAAGAGTTTATTATTTTATTATAAAAGTGTTACTTTTATCATATTTGGATATCATGCATAGAGGTATGCATAAAAGTTTATTATTTTATTATAAAAGTGTTACTTTTATCATATTTAGATTTCATGCATAGAGGTATGCATAAAAGTTGATTATTTTATTATAAAAGTGTGACTTTTATCATATTTGGATTTCATGCATAGAGGTATGCATAAAAGTTTATTATTTTATTATAAAAGTGTGACTTTTACCATATTTGGATTTCATGAATAGATGTATGCATAAAAGTTGATTATTTTATTATAAAAGTGTGACTTTTATCATATTTGGATTTCATGCATAGAGGTATGCATAAAAGTTGATTATTTTATTATAAAAGTGTGACTTTTATCATATTTGGATTTCATGCATAGAGGTATGCATAAAAGATGATTATTTTATTATAAAAGTGTGACTTTTATCATATTGGATTTCATGTATAGAGGTATGCATAAAAGATATTCTTTTTATACTAAAAGTGTGATTTTCATCATAAATGGATTTTATGCATAACTTAGATGCATAAGAGAAATTCTTTTATTCTAAAAGTGTAATTCCTACCAAATTGAATTTATGCATAAGAAGATGCATAAAAGATTGATTTTTAAATTCAAAGTGTCATTCTCATCTAAATTGAATTTATGCATAGGAAGATGCATAAACGAATGGAATTTCAATTCAAAAGTGTTATTTTCATCCACATTGAACTTATGCATAGGAAGATGCATAAAAGATGAAATTTTAATTCAAAAGTGTCAATTTTCATCTAAATTGAGTTTATGCATAGGAAGATGCATAAGAGATGGGATTTTAATTCAAAAGTGTCATTTTCATTTAAAATGAATTTATGCATAGGAAGATGCATAAAAGATTGATTTTTAAATGAGATGTGATAATATGTGATAAGATGCGTATGGGAAGTGATAGGATGTGATAAGAGGTGTATGAGATGTGATAATATGTGATAAGATGCGTATGGAAAGTGATAGGATGTGATAAGAGGTGTATGAGATGTGATAAGATGTGATAAGATGCGTATGGGAAGTAATAGGATGTGATAAGAGGTGTATGAGATGTGAAAAGATGTGATAAGATGTGTATGAGATGTGATAGGATATGATAAGAGGTGTATGAGATGTGATAGAATGTGTTAAGATGAGTTAGAATGTGTTAAGATGTGTATGGGACGAGGTAGAGAGTGTATCTGATGGGATAAGATGTATATGGGATATGTTAGGGGAAGAATGGATGTAGTATGGATGTATGGATGTAGATACGGATGTATGTATGTATGTGGATGTGGATGTATGAATGAGGATGTGAAGATGTATGTATGTAGATGTGGATGTATGTATGTGAATGTGAATGAAGATGTGGATGTGGATGTATGGATGTAGATTCGGATGTAGATGTATGTATGTGAATGTGGATGTATGAATGAGGATGTGAAAATAGATGTATGCATGTAGATGCGTATGTATGAATGAGAAATTGGATGTATGTATAATGTGGATGTATGAATGAGGATGTGAAAATAGATGTATGCATGTAGATGCGTATGTATGAATGTGAAATTGGATGTATGATGTGGACGTACGAACATGGATATGTATGTAGAATAATGAATGTGAATGTGTATGTGAAATAATGTGTAGTCTATATGAGTGAATGGATGAGAATGAGTACACATTGAATGGAATAGGGAATAAGTAATGTGGTCCAAGAGTGGATAATGTGGAAAGACGAGAGTTCGTTATAGAAACTGTATTTTGTGACTGTTTGTAAATGACTGTTTTATGTCAAGAATGCTGGGGAAGCATTTTGACCGTCTTAAGGATTAAGGTCATGAAGACCGAACTGATAAAGTTGCAACTGCTGTGACGGAGAGTCAATGGAGGACGTCTCGCGTAGCAAGGTCGGCCGAGGTCTTGACCGGCCTCGGTTCGATTTAAATGGTGAGCTTCCGGTACGGTGGATTAGGGACCAAGGAAGCGGCCTATGAGTGAAGCGCTAGGTCACCTGCGAAGGATCCTAGAGGGTGCTGACCATACGGTGCTCGGGCTCTGGGTCTCCGAAGATACCCACACGTGCGTCGTGGAAGATATTGGAACAAGGAGTAAGAGTTGTTTTCTGAAACTGGGCATGGATCTGGTTGATTGACCTTGCTGGTCCTCAACAACGGATGAGTGATCTTCCACGGAGATTCCATTCTGTTATATGAATATATTGCCGGTTACTAAGTATGCATGTAGATGCGTATGTATGAATGAGAAATTGGATGTATGTATAATGTGGATGTATGAATGAGGATGTGAAAATAGATGTACGCATGTAGATGCGTATGTATGAATGTGAAATTGGATGTATGATGTGGACGTACGAACATGGATATGTATGTAGAATAATGAATGTGAATGTGTAAGTGAAATAATGTGTAGCCTATATGAGTGAATGGATGAGAATGAGTACACATTGAATGGAATAGGGAATAAGTAATGTGGTCCGAGAGTGGATAATGTGGAAAGACGAGAGTTCGTTATAGAAACTGTATTTTGTGACTGTTTGTAAATGACTGTTTTATGTCAAGAATGCTGGGGAAGCATTTTGACCGTCTTAAGGATTAAGGTCATGAAGACCGAACTGATAAAGTTGCAACTGCTGTGAGACGGAGAGTCAATGGTGGAGGACATCTCGCGTAGCAAGGTCGGCCGAGGTCTTGACCAGCCTCGGTTCGATTTAAATGGTGAGCTTGCGGTACGATGGACTAGGGACCAAGGAAGCGGCCTATGAGTGAAGCGCTAGGTCACCTGCGAAGGATCCTAGAGGGTGCTGACCATACGGTGCTCGGGCTCTAGGTCGCCGAAGATACCCACACGTGCGTCGTGGAAGATATTGGAACAAGGAGTATGAGTTGTTTTCTGAAACCAAGGAGTAAGAGTTGTTTTCTGAAACCGGGCATGGATCTGGTTGATTGACCTTGCTGGTCCTCAACAACGGATGAGTGATCTTCCACGGAGATTCCATTCTGTTATATGAATATATTGCCGGTTACTATGAGCTAGGAACTATGGAAAAGGCCCCTGAGTGAACAGGTGGTGAGCGTTTTGGTTGCCAATGATGCCATAAGTATACCGATGAATGAATGAGTGAAAATAAGGACTCAACCAGAGACTATGAGGATTGTCATCAGTGACATAATGGTTTCATTAAAGGATTGTTTTAAAGTTAGGTGTTGCTAAGAAAAGGCAATTTCATATTGGGTGTGTAAGTGGTGTGACTAGTTTTATGTTTGCATGAACTTCCGGCTAGGGGGCCTTGGAACTCATTTCCTTGGTACCCGGGACAAAACCCAACCAAATTCTTAATTGGATCCCATCACTACAGTGGTTGGGAGGTTGGCTAACCCATGGGACTGGATGGGGTTAGGCTGGACTGATGGATCCGTAAACCGAGACTCAATTTCTGTTATTACGATAGATGAAGTAAATCCCGGATAGTAATTGTTCTATGGATAGGAATCAACGGATGTGCCTCTTGATGGGGAAAAAAGCGTTGATCCCAATGATCCAAGTGCAAGTTTCTTCCTTGATCTGATCGAGTACCTTTATAGGTGCAGTCGGATCAGTTTGATCAGTAATGGTCTTGACTACGTTAGAGTAAAAAGTTGTCCTGGTGGAATCGTCCATGCTTTCCAGGTAAAGGAAGTTTTTCTAGGTTCAGTTTTGGAAAAACCGACGAATTAGTCTCTTGTCCAGATATCCGTGGACGAGGCCCGAGTGTGAGACCCCTACCAGTGCACGATGTGCTACTTCTGTTGCTAGTACCCCGAATCCGTTGCGCGGTGGGAACAGGGATCTCACAGTTGGTATCAGAGCGAATTGGCTAATAAAGATCAACTAAAAAGCCAAATTATGTCAAAAATTTATCAAGAAACACAAAAAGGTTGTAATTGTGTGATATAATTCATACAATTTGATATTCAAACTGAAAAATTCCTAATTTAGTAATTGGGTTTTCAGATGGAAGTACCGCAATTATATGGAACCGTGACTTGCTTGAGGCCTAGACATGATGGTATCTATCTTATAGTTCCAAGTATCATGACTACTCGTATATACCGAGAGTATAACTGCAACTCTTTACTGACAGTATATACGAGTAAATCTAAGACTTGAAATTATAAGCGTTAATGCTATCCAGATGATGATTTCCAATGTGGTTGATATGATTTTTAATTCTGTTTGGGAACTGATGAATTGATTTGGATTCTGATTGAAAAAGGATGATCCCTGAAAATGAATTGAAATGTAATAAATTGAGCGAAACCACAATGTGGATGATTGGGATGAGTCCCTGTAATGATAAATGATGAAAATGATTCAGCAAATCACTATGAGATTAGTAGATTGTGCTGTCAAATTGCTACTGTTAATACTTGAGATGGTAGATCAAGTTAAGGGATGACAAATTGAGAACTTGCTTAACTAAAATTCCAGTGGAGGAATGTTCAGAAGGAAATTTTTCGGTCTAATGGACCATTATCGTGTTAACGATATAAATGATATGATCTGAATGGATTGTTATTTAATGATGAGTTCTATATAAGGGATATTTATCCCCATATTCTATTGGGTTGACCGGAATATAAGGAACCCCATAATAAATTGGATCTTAAGCAAAAGAGTTGTCCTCTACTTGCGAGATGAGGACATCTTGCACCTTTTAAGTGGGGTAGAATGTAAGATTCCTCCCCTAGCCTTAGAGGTATACAGGAGTAAGAATCTCCTTTTCTGATCTTATAATTATTCCCTCTCTAAATAAAAGACAGATTCTGTTTAAAAAGGGAAGACACTTTACCCAGAATACCTTCTCAGGAGCCCACCTGTTTTAAAGATTCAGAATGATGAGTTCAGAAGTAAGAACCGGTGTTTTGGATGCCAAGGTTTTGACCATCAGTTAAAAGATTTCCCGACTCCTACCATGAGAACGGCACAGGGAAGTCTAGAACCCAATTTCAAAGACCAATTCCTTCATACCAATCTAATCAGGGTCCGTCTCGAACAAGATTTCTTAACTCCATTAACTAGGTCCGACCCATTGATTAGGGTGGTAATCCAGTCAAATGCTTGGTGACTTAGAGCAACAGATGCGGGCAATTCATAAAGATATAAACGCTGCCCAGGATCGACAGAGACAATATACAGATAAGAAGAGGACAATCAGAGAATTCAAAGAAGCAGTTATAGTCTTCATTTGAATACGGACCAATAGAATTTCTTTATCTCTAGGGGAGTATAAGTAGTTATCTCCCAGATATTGTGGACCAAAGAAAGTAGGTGACTTAGCCTATGAACTTCTTCTATCTCTTTATCTCAAAGTTCTTAATGCCTTCTATAGAAAAATGTGCCAAACCCAAATCATGGAAAGACAGTAAGACTTCAGTGGCAAGATACTGTTGGCTTCTAGGTTAGGCTAGCTCCTTCCTTTATATAAGTCGTAACTTTTACTTGTCGCTCACAGTAATCTTACTTCCATCGATCTCCCTTCTTCTTAATCTCCTTCATGGCTTGGCACAACAGGAATTAGTTTTATCCATGATGATTTCTCACCTTCAAGACGCAAGTGAGTCTGTGAAGAAAGATTTTATAGAACAGTATGAGCACTCACTTTTTCCTCACTTGGGAACGTCTGTAGCTCAGACCAAATGGCGGACCTATCAAGACATAACTAGGGTAACACCCTGGGGTCAGCAGCACTTTCGTAACAATGTCCGCTTGGCCATGGTTATTGAAGCCTTGGGTTTGGGACCCGGATACTACTGCGTCATGAGATCAAGACATCTTAGGTTTTTTGAGCGGGTCTTCTTACTGGCGTGTTTTCTTCCTCATCAGAAGATATGCCTTTACCCCGTTTTTGGCTTGCCTCTTAGAGGTCCTTTTGTTAGATCACCTCATACCACTGAGATAGGTGCGGCAATAACCAACAAAATTATTCCCATAGATGAGTTACCTTATACGTGCGCAGCTTGTGAGTGCTGCTTTTGTGATCATATGATGGACGGGCTTATGGAAGTGTAAAGAGTTCTTCTATCTTTACTGTATATGTTCCAAGAATGAATAAAGTTTAAATCTTGCTCCTGTCTTGAATCTTACTCTCCTTGAGACTTTTTTTTTGTGGTTAATCTTAATTAAATTTTTCTCTAAGTCTCATATTCGTGCATCTTGCGAAATTATCCCAAGTTTGCGAGATGAGGACATCTCGCGTTTTTCAAGTGGGAGAGAATGTAAGATCCATCCCCAGCCTCTCAAAATGTCCAGCATATTCCCCTGTAATCAATTCCCTCTTCATAAATATAAGAGATCTTGTCTCTGCCTGTTTTGGCATAGAGAGAGAAAATATTCTAGAGAGAGAATATTCGGATTTTGAATATTTTTGGATAGAAAAATATCTCATCTTATTAAAATGAATTTCCCTGAAACAGAAATTCAGAAAGAATTTTCCAATGTGCAATTGGAATTAATTGGAAATGGGTATAAAGGACCTTAGCCTAAGGGTCTAGATTTTTAGAAATTTTAGATTATGGTCCAATTAAGGTTCCTTTGGGCCAATAGCATCAATCCATGTGTAAGGAGGAGATAAATCCAATTTGTAAAAGAAGATACCCAAAAATGAGTAAATGCTCACATAAGATGAAGAGTTGACTATGTACAAGGTTTATTAGTAAGAAACTATGAGCAATATTAAAAATATGAGATATTTTGAGTATAATGATCCCATTTTGACACATATGTAAGGAAGGGGAGTTCTTTAAAGGAGGTGCATATTTCACATAAGATGAAGAGTTGAAAATGTACAAGGTTTATTAGTAAAAAACTATGAGCAATATTAAAAATATGAGATATTTTGGGTATAATGCTTCCATTTTGACACATATGTAAGGAAGGGGAGTTCTTTAAAGGAGGTGCATATTTCACATGCTTGAATGAGTTTTAAACTCATAAAAATTGAGATATTTCATCTCTCCTCTCTCCTCATTCAAGTCTAGTTCCAAAAAGTTAGCTTAACTGACCTAAAAATGGTCAAAAATTGACCAAACTAATTTAGAAAATTCTAGAATCAGTTTGTTTGGTTAGGAGCTCAATTTTTCCTATAAATAGAAGCCTCCCCCTTGTTGAAAAATATATAGTATTTATGCATCGTTACTCTACTCCACCTAAGCCAAGAACTGTGAATTCATTAATAATTCACTAGTTTTTGGAGCTTCCCTCTTTCTTCAATCCCCATTAGTGGCTCCATCAACATACTTAACCAATTGATTGGTTGGGGGCCTCTACCGTGAACAAAGAATCAAGCAATTTGTAAGGTAATTAGTGAATTTTGATCATTTTCTATAATTTCTCAATGTTTCTCTCTTCTCAACCCCTCTCAAGCTTGAGAAGCTTAATTGGAATGGTTTTTGAATGCTATTGAAGTTAATTGATGAATGGTAGTGAAGAGTTACATAATTTGATGAATGCTATTGAAGTTAATTGATTAATAATAGTTAAGAATTACATAAATTTCCATTTATGCTTAATTCAAATGGTTTTTATGTAATTTCTCTCTCTCACTCAAGAAATGGTCATACTCATGACCCATTCTCAATCCAAATGAAGCTTTTCATAAAGCTTTTCCTTAATCCAAGATTAAGCTATGCTTGAGGCCAAATTAATGGCTTTTTTCTATACTTTTAGTTTATGTATATTGATGATTCAATCCATTATGGATTGATAATCCAATTAGAGACCATTCTAATTATTTCCTTAATGATAAGCTTTATCCCTTAGAAAAATTTGAGATTTATCAGTCATAGTAGCGGAGCTATGGCAAAACTTTTATAAAAATTACGCATAAAATAATTTCATTCAAAGCATAAAAAGAGGACTTCCTACCATATTCTAGGAATTACCATCCTAGATTAATTGAAGATATTCATTGTAATCATAGAGAAATTGACTTTTATATTATGCATAATTGATTTTCATGCATAGGGGTATGCATAATAGATTATTATTTTAACATAAAAGTGTTACTTTTATCATAATTAGATTTCATGCATAGAGGTATGCGTAAAAGATTATTATTTTAATGTAAAAGTGTTACTTTTAGCATAATTGAATTTCATGCATAGATGTATGCATAAAAGATGATTATTTTATTATAAAAGTGTTATTTTTATCATATTTCGATTTCATGCATAGAGGTATGCATAAAAGTTGATTATTTTATTATAAAAGTGTTACTTTTATCACAATTGAATTTCATGCATAGAAGTATGCATAAGAGTTTATTATTTTATTATAAAAGTGTTACTTTTATCATATTTGGATATCATGCATAGAGGTATGCATAAAAGTTTATTATTTTATTATAAAAGTGTTACTTTTATCATATTTGGATTTCATGCATAGAGGTATTCATAAAAGTTGATTATTTTATTATAAAAGTGTGACTTTTATCATATTTGGATTTCATGCATAGAGGTATGCATAAAAGTTGATTATTTTATTATAAAAGTGTGACTTTTATCATATTTGGATTTCATGCATAGATGTATGCATAAAAGTTGATTATTTTATTATAAAAGTGTGACTTTTATCATATTTGGATTTCATGCATAGAGGTATGCATAAAAGTTGATTATTTTATTATAAAAGTGTGACTTTTATCATATTTGGATTTCATGCATAGAGGTATGTATAAAAGTTGATTATTTTATTGTAAAAGTGTGACTTTTATCATATTGGATTTCATGTATAGAGGTATGCATAAAAGATATTCTTTTTATACTAAAAGCGTGATTTTCATCATAAATGGATTTTATGCATAACTTAGATGCATAAGAGAAATTCTTTTATTCTAAAAGTGTAATTTCTACCAAATTGAATTTATGTATAAGAAGATGCATAAAAGATTGATTTTTAAATTCAAAGTGTCATTCTCATCTAAATTGAATTTATGCATAGGAAGATGCATAAAAGAATGGAATTTCAATTCAAAAGTGTTATTCTCATCCAAATTGAATTTATGCATAGGAAGATGCATAAAAGATGAAATTTTAATTCAAAAGTGTCAATTCTCATCTAAATTGAGTTTATGCATAGGAAGATGCATAAGAGATGGGATTTTAATTCAAAAGTGTCATTTTCATTTAAAATGAATTTATGCATAGGAAGATGCATAAAAGATTGATTTTTAAATGAGATGTGATAATATGTGATAAGATGCGTATGGGAAGTGATACGATGTGATAAGAGGTGTATGAGATGTGATAATATGTGATAAGATGCGTATGGGAAGTGATAGGATGTGATAAGAGGTGTATGAGGTGTGATAAGATGTGATAAGATGTGTATGGAAAGTGATAGGATGTGATAAGAGGTGTATGAGATGTGAAAAGATGTGATAAGATGTGTATGAGATGTGATAGGATATGATAAGAGGTGTATGAGATGTGATAGAATGTGTTAAGATGAGTTAGAATGTGTTAAGATGTGTATGGGACGAGGTAGAGAGTGTATCTGATGGGATAAGATGTATATGGGATATGTTAGGAGGAGAATGGATGTATGGATGTAGATACGGATGTATGTATGTATGTGGATGTGGATGTATGAATGAGGATGTGAAAATGGATGTATGTATGTAGATGTGGATGTATGGATGTGAATGTGAATGAAGATGTGGGTGTGGATGTATGGATGTAGATTCGGATGTAGATGTATGTATGTGAATGTGGATGTATGAATGAGGATGTGAAAATAGATGTATGCATGTAGATGCATATGTATGAATGAGAAATTGGATGTATGTATAATGTGGATGTATGAATGAGGATGTGAAAATAGATGTATGCATGTAGATGCGTATGTATGAATGTGAAATTGGATGTATGATGTGGACGTACGAACATGGATATGTATGTAGAATAATGAATGTGAATGTGTATGTGAAATAATGTGTAGTCTATATGAGTGAATGGATGAGAATGAGTACACATTGAATGGAATAGGGAATAAGTAATGTGGTCCGAGACTGGATAATGTGGAAAGACGAGAGTTCGTTATAGAAACTGTATTTTGTGACTGTTTGTAAATGACTATTTTATGTCAAGAATGCTGGGGAAGCATTTTGACCGTCTTAAGGATTAAGGTCATGAAGACCGAACTGATAAAGTTGCAACTGCTGTGAGACGGAGAGTCAATGGTGGAGGACATCTCGCGTAGCAAGGTCGGCCGAGGTCTTGACCAGCCACGGTTCGATTTAAATGGTGAGCTTGCGGTACGATGGATTAGGGACCAAGGAAGCGGCCTATGAGTGAAGCCCTAGGTCACCTGCGAAGGATCCTAGAGGGTGCTGACCATACGGTGCTCGGGCTCTGGGTCGCCGAAGATACCCACACGTGCGTCGTGCAAGATATTGGAACAAGGAGTAAGAGTTGTTTTCTGAAACCGGGCATGGATCTGGTTGATTGACCTTGCTGGTCCTCAACGAATGAGTCCATGGCTCTTTTATATGGATCTGTGGGTTGATCTTGCTGATCTTCCACGGAGATTCCATTCTGTTATATGAATATATTGCCGGTTACTATGAGCTAGGAACTATGGAAAAGGCCCCTGAGTGAACAGGTGGTGAGCGTTTTGGTTGCCAATGATGCCATAAGTATACCGATGAATGAATGACTGGAAATAAGGATTCAACCAGAGACTATGAGGATTGTCATCAGTGACATATTGGTTTCATTAAAGGATTGTTTTAAAGTTAGGTGATGCTAAGAAAAGGCAATTTCATATTGGGTGTGTAAGTGGTGTGACTAGTTTTATGTTTGCATGAACTTCCGGCTAGGGAGCCTTGGAACTCATTTCCTTGGTACCCGGGACAAAACCTAACCAAATTCTTAATTGGATCCCATCACTACAGTGGTTGGGAGGTTGGCTAACCCATGGGACTGGATGGGGTTAGGCTGGACTGATGGATCCGTAAACCGAGACTCAATTTCTGTTATTACGATAGATGAAGTAAATCCCGGATAGTAATTGTTCTATGGATAGGAATCAACGGCTATGCCTCTTGATGGGGAAAAAAGCGTTGATCTCAATGATCCAAGTGCAAGTTTCTTCCTTGATCTGATCGAGTACCTTTATAGGTGCAGTCGGATCAACTTGATCAGTAATGGTCTTGACTACGTTAGAGTAAAAAGTTGTCCTGGTGGAATCGTCCATGCTTTTCGGGTAAAGGAAGTTTTTCCACGTTCGGTTTTGGAAAAACCGACGGATTAGTCTCTTGTCCGGATATCCGTGGACGAGGCCCGAGTGTGAGACCCCTACCAGTGCACGATGTGCTACTTCCGCTGCTAGTACCCCGAATCCGTTGCGCGGTGGGAACAGGGATCTCACAGTATGACTCAAGAATCTAAATCCAAAATTTTTGTTGTGTCCAGTTTTGACATTTTGAAACAATTAATATTTGTAGCTTACTAAGGGGCTTTTACATATAACTTTAAGATCTCAATGAATAGAGTACGCATTGTATCACCTTAAAAAACTTGCAAACACATTAAAACCATGTATTGGTTTGGATACAAATGTATGCTAAAAAGTGGTGTATCAAACACACACAATTTCCTACTATTTTAGACACTCTCAATTGAATTTTATTTCATGTGAAACTTGGCAAAATCTTTGACACAAATATGAAATAATTACTTGGAATTTTTCACTGGGCTTAGTGATTTTTTTCTCTAAGCTTATAAGGCGGTTTTCTCAAACCTAAGTTGCAGTCTCATGCAAGTCCTATTTATGGGTATAATTCCTTATCGTGCCAGCATCCAAATTGCAAGGTTACATTTTTTAAAGACACACTAGGTCACATATTCAAACTCCTCAAGAGAGATTTTGAATATGTCTTTCCTAGCGCAAGTAGCATTTTATTTGCATCGTCCGAAAAAGGACACTTAAGTGTCCTTTTTTGGTACCAAACTAGTGTTAATGGAGTTAAGCAATCTTGTCCATACAGAGCTTTAAAAGGGATCATCCCGATACTTAGGTGATAAGAAGCATTGTAGGCAAACTCAACTAGGTGCAGATAGCTTAGCCACTTCTTGGATTCCCTGCCACCACACAGCATGACCGAAGTATATCTTTGATTACTTGGTTTACCCTTTCAATTTGACCATCGGTCTCAGGGTGATAAGTTGTGCTGAGATCCAAAAAAATTCCTACGGCTTTGAAAAATGCAGTCCAAAACCTTGAAGTAAACTTGGGATCTCGATCACTTACTATTCTTCTGGGTAGGCCATGCAATCTAAAGATTTCTTTGAGGAACACTCTGGCCACATCCACTGCAGTGTAGGTTTCTTTTACTGGGATCAGATTGGCAGCTTTGGTTAGTCTATCAACTACCACAAAAATGGAGTTGCACTGAAGGTAATCCAGTAATAAAGTCCATACTGATACATTCCCACTTCATCTGGGGGGATGTCCAATGGATGTAACTTCCCAGGCATTTTTACTCTTTCAGCTTTGACTTTCTGGCATGTCAGACATTGACGTACATGATTCAGTACATCCTTTTTCAGACTAGGCCAAAAGAAGCTTTTCTTTACAGACATGTAGGTCTTGATGAAACCTGGATGTCCTACTATAAGGCTCTCATGGGCTTCATTCAGAATTGGTCCTTGGTTCCCTCATCATTGGGAATGCATAGCCTGCGATTATAATACATAACAAAGTAGTTCAAGGGTACAGCCGGGATGATGGCATTATGTATTATAATCGCAGGCATTGGGAATGCATAGCCTGCAATTATAATACATAATGCCATCATCTAGGCTGTACCCTTGAACTTTGTTCAACTCCTGAGGAGTTTTGCTTTCCTGCATAAGTAGGGTAGCAATAGGGCCAAAGAATCTATCCTGCATGATCTTCTCTCTTACTTCAATAATCAAAGGATTTGATATTACAGTAATTGCAAGCAAAGAGGCTTTTCTACTGAGGGAATCTGCTACCACATTTTCTTTGCCTGGGCAGTACTTGATTTCAAAATCAAATTCCTGTAGGGTCTGCATCCACCTTCTTTGGCGCATGTTGAGGCCCTTCTGAGTGAATATCCGCTTTAAACTCTAATGGTCTGTCATCAAAGTGACTCTTTTTCCCAGTACGTAATGTCTCCACAACTTTAAGGCATAGACTACTGAAAGTAATTCCAAGTCATGGACAGCATAATTTCTCTCATACGTTCTGAGCTTTTGGGATTCATAGGCCACTGCATGACCTTCTTGCATGAGTGTACCTCCCAGGGCAAAACCACTTGCATTAGTTTTACTACCTCCAAGGGTAGAGAGAAATCTAGCAGCTTCAGAACGGAACTGGTTACCAAGGCGGTCTTTAGCTTATCAAAAGCGCTCTGGCACCTGGCAGACCATTGAAATGGGGTATTCTTTTTGAGAAGGTTAGTCAGGGGGGAAGCTATGAGAGCATACTTTGGTATAAAAATCCTATACCAACCAGTCAATCCCAAGAATCAAGACTTATGACAAAGCCACCAAGCGTGGCACCATCATGAAGGGCTGACGGCACAACAAAGCAGTTCTGAATCAAATGACTTCTTTCATCATTGTCTTTGGTTCAGGCCAATCTATGACTGCTTGGACTTTTGCAAAATCTGTAGAAATTCCATCTTTGGATACCAGAAAGCCCAAGTATTCAACATGGTCGGCAGAGAAAGTGCATTTGCTCTTTTTTGCAAAGAGTTGGTGCTTCCTTAGAATCTCAAGGACTTTTCGGACATAAGTCTCATGGTCAGCTGCATTCTTTGAGTAAATCAGAATGTCATCAAAGAAAACTAGAACAAAATCATCCAAGTATTCTCTGAGAATGTCTTGCATTAAGCGATTGAATGTAACTGGGGCATGGGGTTGGTCTCTGAACTTGGGGTCCTTGACTTCCCTGTCCCCTTGACATGGCAGGAGTCGAGCAGTCTTTCAGTTGGTGACCAAAACCTTGGCATCCAAAATATCAGTTTTCACTTCTGAGTTCATCTTTTTGATTTCTAGAAAGAGGTGGGGCTCCTGAGAAAGTATTCTGGGGGAAGGGTCTTCCTTCATTTCGGAATCTTCCTGCATCCTGATTCTGATTCGGGCCTTGGTGCCTCTTCAGGGGTGGAAAGTTTGAAGTACTTCCCTGGGCTTGGAATCTTTTAAAGTTAGAGGGTGCAAGCTTTGGCGGGACCTTTACTACAAAGGCTTTGGCAAAATCCTTTGCCATTCTTATACTGCTTCAGCCATGGACAGTGGCTTGGCATTTTTGATCAGTGTGTCCAAGGGTTCGTTCATTCCCCGAATGAACCTGGCCATGAGTTGTTCTTCATCTAGAGGTGGTGAATATTTGAGTAGAAGAGCAAAGGCCTCGTGATATTGCTCTCGATGGTTTTGCTCTCCTGCTTTAGCTCTAAGAATTCGTTCATTTTGATTTCCAAAAATCCAGGGGGACAAAATCTCTTTCTTAGATAGGTTTTTAGGTCGTTCCAGGACTGAGTATTTATGTCCAGACGGTTGGTGTCACAGTGGTTCCTCCATGCTACCTTGGCTGTTTCCACTATTTTCAACCGGGCAAGAGCCATTTTGCTCCGCTCATTGTAGCCTGTGATGTCAAAATATTCTTCCATGGCTTCCACCCATTTCTCCACAGCCTTGCTTAGGTTCTCCCCTTCTCCTTTGAAGGGTCTTGGGCTGAGTCCTATGAAGAGCCTTGCGAACATCAGGGTCAAGCTCGTCATCTTCAGAGAGAGGGTCTGGCTGACGGCCACGGTTTCCTTGTCTCATGATTCTGCCAAAAATTTATATATTATTGAGTTTTTATTTTGATATCATTCACGAGATCCTAAGACTTAAGAGGTTCGAAAAACAATTTCTTAAACAAGACAATGATCTTATTGGAGATCTATGACATATGTCTGATAACAGATTTTTCTTTATCAGATCGTTCGTAAATAATCACTTATACAATAGGGAATTTTTCTCCGAAAAACATTTCTTTATTTATATAAAAGTTACAATGTGTACATAGAGCAACTCAGCGCCAGAATCACCGCCTCAGTCGTAATCGCATAAAGAAGCAAAACTGTGAAGAAGACATACCATGGTACACACGATTCATTACACAAAGAGGTGCTGTAATTCTATTTCTTGGGATAAAGCGGCTAAGAAGTCTAAAAAATCGGCATGAAGTTCTAAAGTTCCTGGGTGAATGATCAAAGAGTTGAACATGCTGAACAAGCCCTAGTCTTATCAGAATCATGGCCAAGGAGATATTTTGCCTGAGCCTCTGACTGGTACTGATGTTAATACACCATCCTCCATTAAACCACATATACCGACATCGCTCTCAAGAGGATCAGGAAAGTAGACTCTCAAAATGGCGAGCGAGTCTCACTCTGCTCATTCGGGTCGTAGTAGTAGAGTTGATGAGGTGATCAAACGCAAAAGCTATCATATCATGACTCTGAGAGAGTCCAGGAATTCCAGATAGGTTTGGGGTGTCCATCTATAAATTTCCAATTCAATTTATAAGTTTTCAATTTTTGAAGTTCATTCACATAGTATTAACAAGTGAAAAACATTTCTTTCTCAGATTTCTATTAAAAAAATTTAGGCAATTTCTGCTCTGATACCAACTGTGAGATCCCTCTGTCCCCTCCGCGCACCGGATTCCCGGTGTAGCTGACAGCAGAAGCAGCCCCCTCATGCGCAGGGCAGGGTTTCTCACTCGGGGCCTCGCCCACGAATGTCCGGGCACAAGACTAGGCTGGTGGTCACTCCGAAAACCGAAACCGAGAAATTTTCCATGCCCGGAAAGCGAGGACGATTCCACCTTTTTGAATTTTTCTTAACGAATTTTTTTCTAACGAGATCAATTCTAAACTATCCTTCACCTCAATAAACCAAATAGAAGGAAACTATCACTGATATAATTTGATCATCTGAGTAAATTCAACGCTTTTTTCCTAATCAAGATCAAGCACAGCCGCCGTTGATTCACTCAATTGAGAAATTTATCAGGGAATTAACTAACTACTCGATTCCTAACCTAAACCTAAGATTTTTTAGTTTGATTATTAAAACTCCACTGATTCCAGCCTAACCCCATCCGGCCCATGGGTTAGCCACCACCCTGCCACTGGAATTGGTAGATCCAAACAAGTACTCACCCACCCATAATTGAAATGCCTTTCTTAACTTTAGCTTTAGAAAACAGGTACGCACACACTCCTCTTTAAAACTTTAATATAAAAATAATCCATTGACGAAACAAATATGATCACGGATTTCATAACTCAAAATTTCCATTCAATCCTTTGTTTCACAAAAACAGTACCACTTTGGACTCTCCGTTGGGACCAGCTGGTCAGCAACAACAAGATCCAGTAACAGATTACAATAATCATTTCGTCAACATGCATATATATATCTTCCTCGACATACGAATGGGTGTCCTAAGCACCGCAAGCCCGTGCATCACCTGTTCAGAACCCTCCAGGATCCTCCTTAGGTGTCCTGGTACTTCACTCAGGGATTGCTTCGTCGGCCCTCGCCCATCGTACCGGAAGCACACCATTTTTCACCATACCCAGGCTGGTCAAGACCTGGGCAGGTTTTTGCCACGTGAGCTGTCCCTCGAACACTCCCCGCCAGCTGTTGGAGCCGAACTTCTCTTAGATAAAAATATTTTCCAAATGCTCCCTCCAGCATTCTGGCATAAGACAGTCCTTTAAGAAAACAGAGTTTCTATGCAAGTTTATAGTTTTGGTTTTTTTTGAATACCATGAATAAATCTTAAATCCGTATCCCAATACTTCTAGATCCAGGTCTGAATTCCAAACAGAATTCCTCGAATTCTGTTAACTTGATCCTTAGATCAAAATCAAAAGTCTTAACTTAGTTTCAAATTCGGTGGGGGATTTGAGTACATTTTTCCACAACTGGGCACATCGTCATTGATTGAAAGTGACGAAGGAATTAGGACTTGGTCAATAGTCTGAATCAGAGTTTGGGTCTGGAAAGGTTCTTCCTAAACTATCTTTCTCGAAAGGTACTATTTCAATTTCTCTTTTTCTAAATTTCGTTCGACGAATATTTGCTTACAGATTTTGAAAACATGAATTTCTTAGGAGGAATAAAATAATCATTTATCTCGATCTCTAACTTCGATAGTTTAATTGAATTTTCTCATTACCATCTTAGTGAATATGAAGCGATAGCATTTCTTCTCATAGATTATCTACTTATTCATTTTTCCAATTTTGTGAAAATCAAATAGAGGATTAAGGAAAACCCTTATTTAATTATAAAGATTCTATATGCATCTTATTATGCATAAAATCCAATTCTAATGAAAGTCACACTTTTATCATCATAAAAATCATTTATGTTGAAAATCACTCTTTTATCATCAAAGAATTTTATTTATGCATAAGTTTATGCATAAAAATCATTTATGATGAAAATGACAAATGCAAGCTTTCTCTCACCATAGCAAGACATATTCTTTCACTCTCCTCATATCCAACTTACTCATTTCTAAAACACTTCAATGGAGAACAACCATGTATAGTGTCTAAAATGGTTTCCCCTGAAGCAAAAATTCAAAAAGAACCAGGCTGCAAATACACCCAATCTCCCTTTTGAAATTATTTCTCAACCCAAGCACATTGTTCATCCTTGGTATTGTGCATGAGCAGAGCCCCAACCTTGTCGCCTAGCCTTCTTCTCGACAAAGATGCACTACCCTCCATAGTGTGTTCTGTTAGAAAGGTTCTAGGGGGGAGAGAAAGAAGGAAGGTTGCACAGTACATGTTGTTGGGGAGAGGGAGGTAGATGTGGGTGTGAGGAGATTAGAATGTGTGCACACGTGCATGATAGAGATAGAGAACGTTGCAAATCTGAGCACAATAGAGAGAAGGAAGGGAGGGAGGGAGAGAGAGAGAGAGAGAGCGAGAGAGAGAGAGAGAGAGAGAGAGAGAGAGAGAGAGAGAGAGAGATGGAGAGAGAGAGAGAAGGTTGCACAATAGAGAGAGAATGAGCTATGGAGATTTGAGGTTTGGGGTGAAGAGGATGATGTTGGAGAGAAGAATAATGTGTATGTGGAGAGAAATCTGAGGTGAAAAAATAAGTTTTTTGATATAATATGGTTTGGGTTGGGTTTTGAGAGGGAAAAATGCACTTTTGAAATTTAAAAAAAAATCTAAAATTTTAGGGTTTTTTTACCCACGAGAATGATGGGATTGAAATTGGTGGAGCCCTCTACTTTTTAGAAGCTACCCCCTTGCTTTATGGTGCCCGATGTAATATTCCTCCTTCCATTTTTTGATGATGTAAAGATATAAGAACCTCCCCTTCAATCTCTTGTAATCATCCCCCCCCCCCTTAGAACGGAAAAAGATCTTGTTTGACCCTGTTTTGGCCTAGAGAGAGATAACAAAATTTTGAAATATTTTTGGATAAGTATTTTCTTCCAGTCAATAGGAAGTGATTCCCTAAAATAGAATTTTAATCAGAAATTTCTAAGTTGCATTATTAGATTTGGATAGTGGGTGAACCAAGGAAACCCCTAGTTTAAAGTTCTAAGCCTTATTAAATTATTTTGAATTTAAAAATGTGATATCCTTATCCAAAAACGTTGGAAAATAAAATTAAAAGAAAAATGGAAAAATTTGGATTTATCCACAAGAAAATAGTAAAGAAAGGCTCACATAAGGTGAAGATTCAAGAATTATGAGTTTCAGATATTTAAAGGAGACTTTTGGGAGGCCTTGTGACACCTCAGGGAGGTGGGAGGAGGCCATAAAGGAGGCGCCTAGAAATAACATCAAGGAGGTCATTTTTTTATTCAAAAAATCATAAAGTGACTAGATATTTCATCTCTCATCTCTCCTCTTCCAAACTAGATCAAAAAGTGTGCATAACTAGTCTAAAACTTGTCCAAATTGGATCAAACTAAAGCTAGAAGCCTCTAGATCCCAGTTGGGCTTGGTTAGTGGCCTCCCTCACCTATAAAGAGAACCCCATTCCTTTGTATTTTCATCTTAGAGTAATTCCATGGTAGTGTATTTTCATTTTAGTGTATTTTCTTCTTCCCTCTTCCTTGCCTCTCCATTGTGAAGCTTTGGTGCTTCACTAAGCCTCTTTTTCTCTTGAAGATTACCCTCTTCTCCTGGTGGCCAAGCCTCTTCCTTTGAGAGCTACACATCTTTTGCAAGGTAAAGAATCAAGCGCACCAAGGGTAAGCCTAAACAATGACGTTTACTCTCTTTTTAGATGTTAATCTTCTTCCCAACCTCTTTCATGCTTGGGAAGCATTTTATCTCATGGTTTCCTCTTAAAACCATGCCTTTCTTGATTTATGTTATTGTTTAATGTTTATGTTTATGCTTAGATTTATGCATAAACTAATTTTTATATTAAAAATGGAATTTTGAGCATTCTCATTTCATAGAAAATATGAGGAAGCTATGGTAAAATTTTATCATTAGAAAAATAAATTTATGCATAATAAATTTAATTCTAAAAGCGGAATTTTGAGCATTCTCATTTCATAGAAAATACAGGGAAGCTATGGAAAAAATTTATCATTAGAAAATTAATTTATGCATAGTAAATTTTATCCTAAAAGTAGAATTTTGAGCATTCTCATTTCATAGAAAATGCGGGGAAGCTATGGAAAACTTTTTATCATTAGAAAATGAATTTATACATAATAAATTTTATGCTAAAAGTGGATTTTGAGCATTATTCATTTGCCAAAAAAATAAAGGAGGTTATGCACAAATGTTTCTACATTCATTCAATTTATGAGAATTATGGAAAGGATTATGAATATAATTCATTTAAATCAAAAATGAATTAGTATGTGTGCATAAATATTTTATACTGAAAGAGGAATTATGGGTGTAATTGATTTTGTAAATCCCATAAGGATGTATGCATAAATCTTTTATTCAAAAAGAGGAATATTGAGTATATTTTATTTTGGAAAAATAGAGAAAAGAATGTGAAAATATTCATAGGGGTGCATCGAGAAAACGTAGATTAATTTTTAATTCAAAAGAGGAATCACGAACATATTTAACTTTTGGAATTATGAAGTACACGTCCAAATTCTCGAAAAATAGAATCTTATGTACACTCTGAGAACGGGAAAAGGATTTCCTAGAAAAAGACTAGAAACATGCTTAGTTGGATGAATGTAAATACTTGTGACCGACTTATTCCTAGATTCCCTAGAAAAGGATTCTGGAACTTTTGAAAGGATCGAGGTTCCAAAAAAGTGAATGAAAATTTAGACTTAATTGAGTTGAGTCAAGAAAAAGTTACCTTTAATTGAGTTGAGTCAAGAAAAAGTTACCTTTAATTAAGCCAAGTAATTGGCCGAGACTTAGAAAGTTCTGTCAGTATGAATGTGGAATGATGTGAATAAATGTGGAAATGATGTGGGATGATGTGGAATGATGTGAATGAATGTGGAATGATGTGAGATGATGTGAATGAATGTAGAAATGATGTGGGATGATGTGAATGAATGTGGAATGATGTGGAGTGATGTGTGGATTGACGTGGATTGATGTGGAATGATGTGTGGAATGATGTGTGGAATGATGTGGATTGGTGTGGAACATGTGGAATGATGTGTGGGATGATGTGAATTAATGTGGAATGATGTGGAGTGATGTGGAATGATGTGAAATCAAAATATGGGATGACTCACCTTGGGGTAGATCATTAAGAGAGAATCTAAAGAGAAATGATGAGGAGTGATGTGAAATCAGAATATGGGATGACTCCCCCTAGCGGCGAATCATTAAGATAGCATCCAAAGAGAAATGATGAGGAATGATATGGAAAGATAGGAATTTGGTTGGAAACTGTAATTGCATGTGAAACCTGTTTTTTAACGATTGTTTTAGGTCAAGAATGCTAGGGAAGCATTTTGACTATCTTATGGAATGAGGTCGTGGGGGGGACCTAAGTGAAAAATGTTACAACAGCTAATGGAGAGTCAAAGAAGGACGTCTCGCGTTGGCAAGGTCGGCCGAGGTCTTGACCAGCCTCAGTTTGGTTAAAATGGTGAGCTTCCGGTACTGTGGGTGAGGGGCCAAGGAAGCGGCCTATGAGTGAAGCGCTAGGTCACCACCCCGCGAAGGAGCCTAGAGGGTGCTGACCATACGGTGCTTGGGCTCTGGGTTGCCCAGGATACCCACGCGTGCGTCGAGGAAGAAATGGAACATTGAGTTGGAGTTGTTTTCTGAACACGGACATGGATTTGGTTGGTTGACCTTGCTGGTCTTTAATGGATGAGTCCATGGCTCCTTTTGGTAACTAGATCTCGTTGGTTGATCTAGCTAATCTTCAATGGAGAGTTCATATAGATTTTATGAGATTATACTCATGGGTACTATGATCTAGGAACTATTGAAAAGGCCCCTAAGTGAACTACTAGGTGAGCCTAGAGGGACTGACCAGGTGGTGAGTGTTCTGGTTTGTTGCTGATGATGCCATGGGTACGTTGAGGAAGGAATAACTAGAATTTGGATTTTATGGTTGGAAAGTGGAAAAGTTAGAAATTAGACCCTGGAACTGGAATACTGAGGATTATGATGCAAACACTGTGGTTTTATTGCAATTCTGTTTGGAAATAGGTGAATCATTTGAGAAAAAGGAAATTTGGTATTGGGTGTGTAAGTGGTGTGTCTATTTAATTTTTGCATGAGAGCCAGCTAGGGGGCCTGGGAACTCTTTTCCCTACTAGTACCCGGGGAAAAAAAATAATCAAATTTTTATAATGGATCCCATCAATACAATGGTTGGGCGGTTGGCTAACCCATGGGATTGGATGGGGTTAGGCTGGATTGATGGATTCCTAAAATAAAATTCAATTCTGTTCGATAGTTGAAGTAAGTCACGGGATAATTCTTGTTCTTTGGAAAAGAATTAACGGTTGTGCCTCTTTGATGGGAAAAAAAGCATTGGTCTCTATGAACCAAGTGTAAAGATTTTTCCTCCTTTAAGTTGGTCATCCGAGTAAAGAATAGCCTAGACTCGACCCCGTGAGATAAGTTTTTGTTAGAAGATTTTCCTGGAGGAATCGTCTATGCTTTCTCGGTGAGGAAAGTTTTCTCGGGTTCGGTTTTGGAAGAACCACCAGATTAGTCCCTTGCCCGAACATTCGTGGGCGAGGCCCCGACGAGTGGGCCCTATGTGTGAGGTTGCTACTTCCACTGCCAGCCCTCCAGAGTTTGATGTGCAGAGAGGGCAGCGGTCTCACAGAGGAGGGAGACAAGCCTAGTTGCCCCCTACTTTTGGAGGAGACCAAATGTGCGCACTCCTCTCTTCCTGTTGGTCCATTGCTAATGAAGGTCGTTAGCAAAGGACCCAAAAGATGTCCAAAGGTTTTCTAATGAGAGAGAAGGATTAGGAGGCTTGAGTTGGAGAGAATTTTTAGGAGAGGGGTTTGATTAAGAGGGAGGGAAGAGAGGGGGATAGTGTGGAAGGAAGAGGTGGATTAGGAGAGATAAAGATTTGGGGAGAGAGGGAGGGAAGGAGGGGTGGGATGGAAGGAAGGGAGAGAGAGATGGGGTGGGGTGGTGGGATAGAAGGACGAGAGGGAAGGGTGGGATGGAAGGATGGGAGAGAGGTATGGGGTGAGGTGGGATGGGATGGAAGGAATGGAGAGAGGGAGGTAGGGAAGGGGTGAATTGGGAGGGATAGAGTGAAAGGGAGGAAAATGCTAAAGTAGTAGGGATGGGGTGGGATGCAAGGAAGGGAGAGAGGGACATAGGGAAGGGGTGGATTGCGAGGGATAGAGTGAAAGGGAGGAAAATGCTAAAGTAGTAGGGATGGGGTGGGATGCAAGGAAGGGAGAGAGGGACATAGGGAAGGGGTGGATTGTGAGGGATAGAGTGAAAGGGAGAGAGAGATCGGGGTTGGGAGGGAGGAGATTAAAGGAATTTAACTTATGTAAGAGTAATATAACGAGAAAGGGATATAATATTCAAATACTAATTTGTGCTTTGTAAATTACAGGATAATGATTCAGATTCTTCTATCCATACACCTCCTTTATCTACTTTGGCTAGAGCATCAGGGAAAATGTGGACTCATTTTTGGGCCGTTTAAGAAATGCCAAGTCATCCTTCTATTATGAAAAGGGGGATCGTGGAAAACTCTATCCATAGTACCTCAAAACTATATCATGTAACATATCATTGGAAAGATCTTGATGAGAGGATTCTAACGCACCAACCTCCGACAAATTTGGAGTTTTTATGCTCACGTTATGGCCAACCCACCAAAAAGTAACCTCAAAAGTTCCGTAAAACGAAAGCCTCACCCTATTGGTTCTTATGGAATATTCCCTAGAATCTCAAAGAGCTTAAAAGGCCCAAAAGTGAGTCCAAATTTTCCTTAATAATGGAACCACTTGATCTACCCCCTTACCATGAAGAGTCATCACATACTAACTCTTCACCAGATTCTGATCCACAACATAGGTTTCAATACCAAAGGACAATTGGTGTTGTGGTTGTCGTGGATAATTTTAACATAGAAGAGATGTCTGTACCTTGCATGAATCTCAGAGAGGCTTGTATGCACAACCTATGGTATACTCGACTAGCTTCGCCCCCACCATCGATAGTGGTTCCTTATCCTTTCCACTTGCACCAGATTATCATGGGACCATTGCCTTATATTTTGCATGCCTCGGATTTCCATTCGATCTAGGCGCTTGCATAGATAGCTTCATCATCAAGACGGGGGCCCTTTATCCTTTCCATTTGACCCTGGCGGTCATATGATTCATGTATGGGCCTTCCGCTACATCGACATTCAGTCATGGATGTGATTTTTGGCTCTTGTACATAGCCACTTGTATATATGTCTTTTCTTTGGGCATGACCACCCTTTGATTTTGAGGACGAAATCATTGTAGGAGGGGATGATTTGTAATGAAGTAGATTTGATTTCACATGCACATGGGGAATGGGGCCTAGGCACTTAGGCTTAGGGGTATTTACATGTGTACTTTTGGGGGAACTTGGGATATATTAGGAATAGGGCTCATTGACATTGTACCTTTTTTATCATATTTGCTTTATAGACATCTATGTCTTCTTGGTGCTCATGCCCAAGCTTTCATGGCCTTTCTGGCTATTGCCCTAGGATGGTGATCCACACCCATGTTGTCACTCCATGCTTTGAGTAACCAACCCTAGTCTCTTGCACTTTCTTGTGTGGAAGAGATAAGATAATTATGCCTCCACTTTGTGATTGCTTTGGAAAAATTCTCTTAGGCTTTGTTGATGTTATCTTGAGTGCACCCATCATGCTCTTGTATAATACCACAAAGAAGATCTGTGACATACTGCTTTCTACGAAGAGTATTGTTGTATGCATCTTCATCATTTTGGTACGTGAGAAACAATAACATGTTATTGTTTATCTTCATAACATTTTGGGTCTAGCCATTGAAAATAAACCTATACAAATTCATTACATTAATTAAGCATTGATGGATGCATAGGCTTAAAAGCATTACTACATTACTAGATATGGCTTATCTTATTAAGCCTTAAGCATATGGATTATGCCTTAAGGTTAATGCCCTTATGTATAAAGCCCTTATCCGTAAGCCTCTATGCATAAGGCTTAAACAACATGCTTAAGCCTTATGTATAAAGCCCTTATCCATAAGCCTCTATGCATAAGGCTTAAACAACATGCTTAAGCCTTGAGCATATAGGCTTAATGCTAAAGCCTCTATACATAATTCTTAGACATTATACTTAAGCCTTACGCATAGAGGCTTTATGCATTAAGCCTCTATGCACAAGGCTTAAACATCATGCTTTAGCCTTGAGCATAGAGGCTTACTACTAAAGCCTCTATGCACAAGGGCTTTATGTATAAGGCTTAAGCCATATGCATAAAGCCTTAATCCATGAAGCCTTATGCATAAAGCCATGAAGACTTTATACATAAAGTCTTTATGCATAAGGCATCATGGAATAATGCTTAAGACTTATGCATAGATGCTTAATGCTTAAGCCTCAAAGCTTTATGCATAGAGACTTTATGCATAAGGCCTTAATCCATGAAGCCTCTATGCATAGGATTATGCATGAGGCATCATGAAATAAGCCCTTATCCATGAATTCTTCATGCATGAAGCCATAATTCATGTTGCATAAGGCTTCATGCATCAAGCCCTTATTCATAAGTCTTGATGCACTTCGAGAGTGCACCATAAACAAGTAAAGAAATGAACTATGAAAGACAAATACTCTTACCTTGAGAAGAAGATAAGTAGGCAATGCATTGTGAAGTTGATCTTATGTTGAAAGGACAAGATACAAGCATAAGAAAGTATATATGTTAATAAGCTTTATGCATATGGCTTATGTATTCAGCTTTAAGCATATGACTTAGTAAGCTTAATGCCCTTATGCTTAAGCCTGTATGCATAAGGCTTAAACATTATGCATAAGTCTTAAGACCTTATGCATAAGGGCTTTATGCATAAGGCATCATGCAATAAGCCCTTATGTTTAAAGGCTTCATGCATCAAGTCCTTCTTCATAAGATGTATAAAGCCCTTATGCTTAAGTCTCTATGCATAAGGATTAAACATTATGCATAGAGGCTTATGCTTAAGCCTCAAAGCTTTATGCATAAGGGCTTTATGCCTAAGGCATCATGTAATAAGCCCTTATGCATAAAGGCTTCATGCATCAAGCCCTTATTCATAAGGCTTAAGCCTTATGATGAATAAAGCCCTTATGCTTAAGTCTCTATGCATAAGGCTTAAACATTATGATTAAGTCTCTATGCACAAGGCTTAAACATTATTCTTAAGCCTTGTGTAATGAAAAAACATACTTCCAAGCACCCGGGGGTGCACCATAAACAAATAAAGAAATTAACTATGAAAGACAAGTACTCTTACTTGAGACGAAGATAAGTAGGCAATGCATTGCAAAGTTGAGCTTATGTTGAAAGGAAAATCTACAAGCATAAGAAAATATATATGTTAATAAGATTTATGCATATGGCTTATGTATTAAGCTTTAATCATATGGCTTATGTGTTAGGCTTAATGCCCTTATGCTTTAGCCTCATGCATTAAGCCCTTATTCATAAGGCATGAGCCTTATGCATAAAGCCCTTATGCTTAAGTCTCTATGCATAAGTCTTACACATTATTCTTAAGCCTCTATGCATAAGGCTTAAGAATAAACCCCTTATGCTAAGTCTCTATGCATAAGGCTTAAGCATAAAGACTTCATACATAGATTCATAATGCATAAAGGCTTCATACATGAAGCCATAATGCATAAAGCCTTCATACATGAAGCCATAATGCATAAAGCCTTCATTTTATAAAGGCTTCATGAGCTTTACGCAAAGAGGATTTATGTAGAATCATTAAAAAATGATTACATGCATGATTAAAAAAAGGCTCCCCCAAGTACCCTGGGGTGCACCATAAACAAGTAAAGAAAGGGTTTATGAAAGACAAGTGCTCTTACTAATTTACAGGAGTTGAGTTTTTGTTGAGAAGTAGAGTTTTCGTTCAAAGACAAGTTCTAATCTACAAGTAGAAGCACAAAAATAAACAAATTAGAGCTATGCATAAAAAAACATGTGAAGATAAGTGATAAGAATAAGAAAACAAAAATCAAGACCTAAGTATACGCATAGAGATTGAAACAAGAGGAGGAAAAGAATAGAGAATATAAACCCTAACCTTCACCATGAAACTATGAAAGCACGTAAAGGAAGGAGGAGAGTATGCATTTCATGCTTGAGTTCCTTGAGGTGTTTGAGGTACAGAAGATGAAGGGAGGAGAGGAAACGCGTTTAACGAAGGTCTTTGAGAGAACAAAGAAAGGACGCACGCTGGGTGGGAGAATTGATTTTGTAATAGTACGCAGCTATGTGTACGGCTATATACGCATACATAGCCGCATGTGTCTATAGCCATGCATATAGCCGCGTACCAGGAAAAAAAATCCTTTTGCATGCAGCCACGACTGTCTCACTACTTTCTCTCACTACGTCATGCGGCTACATCGTGTTAGAAAATATGTGATCTAGCATCCATTCTTAGTGTGAAATCCTTAGTGGTACCTTAGAGTGCCTTGTTCTAAGGTTAGAAGACTCATTTACTAGAGTAACTAAGTGTAGGTCTAGTAGATACTTTCCCTTAATTGAGGCATCACCTTTTAGGTGAGTCTGGTGAGAAATCTAAGGGAGGTGGAGAGATTCATGGGCTCTAAGCGCCCCCTCTCTTGAGCCTATATAAACAGTATACTACTCACTCTTTAGAGAGCTAAGTGGAGAGTGTAATGCCCATGCTTTGTGTACTTGCTTAGTGACTAATATACTAAGTGGTCCTTTGTGAAAATACTCTTCTCTTTAAAATTTTATTAGTATGTGTTTATGTGATGCTTTGTGGTGATCTTGAGTACATTATATTGCTCATTGGTTACATCTCATTCTTATCTAAGTGGTTGCGTGTGTTGCTCTAGTGGTGAGAGTCTTCTTATGTGATAACCATCTCCATTGTGTGCTTCATTAAACTATTGTCAAGCTTAAGCTCAGACCATATCTTTAACATGGTATCATAGCTACCCTTCTTGGGATCTCCCTTTATGTGAGGAGTGTGTGGGTGTTTGAGTGATTAGTTTACTAGCATCATACTTGTGTGGAGTTCATTATATCCTTTTGTTGATTGAGTAGCCTTGCTTCAATAAATAGCATTTGGAGCTAGGATAAAATTCATTAATATTAGTTTTTTGGTGTGCATTTCTTTGTGCATTGACACCTTGTGTGCACTCTCCTCATTGCATTAGTGTGGGTGGCACACACTAGTTTGAGGGAGGGGAATAGTCCCATAACTTCACTTGATTAATTGAGTGGCACAATGGAGTGAATAAGAGTATCAAAACAATGGCATTGCATCTATCAACTTAAGTGATGGGAATCATTCTTCTTAGTGATCATTAGAAGGGTGGATACTTTGGGAGTCCTCTTTTGAGTTTAGATACTATGGGAGGTGTAATAACCAGTCCATCCTCTATGTGATTATCTGAGTTCATCTTCTCAACAATAAGAGAGAGAAAGAGCGACTTTTCCTGTGAGAGAGAGAGAGAGAGAGAGAGAGAGAGAGAGATTATTTTTTCTTGTGGCATTCCTAGAGCGGTAGAGAAAAAGTTATGTGTATAACTCTAAGTGAGCTAGAAAGAGTGCTCTGTGTGAAGCTCTGAATTGAGCTCCGGTTAGCTCAAAGTGGTCATTTACAGTAGCAAGGTGGCTTGCAAAATAGTGGAAAAATTGAATGTGTGAGCTCCTCCTCCAATAAGTGAGTTCCTCTACGTGTAAAAAAGACTGTCTCCTATGAGCGGCGCTGAGTAAAGAAGGCCGAATCGCTAGACAACAACTCCTTTCCATCTTTGAAGAATTGTGCAACTTTTGGCTGGGTGTGTGCAACAACCTCACCTATATGAGTCCTCCTCCAGTGGTTGAGATCCAAGACCACAAAGTTGAGCTCCAAGCTCATAAAGAGCTTCTCTACAATAGGCAAAGAGGCGAACAGTGTGCCAATTTTTGTAGTAATTAAGGGGGTGGCTTTCTTTCCTTCTCACACAAAGAAGATGACTTGTCCTTCCTTTTGGTGCATGCTCTAAGGAGCTGGCGCTGATTTTGAGAAAATTTCAACTGCCTTTCTTTTTAAAAAGAGGAGAGTTTTCCTAAAGTTTCAAAACCTTTGAACATTTTACTACTATGCCTAAGGCTATAAAAGGGCACCCTCATTGCTTTGTGGGAAAGGGTGAGTTGGACAAATATAAACCTATGTGAGATGATCCTTAGTGATACTTTGTGTTTGATATTATTTGTGATCATATCCTTGTAAAGTCCTCATTTATAAAGGACCCTCCCATATTAAGTGTGAACACATATGATGTGTGATAATTCCTAGATTCATTCAAACCAAAACTAAATGCCAAGTGTGATAATAAAGCAAAGCATTCACTCCAAAAAATCTCCAAGGTTAAATCAAAGCCAAATTACCTAGAGTGGTAAGAGTTCACAAGCACACATCTTCATCTGTTTGGTGAAGGGATTCTTGAGTGAATCTCCTTGTTGTGACAACCAACTCCATTGTAAAGTCCTAGAACTATAAATGACTTCCTTATTTGTGTAATTTGGGACACTGTGTGTGTCAGGTTGAGTACCATGGAAAATATGGTGGGAAAGATGTCTGATAAAATATATAAATTTGATGGATCCAAGTACCATACTTGGTGTATCAAAATGAAAATGTGTCTCATAGAAAAAGACATGTGGGGAGTAGTCAATGACATTGAGAAGAGGAAAAACACACATCTAGATCTCATTACTACAAGTGGACCAATTTAGACTCCAAAGCATTATCTCTCATCATTTGTAGGCTAGGTGATAGCCAAATCCATCAAGTGAGTCCACAAAGACTTCCAATGAAGCATAGCTTAGGCTCAAGTCCATCTTGCGAAAACCAATGCTCTAGGTTCTTCTCTTAAGGAAGAAACTTTAAAGGATGGAAAAGGGTGACAAAGCTAGTGTTGCTTCTCATGTCAATGACATTCGATGTATGATTGATCAACTTAGTGGTGTAGGGGTTACCATTGATGAAGAGGAGGCCATCTATGTGTTGCTCTCTACCATGCCTCCTTGTTATGAGCAGTGATAGAGAATCAAACCAATCATACTCTTACATTAGTGACTTCTGCCCTTATTCTGGTTTGATAGCAAATCAAACCAATCATACTCTTACATCAATGACTTCTGCCCTTATTCTGGAGGGCACCGGCATGAAGGGTTCCAAAGCTTCAGCTTCTTCAACAATAGTTCTAGTGGAGCATGCTTATTTTGCTACATGAAAGGATAAGAAGACAAAGGCTCCTGAAACTTGCTACTATTGCAAAAATAAGGGCCGATTACTTCAAAAGGAAGAAGGATAAATAGGAGAAAGAGAAGAGCAAGGCAAAGCAACCATAGAAGGAGGAGGCAAACTTCTCGGACACATTATTCTAGCAGCTGTTATGTATGATATTTTATAGCCCATGGGGAATTTTTTATCTTACTGATGTCTTAGTGATCTTTATCTTCATGGTAGATCTGATCCAAGCACACCCTGTGTGGTATGGATGCTTGTCAAGGGAGGGTGTTCAAAAATATGTGATCTAGCATCCATTCTTAGTGTGAGATCCTTAGTGGTGCCTTAGAGTGTCTTGTTCTAAGGTTAGAAGGCTCATTTACTAGAGTAACGGAGTGTAGGTTTAGTACATACTTTCTGTTAATTGAGGCATCACCTTTTAGGTGAGTCTGGTGAGAAATCCAAGGGAGGTGGAGAGATTCATGGGCTCTAGGCGCCCCCTCTCTTGAGCCTATATAAACATGGGGCATACTACTCACTCTTTAGAGAGCTAAGTGGAGAGTGTAGTTCCCATTATTTGTGTACTTGCTTAGTGACTAATATACTAAGTGGTCCTTTGTGGAAATACTCTTCTCTTTGGCATTTTCATTAGTATGTGTTTATGTGATGCTTTGTGGTGACCTTGAGTACATTCTATTACTCATTGGTTACATTTTATTCTTATCTAAGTGGTTGCATGTGTTGCTCTAGTGGTGCAAGTGTGCTTGTGTGATAACCATATCCATTATGTGATTCATTCAATCATTGTCAAGCTTAAGCTCACACCATGTCTTTTAACACATCACGTGACTATACCATCATCCTCTTGTAGTGGTTACGAGGCCCTTCTTTGAAAATAGGTCATTTCTCATGCATGTCTCCATGTGAGGGAATTGGATAGGACACTCATGACATTGTCTGTGGATCTATTAGACCAATGACATGTCATTAAACTTGTTACTATAGATTTGCACCTGAACATGTGCTTTATCCTTGGTATAATAGGGACGTTTTTTAGAGCTTTCGCATAAATTTTTTTCCCCTCAACATCTTGCATGTATCTGAGTGCCCCATAACTTGAAAATTCTTAACATTTGAATTAGATCTTCCAAACATTGATTGCAAGTTCACACACACACAAACACACACTCAGACGGACACACAGACATGCATGCACAGACAGACACACATACATGCATGTCTGTGTGTCCGTCTGAGTGTGTGTTTGTATGTGTGTGAGAGAGAGAGAGAGAGAGAGAGAGAGAGAGAGAGAGAGAGAGAGAGAATCCACTCCCACATAAGCAAGCAGCAATGGCAACAAGTAAGTTTGCTTGCTCTCTCTCTCTCTCTCTCTCTCTCTCTCTCTCACACACACACACACACACACACACACACACACAAACACACACTCAGACGGACACACAGACATGCATGCATAGATAGACACACAATCTTTCACACACACACACTTCACACTTCACACACACACACACAGACACACACACACACACTTCACACTTCACACACACACACACACACACACACACACAGAGAAACATATACAATAGACACACACATACAATACACCCACAAAGAGAGAGAGAGAGAGAGAGAGAGAGAGAGAGAGAGAGAGAGGTTTATGCAGTTTGGCACGATATGGCACTTGCAAGAGGAATGGAAGTGCGCTATCGCACCAAACTGCACAAATATAGATAGAGGGGTCCTGATCAGAACAGAGAAGGCTTAAGCAGGGAGCCATGGCGCTAGATGTAGAATTAAGTGCTGCGGGGAGGAGCGATGTGCAGACAAAGGCTCCAAAGCTGTTGAGGACCATAAAGAAAAGGTCTATTGACTTCACTACCTTGAGGAGGTTATAGCACAGACAGAGGAGCCACAGCTTGTGAGAGGACAGACAGAGGAGCAAGGATTTCCAACTATGGAGCCGAGAGAATCCAGTTCCCCCCTTTACTTTGTTAAGCAGCACAATGATGAGGAACCCTATTCAGAGACCAAGATATGGGGGCAGATGAAGATGAACAAGAGAAAGTCGGTGTTCTCAGTCTGGTGTCCCTTTCCAAACGACCTGCTCGCCAGAGGCCCTCTATTAAGAGGGATTTCAATTTCTCAACAGAGGCTAAGGAGGAGAAAGGGCCAACTGGTGACACAGAGATGAAGAAGAAGAAGAAGAAGAAGAAGAAGAAGAAGAAGAAGAAGAAGAAGCAAGTTCTTAGCACAGATATGAAGGACAAGAAGGAGGAAATTTTTGAGAGCAATGATCTTGCCTTAATTTGATGAGAGACTTTTCGATTTTGTTTGTAATGCTGCTCGAGTTGCTAATGACTTTCACATAATTGTTGAGATGTTTAACAAGCCTTTGCCAGTAAAGTCAATTTTGGACCACCATGCAGAGTACCTGTCAAAACAGAGGGATAGTTTTGAAAAAGCAGTAGCCAAAGGAAGGTTGCTGCTAAGGGATCAGGCTTATGTGCACTTGATGGATTGTGCACCAAGCAAGAAGGCAAACAATTTTTTATACAAGAAGTACCAGCAACTCCCATCTTCCTATAAGCCTACTTGGTGTACCACGCACATGAGTTGATGCAGGCTATTGTATGAGCCATCGGGATTCCTCTACTACTTGCATTGCCTCTATAAAGAGCTTCCTGAAAGGGGTGAAGAACTGCTCTATGAAGGTACTATTGAAGATGAGATTCCCCAAGAAGATGAGTTACCTTCTCAAGAGACAAAAGTTGAGGAAGAGATACAGTTAGTACAGGAGGAAGAGGAGGCCAAGTCTATGGATATTGTTGCTCTTAAGATGTGCATCATATACTGAGACCTCTAGATGTAGATCTCTATAAAGTGGACCAGTGTGGTCTAATATTGCCAGTACTACCAGAATTCATTGTGGATAACAAACATTATGTACTCTTCTCTGACATTCAGAATATTTTCAGCCTTAGGGAAGATTTTGCTCTATGTGCTATTGCCAAATTTCAAGAAGAGTGTCTCAAAAAATGACAGTGATGACTTAGCATTAGAGGGAAATTACAATAGTAAAGAGTGTCTCAGTATATGTTTAAGCAAAGCACAGAAGTTCAAAGATGATGGCTTTGTGCCCCAGATGATAGGACCTTCATGGAGCTTCAGGCCAAATATGTCTATGATAAGTTGAATGACTCCACAAAGGAGTGGATGTACAGAGTAGGAGAAGATAGCAAAAGTTCTATTAACCTTTGGCAAGACCAATTGTTTGTGACAAATGAAACTCAGGTTCTCTCTCTCTCTATATATATGTGTGTGTGTGTGTGTGTGTGTGTGTGTGTGTGTGTGTGTGTGAAGAAGTGATATGTAGATTTATGTTTCCTTAATATTTTATTTTGCAGAGTATGTTTGAAGTCAATGATGAATTCTTACAGTAGCATATAAGGGAGTACTGTGGCTGAGAAGTAGCTCTCTCTCATTACCAGGAAGGGAGAGTTGTAAATTTTTAATTCAAGACATTGTCCCTATTTCTAAGTGGAACAATTATTCCTAAAAGTTATGAGAAGATTATTTTGATAGAGAAAGTCCACTTCCTTAGAAATTTTTGGATGCTACCCTAGTTATGCTAGCACCCGAAGGGGTTACTTTCATACCTATGTTGCAGTAGCATTGTCCCTAGGCATAGAGAACCCACAGGAACTAGAAAAGTATAGCAAACACAATTTGCTAAGGTATAAACGAAAGCCAGAACCACAAGAATTTAGAATGGAAAGATACATTGTAAAAGACTTATGTGTTACATCTATCTGTCCAACGATGATTAACAAAAATCTTTTGTTCTCTCCATTTGTTTTGTGCTTGTATGGCATTTGAGTCTTTAAATGCTTCGGAATGCTTCAATCTCTTCCTTTCCATATCTCTGAGTGTCTACACCAGTTTGGATTAACTTAAGGTTTCTTTTTTGTGTAGTTGTTGCAATATCGTTCTATAGAACCATTGGAACACTTCTTGTAGGTTGTTTGCCTTACTTTTTCCACCACCATGTTGTGTGCGCCTGAAATATGTGTTTCGAGTCATATAGTGTGATTTCTCAAGCCCTTGTGTGTTCCAAATGCTAGGATCTCCATACTTGTTTAATAAAGTAAGGCATGTGGTTGTAGAGATTATGCTGCATAAGAAAACATACAATGTAAGTTGTATCGAGGGCTAGGAAACAAGAGTAAGCTAGAAACATACCATGTAGTGTGTAATGTTGGTGTCAATCCAAGAAGCTCTGAATGCTTGTAAGTTGTCTTAAAAGCTCTTTTTGTCTTGCTGGGAGTAGTTAACTTTCTCACACATTTGAAACAGAGTATCAATTGAACCCCAAACATCTGCTTTGACATTCCTTGAAGCACCTTCATGGTCTTTCACTACATTATGTAGCTTTTTCCACTATTGGTATTTGATTCTGCTTGTATAGGTTGTTGTATATTACTTTCCTAACTTTGTGGGTTTGTGTTGCTGATTATTCATTGGCTTGGAAAGAAATCTTCTTGCCTTAACACCTCCAATAGAGGGCTTTATTGGAACTTCCTTTTCATTAGATGACTTTTTAGTGTCCTTCAGAATCTGTACCTCCATGTAGTCTAATTTCAGATAGCACCTTCTCCAATGCACAGATGGCTTCTTTCCTCTCTGCTACATTCTTGATCTTCCAAGCAAAGCCATGATACGATGCAAAGCATGAAGCGTGCATATATGCACATTGGAAAGAGGAATCTCAAACACTGGTTTAAAGTTCTCATCCAAAATTTATCTTTTTCGATGGTTGTCTCCACCACTTAGTCCATCACCCTTGTGGAATCCATGCAGTAAAGGCATGGAGACTTTGCATTGGCCCCTTTGCTGCAATTAAATAAGCACTTGAGAGTCTTCAAGTCACCCGCAAGATGCCATTGAACTTTTCTCTACACGGAGCATCATGGTTGCATTCATATGTTCTTTGATGAGATTGGGGATATGTGTATGATGAAATACCCAAAACAAGGATTCATGGTCCTCTTTCTTGACCTCCAATGAACATAGCCACTAGATGTTTGTCTCAGACTGCACACTAAAATACTTTGGATCATCCCTACTGCAATTAGAAAGAGCCCTATTCATAAGTGTTATTGTGATCCTTTCCATCTTTTTCTCCTTGATAATCTCGCACTCATCAAGCTTGATGACAAATTGAAGTACACCTCTTGTATCCTCAAATGTAATATCATAGAACTCTACCATTCTCTTTTGCAAGAGCTCCAAGTCCATGAATATATTGTTGTGTTCATTGTAGAATATGCTGCCACCTTCTCCCTTAAACTCTCCTACAATGTGGTATGAGTGACCAACATAGTGAAGCTGTTTTGTGTTTAATTCCTCCCTATGTCTCCAAAATTTTGTAGGTGTTGGAAGTAGCTTTACTTTATTGCCTTTGGCCTCAAGGACTAATGACACTGACTTCTGGATGGCACTATAACTCTTACAACTGACTCCACTTGAATCCATGGTAGATTGAATATCTGCAGAGCCGAAACTATATTGTTGGTTACAAATTCATCCACTATATCTCGTTGAACCACCTTGAACTTCTTATCCTTTATCATTTCTCTTGCCATTCTTGATGTTACTAATGATTTCAGTTGCTTTGCTGGATTAAGATTGGGATTGATATTCTCTTTATCAGGATGTATGACAACCCTACAAATACAACACTACTCATTACTAACATAGAGAACATGTAAATCACAAAGCAACCCTGCAAATAAAATAATATTAACTGCTAACATAAAAGACATGTGAATGGGAATGCATTGAGTGCAATCTTATGTTATGGCTTGGATTCTCTTCTTCAAGCCTCCAAAAGTGGGCCTCAAGTTCTCAACGTTTTTTAGCTTTCTTCTCCATATGCGCGGTCCAATGCTTGTGTCTTTTTCTCTATATTTGTGGAGGTCACTTCTTAGTTTGTTGATTTGACACTCTTGTTCTTCCAATCTAACTTTTTGTGTCTTCCATTCAGCAGACAAGCCAAGAAGCTCAGTTGCTAAATATTGTGAATAATGCCTCTCTCTTTCTTGCATGTAAGAAATTGACTTGCAATATCCTAGTAAGCCTTTGGCAGCACCATCACCTGCAAAATGCAAGAGAGTTGTGGGATTTGAAAAGGGAGGATGTGAAGCAGTACGGGGGTCAATAGGATATATGGAGCCATCACACCAAAGATCTATGTGTTGCTTCCCCGCTCCTTCCCTCGATAACCTCATATGATCTTTGACATCTTATAAGAGCAATAGTTGACCACTTCTGTGTTTTTGAATGGGTGCATACTCACTATATAGATCAATATGCAAATGGTACTTTCTCTTAATGCTTTCATGATTAGACTCCTCACAATAGAATGAGTGTGTACATGGTTGTTCTCCATTGAAGTGTTTTAGAAATGAGTAAGTTGGATATGAGGCAGAGTGAAAGAATATGTCTTGCCATGGTGAAAGAAAGCTTGCATTTGTCTTTTGAAATTGGAGATGAAGGTTCTCATTCCCTCCAAACTGTCTTCTGTGCAATAACATCCTCCTGAATAATTAACTTTATTCTTGCAGTTTTGAATGTATCAATTCAAAGAAGATTCGAACGAACTTTATGACGGCCGCCTAGGAGAAGATTTACCTCTTTGGCTCAGAGAGTACACTTTTATTTCTCTTATGTTCTCTTTATTTTAACATTTCAAGATTTTTTCTAGAGAGAGAAAATAAGAATCGATGATTTTCTTACAAGGCCCTACAAATGACCTCCAACATGTCCTAATGCCTATATCTTCCATAACCATGGTGCCATTGTGCACATGATAAGCTTTCTCACTTGCTGGTGTGCGAGGACTGTAAGGACTATCATTATTTCATTACCTTCATTGACGATTTCTCTCGTTTCACATATGTTTTTCTCTTGAGGCACAAGTCTGAAGCCTTATCCATATTGAAGCAATATGTTTGGTTTGACACATGCTAATCATATACTTGTTTATTTCAATTTCTTTCCTTTTCAATTGGTATTATTGAATGTTAGGAAGTAGGATGAAAGTTTGGTTTGACAAGAAAGTGGTGAACATGTTCTTTCAAGCACCATTACAAGATCTGCATATTGTGTACTTGTGTTTGTGGTTTTTGTAGCACTCTCCCTTGCTACACAGTGGATGCAGCTCTTCAAATGGTCCCATGCCTTAAGTATGATGCCACCATAATCAAACGAAAGAGAAGGAGATGCACGTATGTGGACGACGAGTGCTCAAAGACCTGACGACATCGACCCACCACCACTTGAGAGAACACATCAAATTTGTACCTTTTATTTCAACTATGTTCCATTTGCAAAGAAACACGATTCTTTATTGGAAAGTGTTTTCCACCACCCCCAGCTATCTTACCCCAACCCGCACCAGCCCCCGCCATGGCACGATTAACTCTCAAAACGTTGAGGATATCCATGGAAATAGGAAGGGGGGTAGCTCTAGGAATTACACCACCAGCACCGGCTCAACTAGCACAAGGGCCTAGAAAATAAAGGAACAAACTAGCCCACTGCATGGACAGACCACCGGCCCTTGAGAAAGACCCATAATCCCATATGCACTCTTAGAGAAGTCTTGTTTTGCAAGGCTCAAAAAAATTTTCTTAGGAAACGCACTATCAAACGATCCACATCCTAGCGATAGGGGCATGGAACGTTGGCCTAAAAGAGAGTCCATACCACCACTAGACCATAGACCTGAGATAGGACAAAGTGAAAGTAATCCAATCTAGAATAATCCAGTCGTCTGGGTGCCCCATGCCTACCATTGGAATAATCCAGTAGTTTGGGTGCCCCATGCCTACCATTGGAATAGCAGACTCGTACCAAGACCATAGGTCTATGCCCAAGCTAAAATGGGAGCCCACTCACCAGGAACTAGAAATTACCTCATATCAAAGGGAGAGAGGCCACTTGAAACAATTCTATCAACCTCGCACCTAGGTACTAGCAAAACCCACCTTGCAGAATGTATCATGGATATCATATGGGGCCCTATGAAGCACACACTGGTCCTCCTTTGAGACAAGGACCCTGAACAAATGTAGGGGAGAAGAGAGCTTGATCTCTTGCAAGCACACACACACACACACACACACAAAACCTAGAAGAGAGCACAAAAGGTGAGAGGCTGAAAATAATTCTTCTTCTTCACACAACAAAAGAGGTCAATAGAGCGAGTCATGAAAAATGACAACAAAATCATGCAAACGACAACTCAACTCCATTTTTGGGAAAAAAACCAAAAATATACCTTTTTTAAAAATTTATGGAGACAAAAGACACATTTTCATGTCAAACATTTGTTAAAAAAACACTACTTTTGTGAAAAAAAAGCATAAAACATTACTTACATTTTACTTTAAACCCAGAAACATCCAATTAAAAAAAGAATTACAAAAGAGAATAAACTCTTCTAATCAACTACGAGAGTCATTGGACCTTTTGCTTAAAAATATCAATTTTTTTCTAGTGCAAGTGTCAAGAAGTTTTTTGACTCAAATCCATACACAACAATTTCTATATCATGCAAATTAAGCATGTTCACACGTCGATAAATTTTACTTTTCTTTTCTTTTTTGCTTTAATTAAGCATCTCTAGATCATAGTTTCCCTTGAGCATGGATAAGTTTTATACTAATACACATTTCTACACTGCATGTTGTACATAATGTGTTATCAACAAACTGATAGGTGACAAATTTGACGTTTCTTTTAGACCCAATATAATTTGATGAAACTCTTACATGGGGTTAGTGCATTGTTTAAGAAAATAAATTTTCTTTGTATACAAAGTTGATCCAATGGTTGAATTTAAGCATATTTTGATATGAAGACATGCAGATTTATGGAGTCCATGGCCATAGAAGAGGTTTATTGAAAGAAAAGATGTCTCTAGATTTAGATGAAAATCCAATGATCCAAACGATCAAATTTTAGATAGTAGTTAGTACTATAATTTATTAATTTACTTTATTTTGATTTAATAATTCAATTTAGAGTTATAGTCTTTGTAAAACCAGTTTTCACTATCTAACGATTAGATTTTGAGCCATTAAAATGATAACAGTTGTCGTTTTAATAAACTGATGAAAATTTAGATTTCACTTTGATGACAAAGTGAATTCTGGAATCCAAATTTCCATTGAGACTAATGTTTCTATCGTGACATCGAAATTTTTGTTTTAAAAAAATAAATTTGGTCCATAATGAATGAAAAGTTTACTTTTATTAGATGAAAAAATTAGTCCGTCAAAAATTTTGTCGATGAAAAAAAATTCCGTTAAAAAACTTTGTCGATGGAAAAAATTCTATCGACAGAAGTTTTCCATCAACGGATTTTTTGACGAAAATTTTTTGGTTGATGGAATTTCTTTTTGTCCAAAAAAAGTGAATTTTTTGTTTATTATGGACATTTTTTTTTAATGAAAACTTCACTCTCACAATAGAAACATTAGTGTGTCCAAAATTTTGGGTTCTAGAATCAATTTTGTCAGTGGATTCTGGAATCCAAATTTTCATTAATTTTTTTAAAACAATAGATGTTGTCATTTTCATGCTTCAAAATTTAACTATCATAAACTAAAAACTGTGTTTTTTGAAAGACGATAACTCTAAATCAAACTATTAGATCATAATAAAGTAAATTGATAAATTGTAGCACTCACTACTATCTAAAATTTGACTATTTGGATCATTAGTTTTCTATCTGAATCTAGAGAAATCGTTTCATTCAATAAGCATCTTCTATGGCCATGGACTCCATATACCTACTTATCTTAACATCAAATATATGCTCTAATTCAATGATTAGATGAGGTGCAATGATTGGGATAAAGTTAGTTAAATTTTTAGAGAAAAAAAGTATATTTTTATAATTCTAAGTAAAGAATATACATTACATAGACATGCGTGGAGTATTAGTAGTTTTAAAGAATATTAGATCTTGTATTGACCTTATTTTTTTCATTTTGTTATTTGACACGAAAAGTGAACATTTTTTCACCTTTCAATTAGCAATATGTACATTTTTAAAAAGAAGTTTAAAACTATGCTTATTTTGTAAAATTTCTAAATACATTTCTCTTCAATGTCTCAAAAAGAGTGTAAAATTGATCAATATTTAGGACTAGTGAAAAATCAAGACAGCTTGTTGCAAGTGACAACTCATGACTAGTTGTCATTTTTCATGACTCACTGTTGGTCTACAAAGAAGATAAAGTGACTAACACACATAATAGAGTATATAAAAGTGGTCCATAATGTGAACATGCTTAGAGGAGCAGGTAGATGTGGACTAGTTGGTGTAGTCGAGCTGTAGAGGCAAAGATATGTCAGTGCCGGCTACCAAACTTGCCAGTGATGTAAATGTCGAAAAGTCATGCAGACGCCTTACTAGTGTCATCTCATGTTGAGCTTGACATCTCAACACTCCCCCTCAAGCTGAACTCCAGCTCATGAACTCCAAGCATATCTCGAAATCTATGGAGTTTCTCAGCTCTCCGAAGGCCTTTGTGAAGATGTCACTGACATGATCCTGTATTTTTTAGTATTTTAGATATTAGGAGAATTTTTATATCCAAAAATATCTCAATATTAAGTTACCTCTGTCTAGAATTTTTCTTCTCTCTAGGCAAAAACAAGGAAAAACAATATTTTCTTGTATTCTGAAATAGGGAATGATTATTATAGGGGATTGAGGTAAAAGCTTATTCATTATTCAGGCTGAGGAGGAATCTTACACCATATATGTAGATGATCTTATTGTTGGGGGTGACAACTTGGATGAGATTGAGCATGTGAAAAGTCTTCTCTCAAAAGAAAGTTTGAGATGAAGGATTTGGGAGATCTGTGCTACTTTTTGGGAATTGAGGTCATTCGCACAGCTGAGGGTATTTCACTATCATAGAGACAGTATGTATTGGGATGGCTGATTGTAAGCCAATCTCGATGCCATTAGATCAAAGTGGAAAGCTTAGTGCGGATGCAGGTTATGAGTTGGAGGATCCCACTATGTACAGGAAGATTGTGGAGAGTTTGATCTATCACAATCAGTAGGCTAGATTTGAGCTACACTGTTGGCTTAGAGAGCCAGTTTATGCAGGTTCTGCGCAAACCACATCTTGACAATGTGTAACGCACACTTCAGTATTTGAGGGCCATTGTTGATTATGCATTGTTTTATGCAGCAGGTGTACCGTTGGAGCTATATGGATACACAAATGGTGATTGGACAAGTAGCATCTCAAACAGGAGATATATCAGTGGATTTATGTTTTCATTGAGGAGTGTTGCGTGACATGGAGCAGCAAGAAGAAGCCCATAGCTCCCTTGCCGTGTACATAGGCAGAGTACAGAGGAGATGCGATGGTAGTGTGTGAGGTAGCTTAGTTACGCAAGCTACTTGTTGATTTGGGGTTGCATGTGGAGAGAAAGGTTCTCATATATTGTGACAATCTTAGTAGTAGACAGTTGGCTAGGAACCCAGTTTTCCATGCGCAAATGCAACACATTGAGGTACATTACCACTGCATCAGGGAGAGAGTCTTTGTAGTTAGGCGACATCGACTTGGCCTATGTCTAAGGGCCTAGATTTTCAAAAGTTTCTAGATTATGGTCCAATTAAGGTTCCAATGGGCCAATAGGATTAATCCAAGTGTTGGGATGAGCTAAATCCAAAGAATAAAAGAAAATACCCAAAAATGAGTAAATTCTCACATAAGATGAAGAGTTGACTGAGTACAAGATTTATTAGTTAAAAATTAAGAGATATTACTAAAAAGATGAGATATTTTGGAGAAATGATGAACTTTCAACACCTTGGTAAGGAGAGGGGGGCGACCTTTAAGGTAGGCACCTTTTTCACATGTGTGGAAGGTTTTTTTAATTCAAAACATTGTGATATTTTTATCTCTCTTCTCTCTCTTGGATCAAACTGGATCAAAAAGGGAGCCAAACTGGTCCAAATCTTGTCCAAATTAAGTCAAACTGAAGTTGGAAAATTCTAGAACCCACTTGGACTTAGTTAGTGGCCTCCCTCACCTATAAATATACCCTCATTTCTTTGTATTCTCATCTGTGAGCTATACCATGCCAGTATTACATTAAAATAATCATGTTTTCTGTTATCCCTAATTTTTCTCTACTTTTAGGGAGCTTGGAGCTTCTCTCCCTCTTCAAAAACTCTTGGAGCTCTCTTCTCCTCTTTGCTAAACCAATTGATTAGTTGGGGGCTTCACTTCTAGAAAAATAAACAAGCTAATCCTTGAGGTAAGAATGAATTTTATGGTTTTTTGTTAATTTCCTCAAATGACTTCTCTTTTCAACCCCTCTCAAGCTTGAGAAGTTATCTAAATGGTCGTTTTGATTCAAATCAAGCTTCCCGTAAGAATCATAATGTTCAATTAAGAGAAAATTAATCATTATGATTATTTTGAATGCTTTCTTATGTATATCTCTCTCTCAAAAAGAAAAGTCATCTCTATGACTACTTCTTTAGCAAAAGAATGCTTCTCATTGATAATTTCTTTTTTCAAAACAAAACTCTAGGGTTGATAAGCTAGAGATTAAGAAAATGGTATTTTCATGATTTTGTGTTGACAAAATAATGATTAATTCTTTTAGATTATTATAAGTAGTTAAAAAATAATTTAATTGATTCTAAATGAGAAATAGATTATCCTATCAAATTGGGAAAAGAGGAATAATGGAATTAGCTTAATCTAATGGGATAATCATAGTTAAATTTTTTATTATGGTTAAAATTATGATTTAAATTCATAGTTTAAATTTAAGATTAAAAATAGATCTTCTATCATATTTTCATTACAATGTTTTATTCTTTTAGAAAAAATAAAAATTATCAGTAATTGCAGCAGCGAAGCTATGGTAAATTTTTTTGAAAAAAAATACATATCTTATTTTTATGCATAATAATAAAAGAGGAACTCCTATCATATTGTAGGTTTAGAAATTTAAAGCAAAAAGAATGATTTTGACTATATTTAGGAAAGAATACTTTTTTGTAATTATGTATAATTATTTAATTAAGAAAAAGAGGATTTTTTTATAAATTTATTTTATGCATAAGAATTTTTAAATGATAAAAGAGGAATTCCCATGACATTTGGAATTCAATCATTTAATTGCAAAAAGATGATTTTTTGGCATATTCAAAATAATGGATACTTTTATTTAATTTAAAAAAGATGATTTTTTGATTAAAAAATTATGTATAAGAATTTTTTAAATGATAAAAGAGGAATTCCAATGACATTTGGAATTCAATCATTTAAATGCAAAAAGAGGAATTTTTGGCATATTCAAAATAATGGATATTTTTATTTAATTTAAAAAAGAGAAATTTTAGATAAATTTATTTTATGTATAAAAAATTTTAAATGATAAAAAAGGAATTCCCATGACATTTGAAATTCAATCATTTAAATACAGAAAGAGGATCTTTAAGCATATTCAAAAAATGGATATTTGTATTTAATTAAAACAAAAAAATTTATGATATTTTAAGTAGAAAAATGTTTAAATAAATTTTGATGACAAAAGAGGAAATTTCACCATAATTTCACCTAGAAAATTAGGGTTGATAATTAAATTGGTGGAAAGAATATTCTTAGATATTTTTATGTGGATAAATCACCAAATCGATATTTATCCAAAATTGGATTAATGGAAGAAGAGTATTTTTATAAAATCCTGATATTCACGTATAGAACTATTTATTAATCTATTGTGGTTAGGAGGGAATGAATTTCATAAAGTTAGAATTTCTCTTACGGTTAGAAGTTTAGTAGATTTTTATCTGAAGAAAATCCTTAGGAATCAAAGTTGGAAGTAAATCGAATAATCTTGGTTAGACCATGACTATGAGAGGGGCGGCCAATAAACTACTTGCCCATCTCTCGAATCTGAATCAAGCAAAAACCTCAAGACCAATTCCAATTCTTGACACACAAAGAATAGATTACCGTTGAATTAGCGTAATTTTTTCTTAATCGAAATCACCAAGAATCTAGTTGGAAATTCAGTCAAATGATAGGTAGATTACCCTGATGAGAGATCAATGATTCTCATTAAGAAAATCAGGATTATAGGAAAAGGATTTTGTGGAACCAATCTCGAATCCGGGATTCTACTTGCATAGAACCTCTGTTTTCTTTTAAAGGACTATTTTACGCTAGAATGCTGGAGGAAGCATTTGGTATGTGAATAACTGAGGAGAGACTCGTTGCAACAGCTGGCGGGGAGTCATCGAGGGACATCACTCGCTGCAAAGCTTGCCGAGGTCTTGACCAGCCCCTCAGTATGGTTAAAATGGTGCGCTTCCGGTACGATGGGCGAGGACCGACAAAGCGGTCCCTGAGTGAAGTGCTAGGAAACCTAAGTAGGATCTTAGAGGGTTCTGACTAGGTGATGCACGAGCTCGCGGTTGCTAGGACACCCATGGGTATGTCGAGGAAGGATACGGATGAACTGAAAAGAATTACTTTTGTGAATTGAATTTTGATATTGGATCTCGTTGGTTGACTAGCTGGTCTTCAACGGAGAGTCCGGATGATATATTTTGTAAATCAATGGACTCAATATTTTGGAGGATTATGATCAGTAATACTATGATTTCATTAAAAGATTGTTTTAAAGACAACCAAATCTGTTATAATGGCAATTTCATATTGGGTGTGTAAGTGGTATGCCTACCTTAAATTTTTCTTGAAGCACCGGCTAGGGGGCCTGGGAACTCTTTCCTCGGTACCCGAGCAAAACATAACCAAATTTTTATAAAGGAATCCCACCAATACAGTGGTTGGGTGGTTGGCTAACCCATGGGCCGGTTGGGGTTAGGCGGATCGAGGGATTCCTCTAATACAAATAGTTACGTTATGTTAAACAAATTAAGTCCTAGGAAGACCCTTGATCTGTGTGGGAGGGAATCAGCGGTTGTGCCTCGCTAAAGGAGGAAAAAAGTAGTGATTCTATGGACCAAGTGCAAGTCTCTTTCTTGATCTGACCATGTGACTTTTAGGTTTGGTCGGATCAGTTTGGTTAGTTAAGACTTTGACTCATTAGATCAATTCTCTCGGTAGATCATTTTCCTGGTGGAATCGCCCGTGCCTTCCGAGTGAGGGAAGTTTTTTCGGGTCCGATTTTGGAGGAACCGCCGAGCTAGTCTCTTATCCGGATTCCCGTGGGCGAGGCCCCGAGTGTGGACCCTTGCCCCGCACGAGAAGTTGACGCTGCTTCCATTGCCAGCGCCCTCCGAGGGGGCATCTCGGAGGGGGCGCGGGGGGTCTCACAGCTGGTATTAGAGCGTTGTTGAAAGCTAAGGAAAAATGAATTCTTATCAAAAATTATATTAAAAATTCAGAAAGGACATTTACGTATTGTATTTTCATTCCTTAAGCTTCATTAATGAAGATTTTTAATTAAAGAATTTGGTTTTATAGACGAAAGTTCCATGCTTATCCGGTATTCCCGATCTAACCCAGTCACAAGATGTGATTGCTTTTGCCTTTGAGCATATTATCTCTTCCGCTATACGACTCGAACGAGCCAAGCCAAACTCACAAGCCATTTCGAGGATTATTATTTCTCAGACCCAGCGGAGAGATGGCAGCACAAGTGGTTTGCAGGACAGTATGTCCGACCAGCGCGTGATGCTGAGGGAGAATATCTCGTTGGCCATGATCCTAGTAAGGCTAAAAGTGATCCATGGTGTTATTCTATATCACCCCACGTCTCGAGATTTCAGACTTTCCTGCCATATCTATAGACTTCTTAGCCGCTTTATTCCAAAGAATAAGATAGTAGCTCCTTTGGCAGAGTAAGGGAACATTTATATCGGGGCATGTCTGTAGCCCAGTATTGCCGTCTTATGCATTTCTCGAGGAGGTTTTGACTTTCTAGAGTGGAGATGCTCTATGTACATACTGCAACCTTTATATAAATAAAGAAATGTTTTGTGGAAAAATTCCCAGTTATATAAGTGATTGTTTATTATATGACAAATTGAAGAAGCAATATCTATTACTCGGACATATGTCATAGATCTCCAATAAGATTGTTTATTTTTTTTAAGCAATTATTTTTTGAACCTCTTAAGTCTTAGGATCTCGTTGACAAAATCAAAAGAAAAATTTAATAATGTATCATTTTTGGCAGAGTCATAAGGCGAGCGAACCGTTGGCCGACAGCCAGATTCTCTCACTGATGAGGAAGAGCTTCACCTCAACATTTTCAAGGCCCTTCACAGAACTCAGCCACCAGGACCCTTCAAAGGTGAAGGGAAGAACTTGGGCGATGCTATGGAGAAGTGGGTCAAGGCCATGTAGGAATATTTTGATGTCACCGGGTACAATGAGATGAGCAAAATGGCTCTTGCGAGGCTGAAGATTGTGGAAACAACCAAGGTGGCATGGAGAAACCATTGTGAAACCAACCATCTAGATAGGAATATCCAATCCTGGAATGATCTCAAAGCTTATCTAAGGAAGAGATTTTGACCCCCCCGAATTTTTAGAAACCATGATGAATGAGTTCTTAGAGCTAAACCAAGGGAGCAAAAGTATTGAAGAATATCATCAGGCATTTGCTCTTCTCCTCAAGTACTCACTACTGCTAGACGAAGAGCAACTTATGGCCAGGTTCATTCAGGGAATGAACGAACCTTTAGACACCCTGGTCAAGAATGCCAAGCCAGTTTCCATGGCTGAAGTTGTAAGGATGGCAAAGGACTTTGCCAAAGCCTTTATCGTTAAAGTCTCGCCAAAGCTAGCTCTCTCATCCTTCAAGATATTCCAAACACCACGAAATTCTTCCAACCTTCCTCCTCCAAAGAGACACCAAGGTCCCAATCAGAATCTGGAGACAGGAAGTTTCAGGAATAAAGGAAGACCTTTTCCTTGAAGCTCTTTCTCAGGAACTCCGACTCTTTCAAGAATGCAGAGGAAAGACCTTCAAAGTGAGAACAAGTGTTTTGGTTGTCAAAGGTTTGGGCACTAGCTCAAGGATTGCCCATCTCCTTCTGTGGGCCAAGGAGGGAGTTCAGAGACAAACTCCTTCGTATCAGTCCTCCAATCAGGGTCACTAACTCAAGGATTTCCCATCTCCTTCTGTGGGCCAAGGAGGGAGTTCAGAGACAAACTCCTTCGTATCAGTCCTCCAATCAGGGTCACCCGCGCCAAAATCAGGGTAACCCCAAAAGAGTGCCAGCTCAGCCTGCAGCCTCCATGCAAAGCAGTCTCCAAACTCCCTCCCAGAATTGAGGTAACCAAAGAGAGAGAGTTCCACCTCAGGCTACTGCAGCAGCTAGAGCCGTCACTATAGCTGAGGAAGTGGAGAAAGAAAAAGGACAGATCTATGCTGCAATTGAGCATCAGGGGAATAATCGTCAATTTTTCAGTCCTCCAGACTCTAGCACAGTACCAACATAAACAATTCAAGCTTTTGATTGATTCAAGAAGTACTCATTCTTTTATTTCCCTAGGATGTCTGCGTAAGTTAGTCCTACATCAAAAATTAGAGAAACCTTGCAAGTGGAATTGGCCAGTGGAAAGATTCTTTTCCCACACCTTGAGACAGACCTTATTCAGTTTAGTCTAGATGGAAACGTAATAGATTTCCAGTTCAGAGTCCTGCCCTTGGGAATCTATGATGGAATCCTTGCAATGGATTGACTCCATAAGAATCAAGCTGACATTCATTGTTGTCACAATGGAGCCATCTCTTTCCTTGACCTTCACGAGAATAAAGTTCAAGGAACTGGAATTTTTGGATCCCCAGTGCTACAATTAGTCAAAGCTTCTAAATTGCTAAACGGGCTCAGAAAGAGGCAAGGTGTTTATGTCATTAAGATGAATCTTGTAGACATAAAATGCAAGGCTAAAGAACCAGAGTGGTTAAGTGAGTATGCAGATGTGTTCCCAGAAGACCTGACTGAGATGCCTCCATCTTACAGTAGATCATGAGATCGAGTTAACGCCCATAGCTCAACCAATAGCCTAGCATGCATACAAAATGCCAGTCCCTGAAGCCATAGAACTTAAGTAGTTAAGACAACTGTTAGAGCAGGGATTCATCAGACCCAGTGTCTCACCTTGGGGTGCGCCTGTTCTCTTTCAAAAGAAGAAAGATGGAACGTTAAGACTCTGTATTGACTACAGAGGATTGAATCAATTAACAATTAAAATAAGTATCATATCCCTAGGATTGATGAACTTCTAGATCGGTTAAGTGGGATCCAAATGCCACAAAAATAGATCTCAAATCCAGGTACTACCAGATTAGAATCAAGGAACAGGGCATCCCGAAGACAGCATTCAATACTTGCTATGGGCATTATGAATTCATAGTCATGCTGTTTGGATTGACTAATGCCCCAACAATGTTTGATCATCTTATGCAGGATATTCTCGAAAAATACTTGGATGATTTTTTCTTGTCTTCTTTGATGACATCTTGGTATACTCAAAGAATGTTGCAGATCATGAAGATCATGTGCGCAAGGTCCTGGAAATCCTAAGGAAACACCCACTCTTTACAAAAAAGAGCAAGTGTTCTTTCTTTGTTGATGACCAGGTAGAATACTTGGAATTCATAGTGTCTAAAGATGGGATTTCTTCTGACACCGCAAAGATCCAAGCAGTCGTAGATTGGCCAAGAACCCAAGACGATAAAGGAAGTTAGAGAATTCCTAGGATTAACCGGATGGTATAGAATCTTTATACCCAAGTATGCTCAAATAGCATCCCCTTTAACTAACCTTCTCAAGAAGAGTACCCTATTTCAATGGTCTGCTATGTGTTAGAGTGCCTTTCATAAGATGAAGACAGCCTTAGTAACCAACCGTGTCCTTAAATTGCCAGATTTTACCAAACCTTTTGAGGTAGTTACTAATGCCTGTGAGATCCCTGTCCCCACTGCGCAACAAAATTAGGGGTGCTAGCAGTGGAAGTAGCACTTCTTACGCGGGCCAGGGTCCCACACTCGGAGACTCGCCCACACATATCTGGATAAGAGACTAATCCATCAATTCTTCCAAAACTGAACCCGGAAAAACTTCCCTTGCTCGGAAAGCACGGGCGATTCTACCAGGATAACTTTTCTCTATCATAGTCAAAAACCTTAACTACCTGAACTGATCTAACCGAACCCGTAAGTCACCATAGTTAGATCAAAGGAAAGATTGCACTTGGATTATAGAGACCAACGCTTTTTTCCTCATTGAGAGGCATAGCCGTTGATTCTTTTCCATAGAACAATTTTTTATCCGGGATTTACCTCATCTATCATACCAACAGAAATTTAGTCTCCTTATTCAATCCAGCCTACCCCATCCAGTCCCTTGGGTTAGCCAACCGCCCAACCACTGTAGTGATGGGATCCAATTAAAAGTTTGGTTAGGTTTTGTCCCGGGTACCAAGGAAAAGAGTTCCCAAGCCCCCTGTGTTCAGATATTCATGCAAACTTAAAACTAGTCACACCACTTACACACCCAATACAAAATTGCCTTTTTCTTAGCATTATCTATCTTTAAAAACAATCATTTAATGAAACCATTGTGTCACTGATCATAATCCTCAAAATCTCATATTGAATCCTTATTTCCAATCATTCCTTCATTGGTGTATCTATGGCATCATTGGCAACCAGAACGCTCACCACCTGACCACTCAGGGGCCTTTTCCATAGTTCCTAGCTCATAGTAACCCCGCTGGTAATATATTCACATATCAAAATGGAATCTCTGTTGAAGATCAGCAAGATCAACCAACGGATCCCTATAAAAGAGCCATGGACGGACTAGCAAGGTCAATCTAGATCCATGCCCGAATTCAAAAAACAACTCTTACTCCTTATTCAATATCTTCCCTGACGTACTTGTGGGTATCTTTGGCGACCTAGAGCCCGAGCACCGTATGGTCAGCACCCTCTAGGATCCTTCGCAGATCACCTAGCGCTTCATCATAGGCCGCTTCCTTGGTCCCTCATCCACCGTATGGGAAGCTCACCATTTAAATCATACTGAGGCTGTTCAAGACCTCGGCTGACGAGCTTGCTACGCGAGACGTCCTCCGTTGACTCTCCGTTAGCTGTTGCAACTTTATCAGCTAGGTCTCCACACAACCTCATTCACAAGACGGTCAAAATGCTTCCCCACCATTCTTGACATAAAAACAGTCATTTAAAAACAGGTCATAAATACAATTTCTATAACGAACTCTCGTCTTTCCACATTAATCAACATTACTTAATCCAGATTCATTTCATATAAATTCCCATTCTCATCCAATCACATCATTTTTCATCTCATCACTTCTTCCCTCAAATATCCTCATCAAATCTCATTCTCTCACATTTACCCATATCCACATCTCATCACATCACATTCATTCACATCTCATTCATTCGGACCACATCACATTCACTCACATCACATCTCATTCAGTCCACATCACATTCACTCACGTCACATCTCATTCAAACCACATCACATTCATTCACAACACATCTCATTCAAACCACATCATATTCATTCACATCTATCCCGATTCACATCCCATCACATCCATTCACATCCCTTATTATTCATTCACATCCCAATTCACATGACATCACAGCCATTCACATCCCATACCATTCATTCTCATCCCGATTCACATGACATCACATCCATTCACATTCCATACCATTCATTCTCATCCCGATTCACATGCCATCACATTCATTCACATCCCTATCATTCATTCACATCCCGATTCACAGGCTATCACATTCATTCACAACCCTTATCATTCATTCGCATCGAATTTACATCACATCTCATCGCCTCTATTCTCGTTCATATTCATCACATTCACATCCACATATATTCTTCCACATACATCCACATCCATACTTATCACTTACACATCCACATCTATCCTTTCACTCCTACATCTACATCCATCCTTTCACATACATACATCCACATCCATTCTTTCACATACATCCACTTTCATTCTTCACATACATCCACATCCATCCCATATCATTCATTTACATCCTGATTCACATGATATCCATCTATCCATTCATTCATATTTATCTGATTCACATCACATCTATCCATCCATTCATTCCCATCTATCACATCACATCTATCCATCCATTCATTCCCATCTATCTGATTCACATCACATCTCATCACATCCATTCATTCCCATCTATCTGATTCACATCACATCTATCCATCCATTCATTCCCATCTATCTGATTCACATTACATCTCATCACATCTATCCACATCACATTCTCATCACTTCTATTCATATCACATCCATCCATCCATTCATCACTTCTATTCATATCACATCCATCCATCCATTCATTCACATTTATCTGATTCTCATCACATCTCATCACATCTATTCATCCATTCATTCCCATCTATCAGATTCACATCACATCTCATCGCATCTATCCACATCACATTCTCATCACTTCTATTCATATCACATCCATCCATCGATTCATTCACATTTATCTGATTCTCATCACATCTCATCACACCTATTCACATCACATTCGTTTAAACATAGAATTTAAGAGAATTTCTAGTTTTATTTTATATAAAGATTCTTTACGCATCTATTTATGCACAAAATAAACTTCAGTGGAAATAACACTTTTAACAAAATCCTTTTATGCATCTATGTATGCATAAATTTAATTTTAAGGAAAATAACACTTTTAAAATAAAATAAAATCCTTTATGCATCTTTCTATGCATAAAATCAAAATCAAAATTAATGAGAATAACTCTTTTGAAATAAAAATAAAATCCTTTATGCATTTTCTATGCATACAATCAAAATTAATGAGAATAACTCTTTTGAAATAAAAAATAAAATCCTTTATGCATCTTTCTATGGATAAAATCAAAATTAATGAGAATAACTCTTTTGAAATAAAATTAAATTCCTTTATGCATCTTTCTATGCATAAAATCAAAATTAATGAGAATAACTCTTTTGAAATAAAAATAAATTCCTATATGCATCTTTCTATGCATAAATAAAAATTAATGAGAATAACTCTTTTGAAATAAAAATAAATTTCTTTATGCATCTTTCTATGCGCATTAAATCAAAATTAATGAGAATAACTCTTTTGAAATAAAAATAAATTCTTTTATGCATCTTTCTATGCGCATTAAATCAAAATTAATGAGAATAACTCTTTTGAAATAAAATAAATTTCTTTATGCATCTGTCTATGCATAAATCAAAATTAATTAGAATAACTCTTTTGAAATAAAATAAATTCCTTTATGCATAATTAATTCTAATGAAAATAACGCTTTTACAATAAAAATATTTCCAATATGCATCTTTCTATGCATAGAAATTAATTCTAATGAAAATAATGCTTTTACAATAAAAATATTTCCAATATGCATCTTTCTATGCATAGAATGAAAATAACACTTTTAGAATACACAAACGGAGGGGATTACTCTTTTTGAATAACATAAAGATAAAACTTATTTCCACATAATTTAAAAAAAATTTACCATAACCTCCTTTGTATGGCTGACCATTTTTCAAATTTTACACTCTAAATCTACTTATTATTTACCCCAAGGTGAATTTGGCACTCTAATTTAGTCAATTCTCATTTTTTTAAGAGAAAATAATACGAAAAATTTAACTCTATTTATTTGATTTCACATCTTGGATAAAGAAGGCTGAATTCAATGAAGAGAAGGGGGAAGCCTTTCCATCAAGGCATAACATCCAATCTTAATTTAAAAGAAGCAAGAAATCATAAAACCATAGAATAGAATTAGAAAAAAGTAGAATTTCTAACTTACATGGGGTTTTGTGAGCTATCCTTTGGCTTGAGGGATTGAGGGTTTTACTCTTGCCTGGATCAAGAGTGGCCACCAATTCTTTGTAGAGGAAATAGTCAAAAACAAGTGAATTATCAAATGAATTCAATGTTTTTGGCTCTAGGGAGGAGTAGAGTAACAGCGCATAAAACACTATTAACTTTTACAAAGAGGGAGGCTTCTATTTATAGGAAAAAGTGAGCCTCTAACCAAGCAAACTGATTCTTGAATTTTCCAAATCAGTTTGGTCCCTTTTAGATCAGTTTAGTTTACTTTCTGGATCTAGTTAAAACAGGAGAGAGGAGAGATGAAAATTTCTCATTATTTGTGAGTTTAAAACTCATCCACACATGTGAAATAGGTGCCTCCTTCATGAGGGAAATTCCCCACACTGAGGTGTCAAAAATGTATTATTTTCGCTAAATATCTCTTCTTTTTTAACTAATAACCTTGTCCTTAGTCAACTCTTCATCTTATGTGAGTATTTACTCATTTTTGGGAGATTTTTCTTTTATTCTTCAATTTATCTCCTCCCTACATTTGGATTAATCTTATTGGTCCATAGGAACCTTAATCTAAAATTTTCACAAAATCTGGACCCTCAGACTAAGGTCCTTTTTACCTATTTTCAATTTATTCCAATTGCACACTGGAAAGTTCTTTTTGAATTTCTTTTTCACGGAAAATAATTTTAATAAGAAGGGATATTTTTCCATCCAAAGATTGAAGATCAAGGGTATTGTGGAATCCCTTGCACCATTGGCATTTAAGTAGATGATGATGATATGGTAGAAGTCTATCTACGTGGTCTCGGACCACAATACAAGGCATTCAAAACGTCTATTCAGACTCGAAAAAATATTCCCAATTTCAGAGATTTGGTGTCTATGTTGATTATAGAAGAGAAGAGCTTAGGTGAAGACCAACATTCTTCACAAAACAAAAACAGTTCAGAGCAATAGGCTTTCTACACAAGTTCAGGAAGAGGACAAGGTAGAGGAGGCTGTGGACGCGGCCAAGGAGGTGGCTGAACAGGTAATCAGAATTATGGCCAGTAGTAACAACAACAACAATCCCAGAATTCACAACAACAACACGTAGGTGGAAGAGGAAAATTCAGAGGCAGGGGGAGTCAAAGAGGTCGTGGAAATTGGCAAAGGCAGTCTAATGATACACATGGATGCTTTTATTGTGGTAAGCCTTGACATGTGCAGGCAAATTGTTATAAGAAGCAAACTGACATGCAAAATGGGATATTGCAACAAAACAACTATGCATCCTCGAGCAAAAACAATGAGGATAATGAAAGGTTGTTTGTTATGCAGCATGTTGTTAATGCCATGTCTGAAAATGTTGAAGCATCGCATAAATATGATGTATGGTACATTGATTTAGGTGCTTCGAACCACAAGACAAGTCATGGGGAGTGGTTCAAGGACATGAAAAACCTTGAAAGACTAGGTTTTGTGGAAACAAGGGATGACACTTCTCATCCGATTGCCCATATTGGAGATGTGCCATTGTCTATGCAGGATGGCAAAGTGAAGTACCTTGCAGAGATGTACTTCATGTTCCGAACATAACAAAGAATCTAGTTTCAATTGGCCAGATGATTGAGTAGGGTTTGTAGGTTCGGTTTAACCCTAATGGTGGTTGTTATGTTGAAGACTTTAAAGATAAGTGCAGGTTGGTTGCAAAAGGCAACAAAGTGGGAAGAATGTTTACATTGAATGTAAACATGCCTAAAGTGAGTGCTGCGATGTTTGCAAATGGTTCAAGAATTGTTGCAGACACAGACATTTGGCATAAAAGAATTTGACATGTGAATGTGCAGAGAATGAAGTCTATGCAGACTAAAGGAATTATGACACGGCTGCCAAAGTTTAAAGTTGAAGTGAAGCATGCCAATTTGGAAAGCAAACAAAGCATGTGTTTCCACATGACAGAAATGTGAGTAGAAATGCACTAGATGTTGTGCATTCAGATGATGTATGGGCTCCTACAAAGACCATGTCTATGGGAGACTGCAGGTATTATGTGACATTTATTGATGAGACCACATAAGGAAAGTGTGGGTATACTTCATGAAGGAGAAGGGTGAGGTGTTCACTCGTTTTTAGAATTTCAGAGTTATGGTTGAAAAGCAAACAGGGAAATATATAAAGTGCCTAAGGTCAGATGGAGGGGAAGAGTACTTCTCCAATGAGTTCTCTGAATTTTTGAAGAAGAATGGTATTTGGAGACAGTTTACATATGCAGATACACTCCGCAGCAAAATGGAGTTGCTGAGCAGAAAAACATGCACATTGCTAAGATTGCGCGAGCATTAATGGGAGAGAAGAATATGCCGCATAGCTATTGGGCTGAGGCTGCTTCTATAGTAGTTTACATCATGAACAAGACTCCAATTGCAGCCATACATGATGTAACTCCAAAGGAGAGGTTTACTAGCGGAAAACCTGATTTGTCTCATCTGAAAGTCTTTGGATGCATTGCATATGTGCATGTGCCAGATGAGCTGAGAACTAAGCTAGATCCAAAAGCTGAAAAATATGTGTTTATTGGGTATTCCCTTGAGCAAAAGGGATACAGGTGTTATAACCCTGCTACACGTGAGTTGAGGGTAAGCAGGGATATTGTTTTTGATGAGATGAGCAGCTGGTATGCTGCTGAAAAAGAAGCTATTGGGGCTGATGTGAGTGGAAATGTGGTTGCAAAGAATGCAAGTCAGCAATCACAGTCTTTAAGTGGACCAGGAGAATCCTCATCTAGTGGTTCAGCCTTTGATAGACCATGGAGTGGCGCGCTGCGTCACAATACCAGTCCTGCAAATGTGATTAGTACATCACATAAAGGCAAAGAGAAAGTGATTGAGCCCCTTAGTATGCCTGACATTTCTGCAGGGCATTCTCATGTTGATGGAGAGTCTAGTGGCTCAGAGATGAGCTTTGATGAGGATCTTGGGATACCAGCTATGAGAACACCTGGTGTAAAGAAGGCTATGGAAGCCATGAATGCAAAGTTGCAAAGATCTGGGAGAGTGAAGAATCTTGTGCTATTGAAGAGGTTTACCTATGATGGTTATGTGGCACATCACTATGCATACATGGCAAAAGTTGTACAGGTTGTAGAGCCCACATGCATTGATAAGGCTGTTGGAAATGTGTGTTCGGAGAGAAATCTATGAATGAGGAGATGGATGCATTATATGGAGATGAGACTTGGGAGATTTAGTGCAATTGCCTGAAGGCAAGAAAGCCATTGGATGCAAGTGGGTGTACAAAGTAAAACATAACAGTGATGGAAGCATAAGCAGATACAAGGCTGCATTGGTAGCCAAAGGATATGCACAGACATATGGCATTGATTATGAGAAAACTTTCAGCCCAGTTGCCAAGATGGCAGCAGTGAGAGTTGTGATAGCAGTGGGCTACGTCAAAGTAATGGTCTTTACATCAGATGGATGTAAAGAATGCATTCTTGCATGGGGATTTGTAGGAAGAGGTGTATATGTTGCAGCCACCTGGTTATGAGGATGTGAGTCAGATTGAATAGAAAAAGGGTATGTTTTATTCATGAAAATTTCATAGAGAAGGGATTTTTTAAATATGCCTTGAACACACGTGAAACATAGGGTTTACTTATAGTGAACCCCCAAGGTATTAAGTAATTAATACAAAACTTTGTTTCACTAAAGGTATTACAAAGTAACTTAAACTATAAAAGAGGGAGTAGCATTGTATCGAGGTGTAGGCCTCATTGTAGGTGCCACTACTGTTTCAATGCTATAAGCGCTAGTATAAACAATGCTATAAGCGCTAGTATAAACAATGCTATAAGTGCTAGTATAAACGATGCTATAAGCGCTAGTATAAACGACGCTATAATCGTTGCCGCTCATCAGAGCGACGCTAACAAAAAACAATTTTGGGACAGATTTGGGTATTATCCCCAATCTATCCCATTTTAATTCAACATACTCAACAAATGATAGACCCAATTTTTATACACAAACATATTAAAATATGTTTTAAAAAAAACTATAACACATAAGTAATTAAAACACATGAAACATACATTTGAAATATATCAAAACATGAAAACTTTTTTGTATTAAATCCAAAATACCATGGAAGTCAAATTACATCTAGTATGAAATGCAAAATGCTATATAAGGCGAGTTACATCTTGCATTAAACTCCATGATAGGCAAGCTACATTGAGTCTTGAGTTACATAATAGGGAATACACAAAGACAAGCAACATCAAGTCAAAACTCCATGATAGGCAAGCTACATTGAGTCTTGAGCCACATAATACCGAATACACAAAGACAAAGGTAAAACACATAATGATAAAGTAGGACAATCTCTACTCATCCTCATCATCATCATCATCATGCTTAATCTCCTCGCCTATTGCCTCTTCTTTATCTTCCTACATCACATAAGGTTAAGTAATATTAAAATACAAAGAAGATAAAATTCTAAAAGCTTATAAAACCAGAAGAATATAAACTTTTAAAACTTTTTCAAACTAGTAACTTACAGAGGGCATAGCATCATAGTTCAAAGCAACATCGAACGATGAGCCACTAGACATCTCAAGTCTGCATCCTCCCCCCACATGTCTACATCAAAAAACATGGCTATTATGTGTATATAACAAAGAGGACTTGAAAAACATATGATATGTTATGTGTATACTCTATGCATGCATAGATCTTGATGCATAAACTTATGCATTGAGCTTTAATGCATAAGCTTAAAGCTTTTATTAAGCTCTATGCATAAAGCTTAAATTTATTGAGCTTTAATACATAAGCCTAAAGCATGCATTAGCTTAAATCTTTATGCATAAGCTTAGGTATGCATAAAACTTTATGCCTAAGCTTAAAGCATGCATTAAGCTCTTTGCATAAGCTTAAGCTTAAATCTTGATTAATGCATTAGCTCTATGCTTTATGCATTAGCTTAGGCATCAATAAAGCTTTATGCATAAGATTTAAGCTTAAATCTTTATGCATGCATTAGCTTGATCCTTTATGCATAAGCTTAGGCATGCATAAAGCTTTGACATGAAGCTTAGGCATAAGCTTAACGCATATACAAATTAAAACCCTGGCACCCAAGGTTGCAATAAATATAAATGAAAAGAGTAAGAGCATTGGAGTTTACCTTAAGAGATGGAATGATGCTCAGGGTACTCAAGTCACCATATGTAGATATGATGACATAGAACATTCTCACCTAAGCTAAACGTAAAAAAACTTAAAGATTAAACAACATACGACATGCTTATAGCTTAAATAACATAAGAACACTAAATGCATGCTTTCAACTTGATGCCCTAAGTATGTTTAAAGCTATATGAATAAAAAAGTCTTAGCTCTATGCATGCTTTAAGCTAAATGTGTTAAGTACGCATAAAGATTTATGCATAAGATTCAACAGGCAGCATAAAGCTTTATGCATAAGATTAAAGCATACATTAAGCCCTATGCATAAGGCTTTATGATTTAAGCTCTATGCATAAGCTTAAATCATGCATTAAGCTTTATGCATAAGGCTTTATTCAGAAGCTCTATCCATGCTTTAGGCTTAATTCATTAAGCATGCATTGAGTGTTATGTGTAGAGCTCTATGCATGATTTAATCTCTATGCAGCATAAAGCTTTATGCGCATAAGCTCAAAGCATGCATAGATCTCTATGTGCATAAGCTTAAAGAATGCATAGAGCTCTAAGCAAGATGTCTTTTAATCATTTTTCTCACAGAAATGATTGAAAATGAAAATACTTTTAGTACCATCTAAAAATGGAGGTTATTCAGAGTTCTAGCCCTTTCTAGTGTAAACACACCAGTGACACATTCAACTTGAATAAACTATTCCAATGGTTCCCAATACAAAAGGTCCATATCATCATTCCCAATGCCAATAGTCACAAAGAGATCCATTAGTTTTTGACACAAGCTTGTTATTCACATTGGGATTAGGTGCATCTTTCTTCTCTTTCAGATTCACCAGACCTTGCTCTGTTTTTTATACATCGCATGTTCTATAAGACCTGGTTTCCTTTAGGAGGGGTTACAATACGCACAGAAGCAGACTCTACATGTGCACATTGGCGAGGAGAAATACAAGATGTGGATTTAGATTCAGCACATGGCAAAGTCGTGTCCATGACAGTTTTGTTATCTCCATCTGCATGGATAGCACCAGCATCCAACAGAGAGGTATGGATAGGAGCTTTGCCATCTGCATGGAGAAGGACACAAATCACCCTAACCCAACAAAACATAAACTCTAGGAACATAAGTAGAAGGATCATCACTGAAGCACAAATTGATGCCATGAGGAAGCCATCTAAGACAGACACACATAGACACAAGGCATCACCAAAAATTTATTTTTAAAGCACAACCCTAGTTAACCACAGTGAAGCAGAAAAAAAAACGGGAAGCAAATTTAATGCATTTAGTTAAACCTCATCAAACATACCGCACCAATGCATGGGCATACATGCCAAAATTTAATGCATGCAAGTCAAACCTCATCAGATTTAATGTAAACCCTAATTATATGACAACAAAGGTGACAAATTAAACTAGAACACAAGATGAGAGAAATCCCAACATACCAATTGTAAACCCTAATTTAATCATGTAAAGTTGTCATATTAAACTAGAGAAAAAGTAGACATTAGGTGCTTAATCACTTGGAATTGAGAGAGAGAGAGAGAGAGAGAGAGAGAGAGAGAGAGAGAGATCAGAGTATGATTATAAAAACGTAGTAGAGGTGCCTAGTTAAACTAGAGCATAGCATGAGAGGAATCCCAACATATCACCTGATCAAAAGCCCAAAAAGTTGAGCCTGAGAGGATGATGACGAGGACGAGGAAGCTGCAACAATCAAAAGCCAGGGAGCATGAGGTCGATGACATTACTATCCTTGATCGACACCTTCATGACATTAGCCAACAGGACACTCATTTTAAAGAGCTAGAGGGACCCTCTAGCCACCAAAAGACATGCCAAGAACATACCTCAAACACCATAGCTAAAAGGAGCAGTGTGAGGAGCAAGAACCAATTGAAATAAGAGAGGGATAGGTGTCAAAAGCCCATGCAATAACCATTTCAACATGATAAATAAAGAACCCAATGCCTACTTGATACACAGACAGAGAGAACTAGAGCACACAATGAAATCCCAACATATCACATGCAATCGGAAGCTAGGAATACCGACTAGTATCAGAATCTTGAGATGGCAAGCATGAGGTCAAGGAACCCACAACAATTGGAAGTCGGGGAGCACGAGGTTGAGGACACCGTCTCATCAAGACATGGGGAGGGGAAAGTGTCAAAAGTAGACACATTGGTGGCTGCATTATTTGAATGATGCCACCCCATCATGAGGTGGGGAGAGGCAAGTGTCAAAATGACATGCGAAACATCTAATCAAATGATTAGATAAATTGCTTTAAAAAATCTTATGTGACCTTAATCACCCCATATGTTTTTTCTCCACTAAACCTTAATCACCCTAAGGCATCTACTTTTGTTATTAATTAATTAATAAAAAATAGACATTGGATCCTTAATCAACATATTAACTTTAGTGATCTTTATATCAATTCTTTCACCAAGTACACTGAAGAGAAACAAATGGTAAAATTGAACAATCATTTTCTTTATCCTTTCAACCAATAACTTCTTGAATTTTTTGAAAAAGGTTTATCCTTCTGATCATATCAATCTAAGATGAAGTAAGAAAAACATGATCTCCAACTATAAGATCTTTTTGGGGGGGATTCTTTGCTTTATATGCATGTACTCTGGTTGGACTTCTTTTCATATATCTACCAATTTCTTTCTTTAGTTTTGAAAAGTACAAAACAACGTGCTTAGTCATATAACATATTTTCATTGCCCTTGAGGGACCAGTCTTGGGTATTTCATGGCAAATTTAAGAACTCACATGGTAGGAATTCCTTCAAAAAGCACATGTTTGTGTGTGTGTGTGTGTGTGTGTGTGTGTGTGTGTGTGTGTGTGTGTGTGAGAGAGAGAGAGAGAGAGAGAGTTTATTTGTGTGGGCATTGGTTCCTCTTTAGGAAAGATGTGGATGTAGAGTTGGAAGCTAAAGACCTGGTTGTTAATGACCTTGAGGTTGGTATGGAGATAGTAGCCTTAGGTTGAGCTGATGTTGAGGCTTCATCCCTATGGCATTCTAGTTCTAAGTGTTATAGCACAGTTGCAATGTGCATGGAGTGTGAGGGTGTAGAGTTAGTGGAGACACTCCATGTGGTCCAGTCTATAGTGCATTATGCAACTTTCATCCATGCTCGGCCAAGCATTAGGGGAAGGTTGAGGTCTATAGGGGCCCTTTAAGCTGCCATATTATGACTTTAATGACTTTTTGTTAAAATGTTAAGTTTCTTTGACTTTAGATACTTTCTTATTCTGCAAATGGCTAGAAGTTTGAATTTCAAAGTTTCCCACCAAAATTGAATTTAAAATTGAGTGGGCAAAACCATATCATGTGACATATCTATGGAAAGAGCTCAGCGAGTAGATTCTGGATCTCTAATCTCCGACAAATTTTGAGCTCATATGTAGAAGTTATGGATGTCCGAAACTTCAAAAACTTTCCCTCCCACTTTTTGGGAATGAAAAGTACAAAAAGGCATCTTCTAGAGAATCTTTTGACCACTTTTAATCACCCAACTTTTGTATACATGGCATCACATGATTGGCCCTTTTCCTTAATAACCTTTTAATCACATGGCATCTTAAAGGGCCCCTATAGACCTCAACCTTCCCCTAATGAATGACTTGTTCCTTTATTGTCTCGGTAGGCATGACCAAAAAATCTCACCGAGGGCCTGTTTGCACAATAGATGATAGTTTTTACATAGCCTAGCAAATTGATATTCTTGTTATTGATTCCTTTTACTTTCATATCAAAGGAAAAGTTACCAAGTAAGGGTTTCCCAATTGATTCTATACATTAAAAGAGAGTAAATTGTGACTTGCTCCAGTATTAAGCAATACATTGAAGAGCACTTTACCATAAGGGCTAGGTAATTCAACTTGCATTTTGAGAGGTGCAATGTGATCTTCTGTTTCTCTAACCTCTCCTTTATAGGCTTGAAGTTTTCAAGATTTCTTTGCGTCAGTTTGCTGAAGTTTAATTTGTCTAGCTCGAGCTTGAATTTTCTTTTGAGAGCAGCTCATTCTTTTATGGCTTGCTTATCATGGCAGCACGCAATGCTTCCTCAACGGAGAGGACCATAGTATTTTTTGAATTTACTCCCATTTAGGAAGCCAATAGCTTCAACTTCATCTAGAGTTTCCACATGTTTTGTGCTTTGGGGCATAATCTTGCATACCCTGTGATGACTGGTCCTTTTCACATATATTTAAGCTTTTTCTTTTCAATTTGGACCCCGCGCAAAGATCTCCAATGTTAAGTTTCTTATCTTGGACATGTTTGTCAAACCAATTTTTCCTTTTGCTTTGCTCAACTAGCATAGTTTGATGTGTTAGTTGTCTCTCTTCCTCGAGTCATTCCAAAGTGAGTAAACATTCAGCTAACTCATTACCCCCAAGCTTTTCAATTACAACCACTATTAAGGTAGGTACCATGAAATCCCAAGGCATGTAAACCATCTTCAAGGGTGTTTACCCAAGTCAAGGGTGTTTACCCAATCGTAACCTTGTATGCAGTGTGATAGGCCCATATCCTGCTTGAGTTTAAGCTCCTAGTAGCCATTCCGTTGAGCTTCTATTGTCTTAATAAATATGGATATTAAGACCTTGTTTATGCTCTCTACTTGACCATTGGCCTGTGGGGTAATAGGCCGTTGACTTTTGCGATGTGACATCATGAGAGTGCTAGTGAGATATTTGTTCACATTGATAAAATGACTCGCTTGATCCCTCACTATCTCAAATAGGCACCAAAGCATGTTATGATGTTCTCATAAAGGAATTTGGCAGTTGTACATGCATCTACCTTCCTTGAAGCTCTTGCTTCAACTAATGTGGTAACGTAATCTGTTATAACAATGATATATCTTGCTTGTGTTCCTTGTGCACTAGGACTAACTGGTCCAATATAATCCAGGCCCCATTTTTCAAAAGTTTGGTCTACTCGAACAACATGAAAGTGCATTGTGTCCTTCCTTTGTGGTTTGGTACTGGGTTGGCACTCATCACAACCTTTGACAAAGAGTGCAGAATCCCTGAAGAGAATCAGCCACCAATACCCCAATTGGAGTAATTTCTTAGCTATGATTTCTGTTACAAAATGTCCACCCCCTACCCCTTGGTGCGCTTGTTCCAAGATGTACAAGTATTCATCCTCCCTCAGGTAGCATCTTAGTATATCATCTTTACCTCTCCTATAAAGGGTTCCAGCAATTGGTAAGGCTCCTCTTCTTTCAGCAATTTCCTTGCTAGGTCGTGCCTTAACTATTTTAGTGTTGGGAGTCCATTAGTGAGAAACATAACAATTCTCTCACTCCACTCTGGTATAGCTTCGACCTTGAATAGTGTAGCACCAGGTAGATCATCATTAGCTCCAATCGATGCTTCACCATTCGGTATGCATGATAGATGATTTGCCACCATGACATGTTTTTTGTGAGGCCTCACTATTATGGTGAAATTGAATTCAAGAAGAATCAATAACCACCTTGTGATTCTCCCTCTAGAGAATGGTCTATTAACAAGGTACAAGAGGGCTTGATGATCGACATTAGAAAATATATATATTAGAGCAAGAAGGTGATGCCTAAATTTATTAATAGCATAAACTATTGCTAACCCCTCACACTCTTTGGTGGTATAACTATTTTCAAAGTTATTCAATTAACGGCTTGCAAAACTAATAGGGTATTCCAATTTAAAATCACTTGGGTGGGCTAAGATGTAACCAATGACAATGTTTGATGCATCAATATGCATATGAAAGATGACATCCTAATTTAGCACTCACAATATTGGAGCACTAGCCAAGGCTTGGTTCAATAGATCATAGGCTACTTGACACTCCTCGGTCCCCCCAGAAATGCAATGAGTAGCTTGCACAAAGGTTTAGCTATCGCAACATAGAATAATATGAATCATTCGATAGTAGCCAACATGACCCATAAATGTTTGAACTCCCTTGTAGTTTGTGGGTGGCAACGATAAGTCCAAAATGACATTGATTTTTCCCTCATCTGGAGAAATACAATTTTTTGGACTCTATATGTCCCAAGATCAATCGATGCTTGACCCAAAATTGGCATTTGAAAGGGTTCAAATGATAAGCAAAAAAGCCTAAACCTTTCAAGGATCTTTCTTAAGCATGCTAGATTTTCTTTCTAAGATGAATAAATGCGTAAATCATCCAAGAAAGCTTCAATAAACTCCTTAAGAATTTGTTAAAGGTAGTTTTTATCAATCTTTAGAATGTGGTTGGTGCGTTGGTTAGGCTAAATGTCATAACACAATAAGCATACACCACACCTTGTGTAATAAATGTTACTTTAGCTTGGTCCTTAGGTGAAATGGAAATGTGATTGTAGCTGAGTATCCATCTAAAAAACTGTAAGCTTTCTCGCCTAAAACTTTAGCTTGGTCCTTAGGTGCAATGGAAATGTGATTGTAGCCTGAGTATCCATCTAAAAAACTGTAAGCTTTCTCGCCTATTCTCTAGAACATGTTTAGAATAGGGCAAGGGGCAGTAATCCTTGCGAGTGGCAACATTCACCGTCTAGAGATTGACATACACTCTATGTTTTCCATTTTTATTAGGCAGAAGGTGAAACCCACTTTGAGTGTTCAATATCATAAATGAATCTGCATTAAATAATCTTGTCAACTTATTTCTTCACAATTTTGGCATCTTTAGGATACATTGGATAGGGTCATTGCTGGACTAGTCTAAAATTTGGTACCATTGGTATGGCATGCTATATAACACTAGCTAGGAGGCACTCCCTTCATGTCATGATAATTCCACGCAAACTAGTCCTCGCTATACTCCTTGAAGAGACCTACAAGTTTAGCCTCCTCATCCTTACTTAAGTCCTTGGCTATGTAGACATGCTTAGAATCTTCTCTTGGGTCAGCCAAGTCTACTTCCTTGACCAAACTAGTCGCTATACTCCTTGAAGAGACCTACAAGTTTAGCCTCCTCATCCTTACTTAAGTCCTTGGCTATGTAGACATGCTTAGAATCTTCTCTTGGGTCAGCCAAGTCTACTTCCTTGACCAAACTAGTCGCTATACTCCTTGAAGAGACCTACAAGTTTAGCCTCCTCATCCTTACTTAAGTCCTTGGCTATGTAGACATGCTTAGAATCTTCTCTTGGGTCAGCCAAGTCTACTTCCTTGACCATTCCAGGCCTATCATAGACTCCTCTACTCTCACTTGTGGGGTTATGTTTTGCATTATTAAACATTAACTTGTAGTCCCCAATTGTAAAATATTTATAATGCTCTAGGAAAGCGCGCCAGTTAGGTGTTGGCTCCTGATTTTCTTGAGTTGTCTTAGTAGCTGTAGCTTTTACTTTCCTCTCTTTCTGGGCCAACTCTTTGTTTTTCTTCAACCTTGCGGAACGATCAAGTTTTTTTCATCCGAGCGACATTGATTTTGGCCATTGACTTAGTGGAAGGAGGGTTACAATACATAACTTTTGTAATTTCACAAAGCGGGGACGATTCCACCATTTTTTTTTCTTAACGGATTTTTCTAACGAGGTCAAGATACTGAACTAACCATCATTTGAATAAACCAGATAGAAGGGAAACTATTATAGACTTAACTTGAAGGAATCAACGCTTTTTTCCTGATTAAATCAGGCACAGCCATTGATTTATTCTTTAGAGAAGTCTTCATGATTCTAATTAACTACTTGAGTTCTAAGCGTATTCCTATTATTCAATTTTATTGTTTTAAAACTCTAATGATTCCAGCCTAACCCCATCCGGCCCATGGGTTAGCCACCACTGGAATAGTAGAACCAGACAAGTACTCACCCACCCATAATTGAATGCCTTTCTTAACTTTTTCTTTAGAATAGAGGTACGCACACACTCCTCTTTAAACTTTAACTTATAAAACAATCCATTGACAAACAATTACTGGTTACACATGTCATAACTTAAAATTTCCATTGAGTCTTTGTTTCTCACAAAACAGGATCACTCTGGACTCTCCGTTGTTGAGACCAGCGGTTCAACAATGAGATCCAGTAATAGATTACAATAAACATTGGTCCATCATACAATATCTTCCTCGACATACGCATGGGTGTCCTCGGCACTGCGAGCCCGTGCCGTTAGGGCCAATTTGGATGAAAAAAGGGCTGTTTAGGGTTTCTCTATTCTTGATCTAAGGGTCAAGGAGGAGCCACGTATCAAGAAGTATGGCATTTTTGTACACGTGTCAAGATCTCCTTCACTTACTTTTGGAACATTTTGCACTATTTTAGCCATAACTTTTACATATGAACTCCAAATTTAGCGCTCAAATGGTCCACAGGTGGCGCTTGATGAGCTCTATCCAATGAGTACCCATGTTGAATAGTTTTGGTAAGATCTTCATGGTCTTTTTTAAGTTGCCCCTTTTTAGATCCTTAGACAGCCCTTTTCTTGTCCAAATTGGCCCTAATGATCACCTGGTCAGAACCCTCCAGGATCCTCCTTAAGTGTCTTGGCACTTCACTCAGGAACCGCTTCGTCGGCCCTCGTTCATCATACCAGAAGCGCACCATTTTAACCATACCGAGGCTGGTCAAGACTTGGGCAGGCTTTGCCGCGTGAGCTGTCCTTTGAACACTCCCCGCCGCCAGCTATTGCAACCGAGCTTCCCTTAGAAAACACATATGCCAAATGCTCCCTCTAGCATTCTGGCGTAAGACAATCCTTTAAGAAAATAGGGTTTCTATGCAAGTTTTCAGTTTTGATTTTCTTTTGAATATAATGAGTATATCTTATTTCCGTATCCCAAGACTTCTAGATCATAGTCTGGATTTTCAAGCAGAATTCCTCGAATTCTGAATTCTTAATCCTCAGATCAAAATCAAAGGTCTCAACTTAGTTTCAGAATCGGTGGGTGATTTGAGTGTAGATTATGGGACTGGTCACATCGTCATTTCTCGAAACTGACGAAGGAGTTATGTCTTGGTCATAGTCTAATTCAGGTTTTGAATCTGGAAAGGTTCTTCTTGAACTATCTTTATCAAAGGAAAATATTTCAATTACTACTTTACTGAATTTAAAACTAATCACGAATTCCTATGAAGAATCATTTATCTAAAATTTCGATTTCGATAGTTTCACTGAATTTTCTCATTGTCATCTTAGAGAATATGAAACGGTAGGATTTTCTTTCACAGAGTATTTACTTAATCATTTACCAGTTTTCAAGGGAATTAGGCATAGGATTAAAGAGAACTCTTATTTTGATATAAAAATAAAATTCTTTTATGCATCCTTTTATGTATAAAAATTGATATTAGTGAAAGTAACACTTTTACAAAAAAAAATTTCTTTTATTCATTATTTTATGCATAAAAATCAATAATGATGAAAGTAACACTTTTATAATTAAAAAAATTCTTTCATGCATACTTTTATGCATAAAAATTAATAATGATAAAAGTAACACTTTTATAATAAAAAATTTCTTTTATGCATCCCTTTATGCATAAAAATAAATAATGATAAAAGCAACACTTTTATAATTAAAAAAATTCTTTTATGCATCCCTTTATGCATAAAAATCAATAATGATGAAAGTAACGCTTTTATAATAAAAAAATATTCTTTCATGCATACTTTTATGCATAAAAATCAATAATGATAAAAGTAAAAAAAATTCTTTTATGCATCCCTTTATGCATAAAAATCAATAATGATGAAAGTAACGCTTTTATAATAAAAAAATTATTCTTTCATGCATACTTTTATGCATAAAAATCAATAATGATAAAAGTAACACTTTTATAAAAAAAATCTTTTATGCATCCCTTTATATGCATAAAAATCAATAATGATAAAAGTAACACTTTTATAATAAAAAAAATATTCTTTCATGCATACTTTTATGCATAAAAATCCATTTTTATGAAAGTAACACTTTCATTTAAAAAAATATTCTTTTATGCATAAAAATCCATTTTGATGAAAGCAACACTTTCATAATAAAAAAATTATTCTTTTATGCATAAAAATCCATTTTGATGAAAGTAACACTTTCATAAATTAAAACAATATCTTCTTTTATGCATAAAAATCCATTTTGATGAAAGTAACACTTTCATAATAAAAAAATTATTCTTTTATGCATAAAAATCCATTTTGATGAAAGTAACACTTTCATAATAAAAAATTATTCTTTTATGCATTAAAAATAATAATCAATATGCATCTTCTATGCATGAAAATGACACTTTTAGAATATAGAAACAATAGGGATTGCTCTTTTAGAATAATAAAAGATAATACTTATTTCGAATTTTTTTGAAAAATTTCGCCATAACCTCCTTTGTATGGCTGACCATTTTTCAATTTTTTCTACTTAAATTTACTTAATAATAAACCTCAATTGGTTTTAAGCAGTCTAAACTAAATAATTTTTTCTACTTATCTTTACTTAACAATTAACCTCAATTGGTTTTAAGCATTCTAAACTAAACAATTTTCACTTTTAAATGAGAAATAATATGAAAGTTTAATTCCAACTATTAGTTCACTTAACGAGGATAAAGAAGGGCTGATTCTAAGAATGAGAGAGGGGGAAAGCCTTTCCACAAGGCATAGCATCCATTTATCACTTCAAAAACAACACAAAAATTAGAAAGCATAAAAAGAATAAAGAAAAATATAAGATTTCTAACTTACATAAACTCTTGGGAGCTTTCCTTTGGCTTGATGGTTTGAGGGTTCTACTCTTGTTTGTAACAAGAGTGGCCACCAATCTTTAGAAGAGAGAAAGGTCAAAAACTAGTGAATTATTAAGAAATTAAGAGTTCTTGGCTCTTGGGAGGAGTAGAGTAACAGTGCATAAACACTATTATTTTTCAACAAAGAGGGAGACTTCTATTTATAGGAAAAAGTGAGCTCCTAACCAAGCAAACTGATTCTAGAATTTTCCAATTCAGTTTGAAGTCAATATTAGGTAAAGTGAAAAAAATCTCACAGAATGGGAATCAATTTGTAAACTTGTTTTAGCCATATCTTGAACATGCTAACTTCGAATTTGTCGGACATTATAGATCTAGATTCTACTTTTCAAGAGCTTTCCAATGATATGTTACATGCAAGGGTTTTGACAAACTATTTGATAAGTTTACCATGCCCCCACTTTTTAAATGGAAATGGGATTTCTCCCACTTTATCTAATATTGACTTTTTGGTCAATTTTTGACCATTTTTAGGTCAGTTTAGCTTACTTTTTGGAACTAGACTTGAAGTAGGAGAGAGGAGAGATGAAATATCTCAATTTTTGAAGATTTAAAACTCCACCCCACATGTGAAGTAGGTGCCTCATTCATGAGGGGGGAATCCCCATTGTGAGGTGTCAAAAAATCCATTTTTTTAGCTTTTCCTTTGGTCCTTAGTCCACTCTTCATCTTATGTGAGTATTTACTCATTTTTGGGAGGGATTTTCTTTATTTCTTCTATTTATCTTCTTCATACATTTGGATGAATTTGATTGGCCCTTGAAAATCTTAATTTAAAAATTTTCAAAAATCTGAACCCCTAGGATAGGGCCTCTTGAACAAATTATACTTGATTTCTAATGCACCTTCTGAAAATCTTTTTGAAGTTCTGTTTTCAGGGAAACTTATTTTAATAAGAAGAGATATTTTTCCATCCAAAAATATTCAAAATCTAAATATTCTCTCTCTAGAATATTTTCTCTCTCTAGGTCAAAATAGGTAGAAACAAGATCTTTTATATTTCTGAAGAGGGATCTGATTACAGTGGGAAGATGCTGGACATCGTGAGAGGCTGGGGAGGAATCTTATAGGGGTAGTCTAGGGAGTCTGCACTGTGTCAAAATTATGGGGATTATGCACAACAAAAACAATAGTTGATGGCAAGATAGATCAAAATATATGAGAGAGAGCAAGAACACAAGATGTATAGAAAGCTTCTATATTCCCTTCTATTTCAGCCACTCCAAAGTTGGCTTGACCTTTACCTTGTGAATGTCTTGATTGTGTTACAAAAAGTGAGGCCTCTTGCCCTTTATATAGGGCCCACCAAGGGCTAGGGTTGGGCCAACCCTAGCTACCTTTTTCACCCACATGCCTACTTTATTTGGGGTGTGTTCACACCTACATGATCTCTTTCTCTCACCCTTTATCACTTGTACATCATATATTTCAACACCCCCTCTCAACTCCACCATTAGACAATGCCAAACATGGAGCAAGATGAGCATTGGACATATAGGAACAAAATGACCCCCTCTCAACCATAGGATAGATGACAAGGTGGGTAGCCTTTATAAATTAGGCTTTCACAAAAGTGATGAGTTATAGACAAACTACTCGGATTGGGTTTCAGTTGGGTGGAAGATTTTGTCTTTCCATCCTAGTCCTTTCCAATTACCTTCAAGATAAATAGCTGAACAATCCACTAACTCATTTCAGTTGGGTGGAAGATTTTGTCTTTCCATCCTAGTCCTTTCCAATTACCTTCAAGATAAATAGCTGAACAATCCACTAACTCATTTAGTATCCATGTCCGAATCTCCTTCTACTGAAGGCATTTGGGTTAAAGAAGTGGCAACTCGGCAACTGTGTGAGAGGGGAGATGAATAATGTCCAGGCCTCCTTCACATCTAAGTAGGCTAAGTCTATCCCAGGCAAGCCAGGCTAAAGCCTTTCATTAGAATCAACATTTCTCCAAACAAAGTCTCTTACAGGCCTTCTAATCCTCTGCCAATGACTTTTTCCAAAATCCGACACTGGGCATAAAAACATAATATAGGCATTCAGCATTGTGTTACATATAGCAACCCTATCATGGAATGAAACTTTGATTCCTTCCCATTTTTTTAAAATTTTAAATAGAATCTTTGCAATGCCTAATTAATTAATTGCCTATTGGTCACCTTAACTCCAAAGGGGAAACCTAGATATCTAACAATTTGTCCCCTCTTAATCACCTCACACCCCCATCTTTCTAAGTCAAAATAATTATCTTCAGAGAGGCTTATTAGTTTAGATTTATGAATATTACATTTGGATCTAGAGGCATTATTAAATTCTTGAATGATGCTTAAAGCTACTCTAACATTATCATTATCAGCTCTCAAAAAAAGTAAGGAGTCATTTGGAAAACATTGAATGACCAGTTGTTTCCCATTACACAGCTTCAAACCAGTTACCCTCCCCTCAATAGAGGCATGTTCCAAAGCCACAATCAAAGTGGGAAGCAATAGCAAATAATAGATGAGCAAGGGGATAACCCTACCTAACTGACTTGTTCACTTCAAATCCCCCTACCACTCTCCCATTCAACAGCAACTTGGAATTTCCTCCCAAGGTAAGAGTGTATATACAAGAAGCCATAGTGGATGTTGTCCTAGATGCAGAACTACATTGGAAGATGGAAAGCATGCATTTTGGGATTGTTCTGCCATTAGAGGTACTTAGACCAAGATTGGAAAATGGGTTCATGATAACCTAGGGGTACAAGGTCATTGGGGGGACTAGTTATTAGGAAGATGGACAAACAGTGTTGGACATGTTGATCTAATCTTTAACATAATCAAGTTTTTTTAACTTGTGGGAGATCTAGAATTCTAGGAATAGTATTATTTTTCAAAAGTCTTGTGATATAGTAATTGATGTAACTGGGTTGATGTAGAAGTGTACATATGCTGTGGCCTATATGTCTGATTAATAAATTGAATATGGTGGAGCTGGTTTAGATGAATCATGCCCTGCAAACAGCCATCACTCGATATTTACCTTTGGGAGAGACCTTCATTCATTCTAGGCTTTGCCTAATTGTTTGGTGAATTTTCTTTGAGGGTATCTCAAATCTGAAGTTAGAGCCTAAACTAGTTAAATTTGGGCCACAAACAAAGACATGGTACAAGAAGGTGAAGCAGATAAATTACACTTTTGTTGCCTTTATTGAGAATGCAACTAGCACCAGACCCACAATTAAAATCTGGTCCAAGAAAGGTGATGTGTTGGAAAAGTAGGTACCCAGAAGATGCACTACTGAGGCTATGGTTGAAGCATGTATTCAGCTTGGATATCAGATATCTTGGGAGAAATCTCCTTTTGTCTTTGAGGATGATAGATGGGATCTCATATGCAGCTTGCTTAATAGATTTTAAATGATAAATTAGTTATTGTAATGATGATAAGATGTAATGCTTTTTTATTCATACACACACATAGATATATATATATATATATATATATATATATATATATATATATATATATATATATATATATATATATATATATATATATATTGGTCCCAAAAAAAAGTATGGAGTTAAACATGATCTCCAACTATAAGATCTTTTTTAGGGGGATTCTTTGCTTTATATGCATGTACTCTAAATTAAGACTTCTTTTCATATATCTACTCATTTCTTTCTTTAGTTTTGAAAAGATACAAACGACGTGCTTATCCATATAACATATTTTCACTTCCCTTGAGGGACAATAGATTTGGGTATTTCATGGAAAATGTAAAACCTTACATCCAAGTAGGGATTCCTTTAAAAAGCACGTGTGTGTGTGTGTGTGTGTGTGTGTGTGTGTGTGTGTGTGTGAGAGAGAGAGAGAGAGAGAGAGAGAGAGAGAGAGAGAAGGAGTTTGTTTGTTTGTGTGTGTGTGTGTGTGTCATCTAAATAGTTTGATGATTTAGTGTCATCTAAGAAGTTTCTTGATCAATTAAAAGCAATGGTTAGTACTAATCAATGTGATTAGTATTAAGCTTAGTGACATATTGGACTATGATCTTCATTGTAAAGCTAAAATAGTGGGTTTACACATATTAGTAGAAGATCAAGGCTTAACATTATCAATAACAACATCAATAACAACATAAGTTGCATTTATATAACCTCGTTGTACATAAGAGCCTTGTTGGGGTGTGAACCCAACCCTCTTGGTGTAAGCACCATTGCATATTGGTGCTCCGGTTCCTTGCCTACATACAAGTGTTAGTAAAAATTTAGAAGATAAAATCAAAGCATGGAAAAGAAAACCTACATCAAAAGCTTACACCAAACAAAAAAGTGCATGTTGTTGCAAGTGCTGATTTACGAGAACAATAAGTAAGGAGTTCCACAAACTTGTGCAACCATTGCAGTTTCCATTAGCAATGCTTGCCTTATGATGATATCTATAAGAAACCAAAGGTGGTCTCACAATAGCAGGGAGTTGTTCACTACTATTAGACAAGCCTTTGAAGGCTCTCAAATCTCCTATGCAATCAATAATCATCAATAACCAAAGGGTTGCCTGAGTCTTCACATGGAAAGAGGCAACATTGGATTAGAGATATTTAAGACCATTCCTTGACAAAACAAAGCAGAACACAAGAGCTTATTAGTGCTAATCTCAAGGATTAGTTTAATCTTGAAAGCATGATCAAGAAGCAGGAAAAATTACATGAAACAACATAAACATTACAAGATCTAACTAATCGACAAGCCAGGAATTCAAGAGAGATCTCATTTCATCAGAGGTGCAATGGGAGAGGCCTCGTAGTGCCTAGCAACCAACTTGCATATCCCATTACAGAGAAGAAGACATGCACGACCATGAAGGCAACTTGGTTTGCCATAGAAGAGCTCATGTGAGCCTTAAGGAGCTAGCATAGTAGGGGCTTATAGTCCCAAAATAATGCTCATCCCATCCCCCATAGTTATAGCATTCTATTCAGCATATTAACTTTAGTGATCTTTATATCAATCCTTTCACCATGGATTGAAGAAAGAAATGGTAAAATTGAACAATCATTTTCATTATCATTTCAACCAATTATTTCTTCATTTTTTTGAAAAAAAGTTAATTCTTCTCATATCAATATAAAATGAAGTATGGAGTTAAACATGATCTCCAACTATAAGATCTTTTTTTGGGGGGGATTCTTCGCTTTGTATGCATGTACTCTAGTTTAGACTTTTTTTATGTACATCTACTAGTTTCTTTCTTTAGTTTTGAAAAGTTTAAAATGGCATGCTTAGTCGTATAACATATTTTTATTTCCCTTGAGGGACCATAGATTTGGGTATTTTGTGGCAAATGTAAGAACTTATGTGGTAGGGATTCCTTCAAAAAGCATATGCTTGTGTGTATGACAGAGAGAGAGAGAGAGAGAGAGAGAGTTTGTGTGTGTGTGTGTGTGTGTGTGTGTGTGTGTGTGTGTGTGTGTGTGTGTGTGTGTGTATAAGAGGGAGAGAGAGATTAAAGAGGTTTTCTTCACTACTATAACTTAAATTATAAATATTTCTTTTTGTATACAGTGTTACTATGGGTGTCACATCAAACACATCACTATGCAATTTATATTTAAAAAACGTTGTAAGCGACATGTTATACATCACCAAAATCAGCCATTTATAACACTTAAATTTTGTAGAACTATTTTTTAATACAATTTTACTATGGGTGTCGTATCACACAAATTGCTATGTTATGAAAAAAAAACATTTCTAAGCAATGTCTTATACATCGCCAATATTGGTTGGTTGGTATTTTTTTAAACTAGCATTATTACTCATGGTCTCTAGCGAATGACTCAACACCCCCTGCAACAAATATAGTAAGAAAATTTAATAAATTTAATTCATAGGTTGTAGTTTGCTTCATAGTTGGAAATTAATTAATATAATGAGAATTATGTTTAAATAACAATACTATAAGGGTCTAGACAAGTAAAAAATTCGATCCTAAAAAATATGTATATATATGTATATGCATTCAAAGACTCAAGTAGAGACCATTAAAAAACATATAGAAAGATGTGTAGAAGGGTACTAATCAATAATATATACAAAGATATACATATATATAGACATGTAGAGAAAGATGACTACAAAAATGTCATGGAGAAGGTAGCTATCAAAGTTTAATGCTCCTTGTCATGGTCGTCTGATGGTTTTGCACCACTTTTATCTCCCTCATTTTCACCACCACATCTAGTTCCTCACTCTACAATCCACTTCTGAGATCTCCTAGCATTGGTGCTCATCATCGTCTTTGTCTCATTGTGCACCTCCTATTATACAAACTAATAAATAACAAAGATTATTTTATAATGAATTCATAAATAAAAATTAGTTCATCTTTGAGATCTATCTCTCTCCTCTCTCGTGAAGCCTCCAACACTAGTGCTTTAACGATTTTTTCTCTACAATGGACTATCGTCTATAATCCTTTTCCCAATTTCATCTAAATAAGATATGAGTTAATGAGAATTAAAAATATAAATTTGAGTGAAATAGAAAAATACATTACTAGGCAAAAAAGTTGCTTATAAACTGAGCAATCAATCCTCGATGTCCTCCCTTCCCTAGATAGGAGCCCTACATGAGAGGCTATGCTACCTACTACCTTGGCTGATTATGCAGATTCTTTGTGCTACATTGAAGTCTTTGTGATAGATGGGAGATAATGCTAGCTACTTGTAGCTCCATTTTTAGCCATTTATATGGTAGTGATAGATGGGAGATGATAATGCTAGCTAATTGTAGCTCCATTTTTAGCCATTTATATGGTAGCGATGATAAATGCTAATAATGGGCCACGGCACATTTTCCCTCTAGAGGAGATGTTTTCTCCCAAGCATGTGTACACACTTTGACGAGAGTTTTTGATGAGAGTGTGTAAGTGACCTTATCATGTTACTTAACTTGTACTTCATTTATTATCATTAATCTACTTTGAGTTATGTGCTTCTCTCTATCTCTTCTTGCTTGCTGCATCTGTGTATATGTTGCTACCTTCGTCTCTACTCCAACAATTGGTATTAGAGCAGGTTCTCTTGGCCCTCATCCCCTTGTCATCTTCTCCTCAAGCTGCTCTTTTGATTGTCTCTCAAATTGAGCTATCCACTTAGGTGGAGAAGATATACCCTATATTAACAGACATTTTACATGTTTCGAGGTTTTTTGGGCACATTTTGAGTATTATTCGCATGGTGTAAGATTTTCACATAAATATCGGGGAAGTGTCGGTGGCAGCTAGAATTATGTTTGTTTATTTTGGGTTTCTGTAGTGCAATAACATTTATTGTGTAGATAGAGCCGTCTTCATCTTTGACATTGCGTCTTCAAGCTCATCATCAACAGCTTTGACTACACTAGCATGATTACCACATCGATTTTTGCATTCCTGCTAGTAACATTTTTACACTTTATAACTAGCCAATTTTCATACACTTTGTAGGTTTCCTGCATCATCAACTATCTACTGTAGCCATCTCGGTTGCATTTAGTGGGACTTAACATTACCTCTACAGGTGGTTGGATTATTTGCATTTTTTATTAGAGAATCATTATTTGTAGGCTAAAATGGAAGGTAGTGATATATTTGGGATGCGTTTCATTGAGGATAAGCTTGACGAGACCATCTACTCGATTTTTGCATTCCTGCTAGTAACATTTTTACACTTTATAACTAGCCAATTTCATACACTTTGTAGGTTTCCTGCATCATCAACTATCTACTGTAGCCATCTCGGGCGGTTGCATTTAGTGGGACTTAACATTACCTCTGCAGGTGGTTGGATTATTTGCATTTTTTATTAGAGAATCATTATTTGTAGGCTAAAATGGAAGGTAGTGATATATTTGGGATGCGTTTCATTGAGGATAAGCTTGCTCGATTGTGGTCAACCCTATATTATGCATCATATATTAATTACCAAAGGTCTTTTGATGTGGTTTATTGGCAGTAGGACACACCCTATCTCACTAGCACATGATCTCACACATGATAGTACAATGCTTTGGATGGTGACAGTAGTCTAGATGTAACTATGACCTCTTCCTCCCACCCCCCACTATGGAGAACAAGCTAGGTGGGATGGCAAGGATGCATAGGAACACATATTGGTGATACTTTCTGTGAAAAGGAGCATTATTCCTCATATTCACTCTCATAAATTTGCCATCAGTCTTGGGATGCGCTCGCTACATTTTACCACGTGCGTAAAAACAAGGCACCTGTGGCCTACTTGCACAAGAAGTTGAAGTTTGAGCATATGAATGAGAAATATTTAATGGATTACTTCCTCATAAGGATTAAAGATCTCAATGAGAATCTTGCATGTATTGGTGAGTCCTATTTGGACAGTTCATTGGTGCCTACTACTCTCACAGTTTTACAGGATTCATAATAAGGTTTTGCATCCCCAGTACTTTGGCTCATTATGAATAGTAATGCGAATGACCTTACATTTGATGAGTTGTTTATATACTAATCTTAGAAATCTTGGTAAAATTAAACTAGTACGTATGTGGGAGATCATGCATTCACACTGCCAGTCAAAAAAGTAAAGGTAAACCCTTTTCTTAGGGTTTCTAGAACCCAAAGGTAGAACAGGCCTAGTCTTCTCAGGGTGATAAACCTAAGAAGAAAGGAAATAGAACGTGTCATAAATATGTATCTAAGGAGGTGAAAGGATAGAGACCATTACATCATTAGAGTGTTGCATGATAGATTTCAAAATTATAAAATCTCTCAAGAAACTAATAAGACAACAAATATTTAAGAGAGCATAGAGAAGAAAGGGAATGTGGTGGGTCTAGTTAGGCTTAGCTTAGAGATGAAGATTAGTACACACGTGGAAGAAATTATAGCTTTGAGATAGAAGATATTGGTGAAAAGTGGAAGCAGGTCTTTAGAAATAATCAATATACAGGCCATGGAAGATCTCTTCCCTCATCGAGCCCTACTATCACTCTTTAGCAATGATGAATATAAAGCCCATGGAAGATCTCTTAACTTGTCTTCCTAATATTACTCTATTCTCCGAATTCCTTTTCTCCTTTGAGTGATGAGGATAATGACCGTTCCTCATTTCAAAGGTTCAACTAGGAAACTCAGTCCATTCTAATTCCCTAGAAGATGGTGAAGATGAACCTTTGAGGAACAAATTTGAGATAGATGGTTCATATGACCTTGCTTTTGACACATTGATCTAGCTCTAGTTATGCCTTATGTTGGATGATTTCTCTTGGAAACTAAGTCCATTCTAATTCCCTGGAAGATGCTGAAGATGAAGCTTTGAGAAAAAAATTTGAGATCGATGGTTCATACGACCTTGGTTGACAAATTGATCTCTCTAGTTATGCTTTATTTATGATATCTCTTGGAATATCAAAGGACTAAAATATAGTGCGACTAAAAGATATTTAAAGGAAGGCCTTTTAGAGACAAATAACTGATAAAAGGTGTAAAGTGTGAGACATAAAGGAGCATAACCTTTTAGGTATATATATATATGATAAAAGGTGCAAAGTGTGAGGGGTGGTAGCCCACTAAGGTGGACACAAAAGAGATGTAGTGTCTAGGACATTACTTCTTGGCTACTTGAAAAGCGCCTTAAAGTTGAAAAGTAACTCTCTCTCATTCAAAATAAAGAAGTACTTGCCACCATTTTGTAACTCTTCCACGTCCATGGGTGCCCCATGATTTTAAGAACCCCTCTCTCTCTCTCTCTCTCTCTCTCTCTCTCTCTCTCTCTTAGAGCTACGTAGAGATGCCAGCATAGGTTTGAGGCTAACTTGCCAGTTTATATAAACATTCATGTTATGCTAACTGTGCTTAAGTTGTTGGCTCTATTGTTGGAGCATAGGGAGAATAGAACTATGGTAGAAGTTACAGAAGAAGAATCTTTTATCAACTTCACACACTATTATAACTGCGGTGAGCTAATAGGCTGAGAACAACAGAGAAGGAGGAACACCAAATTAGCAAACAAAAACCCTCTCTTAGCTATGCATTAGTGGCTTGACTATTACGGGTCAAGGGTAAGCCCATTTCGTGAGGGAAATCACCTCTCTCTCTCTCTCTCTCTCTCTCTCTTCCTCAGGCTCTTCCTCTTGTAAGCTACAACTGGTAGCTATGGATTTAATTTTATGCTCTCTCTCTCTCCCCCCTCCCCCTTGTAAATATAGTGATGTTGGTCCTTCTCATGTAGGCCAGCGGGCTTGATTTAGCAATGGCAGGGCTACACCTTCATGGCGATCTCCATGGCGGCTCTAATCTACTATACTGAGGTGATTCATGGGCAGCGAAGTATACAAGAGGAAGATAAGGTTAATAACCTTATTACTTTATTACAACCTTCTTTTCCCTATGAAGGGTCCTCCATAATGCCATATTCACATGCCCTCATTTTGCCACAATTCCCCACCCGCATCTACAATAATAACATGTAGCATTAGGTTTTTTCGTAATAATAAAGCCCACTCTTCCCTTGGTACTTTCTTGAAGTTTGGTGCTCTCTTTTATTTCTTGACGTTTTTTTCATCCCTTAGTCAATGAGCTTTAAGGAAAATGCAGGACAATATAAGTTATGTATAAGGTTCAAGAAGATTCGTGTGTTTTAAGCTACTATTACAAGTTAAGCTGTTGAATGACTTGGCTTAAAGGTTTCACTACAAGGAAATGATGGGTTACCGACACCCATCCATGGCATTGCAAATGCCCCGAGCATCAGTATGCATGTTGATATTGTCGTTCGTACACAATCGCTGGTATAGATGTCAGTATATACGTTGCTATATGTTTAAACGGTAACATAACATGACTGGCGTATATACTAGCATTGATATCGATGCGTATATTGGTGCTTTGTGTAGAAATTTGTTTTTGGCAGAATGGTGCAGCCAGCTGGTCCTGCAAATTATAGCACCATTCTGCAATCTACCAACTGGTTATAGTACTCAGCCAACTATACTCAAATTTGACAAAATGAGAGTTTTATATTATATACAACATTTATAGTTACAAATTTCCATATTTACATCGAGGTTTACAAAACCATATATATGCCAAAAAGGCAAGACCATATACCAAAATGGGAAGCCTACAAGTAATCAAAGTAGTCATCAAGCCCCACGTATAGGTACAGTCCAACTGGCAAGCCTAATCACCACTAAGATTGGGCATATCTGCACTTGCTCTACCGCTCCCTAATTGATGGACATACCCTCCGACTCTAATTGCTTGAGGTGGACTTGCATGCCATACTTGTAACCATACTTCTCCTCACTCGAAAATGAGGCACATCCCACCATGCTCTCTTACATGAACAAGTCTGCAAAAAGTCAAATGTATGCAAGTTGTACACATCATAGATAGTAGAATGTAAGAGATTAGTAAAAAACTAACAAAGTACTCACAAAAGGTCTCGTAGTAGCTGCCACTACCAAGATGTGATGAGACCAAACTCTCCATCCCACGACCGTGCACAGTTGTCTTCTTTTGCTTGTATTTGTCAGACATGTCTCTCTGCTCTGCTTGGATCATCCCACCACTCTTCATCATCTAGCTTCCCCTCCTTTGAGGCGTCCTTGCCTCGGATCTTCGCGATGCCATGGTTTTCACCATGACATTATTAATCGAATGATTAGGGACTACCTTGCTTGCAGGAGTGTACTCGCTCTTAATCTACAGGGTGAAGTTCTTTTCATATTGATCCAAGGTATCCCAATGCTTCATCACTTCATGGGAAAATTGAATTTTGAGGAGTTGGCAAATACACTCTTTCATCTTCTTCCATTAGGATATTTTAAAAGTCATTTGTATGGCCTTTTCGTAAAGAGAGAAAAAGGAGCGCATCCAATCAGGAAGAAGGCAATGTTACGTTGAAAAATAGGTTATTTCTTTTTCCTAAATCCAAAAATTCTTCTTTTCCACCTCAAAATGTATTCTACTTACACTTGATAGTCACTTTCACACCCGAATGCATTAAACACACCCGAATGCATTAAACACACTTACACTTTTGTAGAGAGGGAAACTTCTATTCCTATCCATATATTAAATACACGTATCTTTGTCGAGGAGGGAAAATTCCCTCCTTCTCAAACTTCCTCTTGGGCTTAAACAATTTATCGCGCTCTTTTCATTTCCTCTACCTTCTGCACTCCATTTCCTCTTGAAATGATGGGTAGCAAATCTCATTTTTTATCATCCTAGTTTTGCCCCACTAATGCCATCATAGATGATTCAATTCCTAGGGCAAGGAGACCAAGATCATCAGTGTTTGCCATACTTGTATCTTACTCTATCAATGCACAAAATTAGTGGATTGAAGTGCTAATCACCAAGGGCACCTAGATCTTTATACAGCCAAGAAAGAGAAGAAAGACAAGCAACAAGAATATCTTCAGGGTGTCATGGAAAGAAAGAGTGAAAGACTTCAAGATAGAGTCTAAAAGGACAACCATTAAGGAGGTCCTAGTGCAGCATGTATATATGCATAATGAGCTTGTGCTTGAGAGTCAAGATGACATATCTTTGCCCTCACATAGACCAAACTGTAAGTTAATCTATCGCTTTGTCAATCTTTTATTTTCTCATAATGGTCTCATGAACTATGTAAACTCTCCATCTCTATGGTTTGCAGATGTGTATCCATCATCCTATGAGGAGTGGGAGCCATTTCAGTGCATCACTGGAATTATGAATGTGGTTCATGCTGACATTGGTCGGCTACAGTATGAGGGGAGGAGCAACAAAAGCCTTATAGATGCAGGTATCTTTTTCTATGATCATTTCTACCGTATGCTAAACAAGAAACACAATTGTGGCCACTTGGAAGAGGTAAATTTGCAAGCTGAGTGGAACTACATGGATTGGCCTATCCCAGACTTCTCAATAATGGAGTCAGCAAGGACAAATCTCTTCAAGGATGTGCAACGCTCTCTACGAGGGAGCATTCCAACTCGTGTAGTGAAAATTATGGTTTACCTACCAATTATGGTTTGTGGAGCTTTTTAGCTTATTCCAAGTAAAGATAGTAAGAACTATGCTCGTTTGCAAAGATTTGGATACATTCCTCTTAGCAAGACTTCTTGATGAGGGATGGCAGAGTAAAGTTTTTAACAATATCCATTGTAACATTGCACTAGAGACAATAGTTGCAAAGTACATGATTTCAACTCAAACTTTTATCTTGTCCTTCTGGTATAGTAGGTCTCGTTACATTAATGGAGAGTTGGTGCCAATGGATCAGGAAGCCGCAAGTGCAATGGACAACAAAGTCATAGACATTGAAGTGATTGATGAAGCTTCAATAATGGTGACAATTGTTTCTATATGGGAGAAATGCGATCTACAATGCTAAGGAAGGATATTGTCGAAGAATCCTTGCACGACATGCCGGCACACTTTACTTTCATTCACAATGGAAGAAGGGTCCTCCTTAGAAGGGAGCAACTAATACAATGTAAAGAATTGGGTAACACAGTCAAAATCATTCCTGCTTGACTCTATGTGTGAGATCCTGGCCCCCTCCAAGGTTACTGGTGGTGGAAGCAGCGTCAGTCTCTCGCGCGGGGCAGGGATCCACACTCGGGGCCTCGCCCACGGATATCTGGACAAGAGACTAGCACAGCGGTTCCTCCAAAATCGAGCCCGGAAAAACTTCCCTCGCCCGGAAGGCACGGGCGATTCCGCTAGGAAAATCATCTAACATGAGAATTAATCTAACGAGTCAAAGTCTTAACTATTCAAACTGATCCGACCGAACCTGAAGTCACATGGTCAAATCAAAGAAGAGATTTGCACTTGGTCCATAGAATCACCGCTTTTTTCCTCCTTTAACGAGGCACAACCGCGTTGATTCCTTCCCACAGAACAAGGATCTTCCTAGGACCTAATCTAACTAATGTAACTAATCGTAACTTATTTGTAACACAAGAATCCCCGATCATCCAGCCTAACCCCAACCAGTCCATGGGCTAGCCAACCGCCTGACCATTGTATTGGTGGGATTCCTTTATAAAGATTTGGTTATGTTTTGCCCGCGTACCGAGGAAAAGAGTTCCGAGGCTCCCTAGCCGGCGTTTTATGCAAAAATTAAGGTAGGCATACTACATATGCACCCAATATGAAATTGCCATTATAACAAAATCGGATGTCTTTAAAACAATCCTTCAATGAAAGTCATAGTATTACTGGTCATAATCCTCCAAAATATTGAGTCCATTGTTTTATAACATATATCATCTCTGAACTCTCCGTTGAAGACCAATTGGTCAAACAACGAGATCCAATATCAGAATTTGATTCACAAAAGTCATTCTTTTTAGTCCATTCAAATCTTCCTCAACACATGCATGGGTGTCCTAGCAACCGCGAGCCCGTGCATCACCTGGTAAGAACCCTCTAGGATCCTACTTAGGTGTCCTAGCACTTCACTCAGGGACAGCTTCGTCGGTCCTCGCCCATCGCACCGAAAGCGCACCATTTTAACCATACTGAGGCTGGTTAAGACCTCATCAGGCTTTGCCGCGAGTGAGGTCCCTCGACAACTCCCCGCCAACTGTTGTAACAAACCTCTTCTTAGTTAAACAGATACCAAATGCTTCCTCCAACATTCTAGCGTAAAACGGTCCTTTAAAATAAAACAGAGGTTCTATGCAAGTAAAATTCTCGGTTTGAGATTGGTTCCACAAAACCCTTTTTCCTTAATCCATAATTTCATGATGAGAATCATTGATCTCTCATCAAGGTAATCTACCCATCATTTGATTGAATATCCAACTAGATTCTTGGTGATTTTGGTCAAGGGAAAACTAGGTTAATTCAACGGTAGACTATTCTTTGTATTTAAGAATTGGAATTGGTCACTCACGAGGTTTTTGCTTGATTCAGATTGAGAGATGGACAAGTAGTTTACTGACCATCGCTCTTACAATCGTGGTCTAACCAAACTTATTCGGTTTATTTCTAACTTTGATTCCACGGATTTTCTTCAGATAAACATCTACTGAACTTCTAACCGTAAGAAAATTCCAACTTTATGAACTTCATTCCTTCTTAACCATAATAGATTAAGAAATGGTTTTATATGAGAATATTGGATTTTTATAAAAAATACTCTTCTTCCATTTAATCTAATTTTGGGTAAATATCAATTTGGTGATTTAACCACATAAAATATCTAAAGATATTCTTTTTACCACTTTAATTTACCAACTCTAATTCTCTAGGTGCAACTATGGTGAAAATTCCTCTTTTGTTAATTCAAATCTTTCTCTACTTAAATACCATAAAAATTCTTCTTTTAACTAAATACCAATATCTATTTTTTTGAATAATTTTAAAATTCTCTTTTTCTCATTTAATGATTGGATTCCAATTGTCATGGAAATTCTTCTTTCATCATAAAATAAATTTATCTAAAATTTCTTTTTAAATTAAATAAAAATATCCATTAATTTAAATATGCCAAGAATTTCACTTTTACCATTTAAATGATTGAATTCCAAATGTCATGGGAATTTCTCTTTTATCATTTAAATTTTCTCATGCAAAAAAATAAATTTATCTAAAAATTTTCTTTAAATTTAAATAAAAATATCCATTAATTCAAGTATGCCAAGAATTTCACTTTTACCATTTAAATGATTGAATTCCAAATGTCATGGGAATTCCTCTTTTATCATTTAAATTTTCTCATGCATAAAAAAAATTATCTAAAATTTCTCTTTAAATTTAAATAAAAATATTCATTATTTTAATATATCAAATTTTCTCTTTTTCCATTTAATTACATGGATCTCCATTATCATGGGAATTCCTCTTTTTGCATAAAAATAAAAATACCAAAAATGTCTCTTTTCTTTAATTAATTATTTATGCATAAATACTAAAAATTAGTTTTCCATGAATGTGATGAAAACCATTCTTTTAGCATAGGATGACTAATCCTAGAATATGGTAGGAAGTCCTCTTTTCACATTATGAATAAGAATGAGTTATGTATTAATTTCTAAAAATTTTACCATAGCTTCGCTGCTGCTACTACTATTACTCATAATTTTTAATATTTCTAGAAAGAATAAGACTTTGTAATATAATTATGATAGAATAACTATCTTTAGACTTAAATCCAATTTATGGAATTAAATCATAAGTAACCATAATTTTATTAGCATAAAAGCATTAAAAAACCATTTTCTTAACCTCTAGCTTAACTAGCATAGAGTTTGATTTTTGAATTGAGAATTTATCAATGAGAAGCATCCATTTCAATAAAGAATTAGTCATAGGAATGAATATTCTTTTGGGAGAGAGAGATATACATAAAAAGCATCCTAATTAAGCATAAAGATTAACTTTTTATGTTTAATCATTAGAATTCTTATAGAAAGTTTGATTTGCATTGAAAACCATTAATTTGAAACTTCTCAAGCTTGAGAGGGGTTGAGAAGTGAAATCTTTTGAGAATATTAATGAAAACAATGAAATTACTTCTTACCTTTAGATTTGGCTTGCTTCTTTATCTTAGAAGGAAGCCCCCAACCAATCAATTGGTTTAGTATGATGAGAAGAAAGCTCCAAGGATTGTTGAAGAGAGAGAGAAGCTCCAATCTCTCCACAAAAGTAGAGGATTTTTAAGGGATAATAGAAAATATGAGTATTTTAATGTAATACTAGCATGGTATAGTTCACAAATATAAAAGAATGAGGGTCTATTTATAGGTGAGAGAGGCCACTAACTGAGTCCAACTAAGTTCTACAATTTTCCAGCTTCAGTTTGGTTGAATTTGGACAAGATTTGGACCACTTTAGCTCCCATTTTGATCCAGTTTGATCCAGGAGAGAGGAGAGATAAAAATATCTTAATATTTTTGAATTAAAAAACCCTCCCACACATGTGAAGGAGGCGCCTACCTCAAAGTTCTTCCCTTCCTTACCAAGGTGTCAAAAATTCATCATTTCTCCAAAATATCTCATTTTTTTAGTAATATCTCTTAATTTTTAACTGCTCAGTCAACTCTTCATCTTATGTGAGCATTTACTCATTTTTGGGTATTTTCTTTTATTCATTGGATTTATCTCATCCCAACACTTGGATTGATCTTATTGGCCCATAGGAACCTTAATTAGACCATAATGCAGAAACTTTTGAAAATCTTGACCCTTGGCTAAGGTCTTTTAAATCATTTTTAATTGATTCCTAATGCACCTTGGAGAATTTATTTTGAACTTCTATTTCAGGAAAATATATTTTTGATATTGTAAAATTTTTATATCCAAAAATATCTCAATATTGAATTACCACTCTCTAGAATTTTTTTATCTCTCTAGGCAAAAAGAAGAAAAAAAAATAATTTTTTTACATTCAAAAACAGGGAATGATTACAGGGGATTGAAGTAAAGCTTATTCATTATTCAGGCTGAGGAGGAATCTTACATCCTCTCCCACTTAAAAAACACGAGATGTCCTCATCTCGCAAAGTGGGGATACTCTTTTGCCAACTCTTCTTCTTTGTCCTAAGTGGCGTCTTCTAGAGGGAAGAACTTCCACTTGACTAAGAACTCTCTGAGGACTCTGCTCCTGAGAACCTTCTCCCGAACGTCAAGGATTTCTTCAGGGGTTGGAGTACTATCTGGCCTTGAGTCGGAGAAATCAATTTTTCATCATCAAGCACGTGACTCGAACTGGTAAGCAAACTGATATTGAATACATTATGTACCTTGAGATGGGGAGGTAGAAGAAGTTTGTAAGCTAGATTACCCACTTTCTTTATTATAATGCATACGGTCCATAGTATCTAAGAGAGAGCTTCTTGTACTTCCCTAAAGATAAGGAACTTTTTTTTGGTCGTACTCGAATGAAGACCATATCTAATTCTTCAAACTCTCTCTTTGGTCTCTTTTTATCTGCATACTGCTTTTGCCTATCTTGGGCTGCCTTAATATCTTTACGGATTGATTACATTTGCTGGTCCATGTCATCAAGCATTTGTCTGGACATCTCGACTCTGATCAATGGGTCAGACCAAGTCAACGGTGTAAGGCAATCTTGTCCATACAAAGCTTTGAAAGGACTCATCCCAATGCTCCGATGATAAGAAGCATTGTAAGCAAATTCAACCAAATGCAAATGGCTTAACCACTTCTTGGGTTCCCTGCCTCGCAGCATGACCGAAGGATATCTTGGATCAATGTCACTTACTATCCTCCTAGTTGGGTAAGCCATGCAATCTAAAGATCTCTTTAAGAAAAACTCTGGCAACATCCACTATAGTGTATGTTTCTTTCACTGGAATCAGATGGGCAACTTTGGTTAGTCTGTCAACTACCACAAAAATGGAGTTGTAACCTGATTGTACTGAAGGTAATCCAGTGACAAACTCCATACTGATACATTCCCACTTCATCTGTGGAATGCCTAGAGGCTGCAGTTTCCCTGGCATCTTGACTCTCTTTGCCTTAACTCTCTGACATATTAAGCATTTCCGCACATGATCAAGTACATCCTTTTTTAGTTTTGGCCACCCAAAAAAAGCTTCTTCTGGCCACCCAGAAGAAGCTTTTCTTCGCAGACATATAGGTTTTTCTAAACCCTGGATGTCCAGCTATCAAGCTATCATGGGCTTCTCTCAGAATTCTTCCTTTTATTCCCTCATCATTGGGAAATCATAGCTGATTATTATAATACATGCATCCTTCATCCAGTTTGTACCCAAGAACTCGACTCATTTCCTGAGGAGTCTTGCTTTCCTGCATCAGAAGGGTAGCGATAGGGGCAAAGAATTTGTCCTGCATGATTTTCTCCTTTGCTTCATTGATTAATGGATTCGACCCCACTGTAATTGCAAGCAAGGAGGCTTTTTTGCTGAGTGCATATGCCACCACATTTTCTTTCCCCGACCGATACTTAATTTCAAAATCAAATTCCTGCAGGGTCTGCATCCATCGCCTTTGACGCATGTTGAGATCCCTTTGGGTGAAGATCCACTTCAGACTTTGATGATCTGTCACATCAAGGTGAACCTCTGTCCCAAAAGATAATGTCTCCACAACTTCAGAGCATAAACTATTGAGAGTAACTCCAAGTCATGGATGGCATAATTTCTCTCATGTGTCCTGAGTTTTCTAGATTCATAGGCCACTGCATGACCTTCCTGCATAAGATCACCGCCTAAGGCAAACCTACTTGCATCAGTAAACTACCTCAAAGATTTGGTAAAATCTGGCAATTTAAGAACAGGGTTGGTTAAGGTTGTCTTCATTTTATCAAAGGCACTCTGACACATTGCAGTCTATTGAAAAAGGGTACTCTTTTTGAGAAGGCTAGTTAAAGGGGATGCTATCTGAGCATACCTGGGTATAAAGATCCTATACCATCTTGTTAATCCTAGGAATCCTCTGACTTCCTTTACCCTCTTGGGTTTCGGCCATTCTACGACTGCTTGGATCTTTGCAGGGTCAGGAGAAATCCCATCTTTTGACACTATGAATCCCAAGTATTCCACCTGGTCAATAGAGAAAGAACACTTGCTCTTTTTTACAAAGAGTTGGTGTTTCCTTAGGATTTCTAGGACCTTGCGCACATGATCTTCAGCATTCTTTGAGTATACCAAGATATCATCAAAGAAGACAAGAACAAAATCATCCAAGTATTCTCTGAGAATATCTTGCATAAGACAATTAAATGTCGCAGGGGCATTAGTTAATCCAAACGCCATGACTGTGAACTCATAATGCCCATAGTAGTGAGTATTGAATGCTGTCTTCACTCAAGATGTCATGTTCCTTGATTCTGATCTGGTAGTACCCAGATTTGAGATATATCTTTGTGAACATTTGGGTCCCACTTAACCGATTCAGAAGTTCATGGATAGGATATTTATTTTTAATTGTTAATTGATTTAATTCTCTGTATAGTCAATACAGAGTCTTAACGTTCCATCTTTCTTCTTTTGAAAGAGAACGGGCACACCCCAAGGTGAGACACTAGGTTTGATGAATCCCTGCTGTAACTATTGTCTTAACTGCTCCTTAAGTTCTATGGCTTCGGGGACTGGCATTTTGTATGCATGCTAGGCTGCTGGTGGCTAAGCTTTAGGGGTTAACTCGATCTCATGATCTACTTCACGAGATGGAGGCATCTCAGTCAACACTTCAGGGAGCAAATCTAGATACTCACTTAACCACTCTGGTTCTTTAGCCTTGCATTTTATGTCTACCGGATTCAGCTTAACGACATAAACAACTTGCCTCTTTCTGAGCCCTTTTAACAATTTAGAAGCCTTGACTAATTGCAGCACTAGGGATCCGGAAATTCCAGTTCCTTGAACTTTATTCCCATTGAAGGTGGAGGAAAGAGATGCTTCCATTGTGACAATGAATGTCAGCTTGATTCTTATGGAGCCAATCCATTCCAAGGATTCCATCATAGACTCCCAAGGGTAGGACTCTGAACTGGCACTTTGTTACGTTCCCATCTAAACTAGACTGAATAAGGTCTATCTCAAGGTGTGTGAAAAGAATCTTTCCACTGGCCAATTCCACTTGCATAGGTTTCCCTGATTTTTGATTTAGGACTAACTTACGCAAACATCATAGGGAAATAAAAGAATGAGTACTACCTGAATCAATCAAAAGCTTGAATTGCTTACCTTGGTACTCTGCTGGAGTCTGGAGGACTGAAAATTGATGGTTATTCCCCTGATGCTCTATTGGGGCATAGATTTGTCCTTTTTCTTTCTCCACTGGCTCTAGCTATTGCAGTCTGAGGTGGAACTCTCTCTTTGGTTTCCCCAATTCTAGGAGGGAGTTCGGAGACTACTTTGCATGGAGGCTGCAGGCTGAGCTGGCTCTTCTAGGTTGCCCTGATTTTGGCACAGGTGACCCTGATTGGACTGATACGAAGGAGTCTGTCTCTAAATTCTGGGACCCTGGCTTCCTTGGCCCACAGAAGGAGATGGGCAATCCTTGAGCTGGATTTTTGGGTATTTTCTTTTATTCATTGGATTTATCTCATCCAAACACTTGGATTAATCTTATTGGCCTATAGGAACCTTAATTGGACCATAATCCAAAAATTTCTAAAAATCTTGATCCTTAGGCTAAGGTCTTTTAAATCATTTTTAATTGATTCCTAATGCACCTTGGAGAATTTATTTTGAACTTCTATTTTAGGAAAATATATTTTTGATATTTGTAGAATTTTTATATCCAAAAATATCTCAATATTAAATTATCTCTCTCTAGAATTTTTCATCTCTCTAGGAAAAAACAAGAAAAAATAATATTTTTTTGCATTAAAAAACAGGGAATGATTACAGGGGATTGAAGTAAAGCTTATTCATTATTCAGGCTGAGGAGGAATCTTACACTCTACCCATTTCAATGTACTCTTTTCACATAATTAATCAAGTCCATCTTGTTATAATGACACTCCTACTTGACATTACCCATTTGAATGTACTCTTTTAACATAATTAATCAAGAGCCTTTTGTCTTACTTTTATTTTCAAAAAACAAGATAATGTATATTATTTTTCAGGACACGTTACTTCAATGAGAGAATAGGACAGTTGAAGACATTACATTACAAAAATGGGTCATAGTCTTTTGATTTGTACAATCCATCTAAATATGGAATCAATTGTTCTTCCAAATAAACATCATCTGGGTTACCTTTGAAAGGAAGGGATGATATCCATGTTCCAATGGGATTATACATTGCCTTTTTAGGGGTATCATCAATTAATAATGTATTTGTCGGATCATAGGGATGTTGGATATCCTCATAGCGCTTCATATGCAATAGTACCCTAGGTTTTTCGGGATGGCAAACACCTGGGTCAAGATAACAATGCCTTTGGTCATATACAAAATACAATTCTATCTCCTCAATCGGTACAAAGTTGATGAATTGATACAGTTTGGGCCTTAGCATGACATGCATATCCCTGACTTTGTAATTCTCTACAGCACTTGGTCCAAAGCTCTTGGGCTGTCTTTTGAGTAGCAATCCATTCACATCCAAGATGATAAGCCTCCTCAACATCTGGAACCATTATTAACATGATTCATACTTCTAATCAGTGTTAATATGATTGAAACTTATAATTATTATTAAGGAACAAGAAGCACTTAATAAAAACAATTGTTTTAATTGAGTTGGTTACATTACATCACGTGCATTAATCTTGGGATCTTCATCAGGCTTGGGATCCTCACTAGCCTTGGGATCCTCATCAGCCTTGGGTTCTTCATTGTTCACCTCCTTATCAGGCCTTGGCTCTGTCTCTTCAATTTGCTTTGCCTCTGTCTTCTCTTCAAGCTTTGGCTCTGTCTCTTCAGCTTGCTTTGCTTCAACAGTCTTGGGTTCTTCATTGTTCACCTCCTCATCACGCATTGGCTCTATCTCTTCAGTTTTCTTTGCCTCTGTCTTCTCTTCAGGCTTTGGCTCTACCTCTTCAGGCTTTGGCTCTACCTCTTCAGCTTGATTTGCCTCATCAACCTTGGGTTCTTCATTGTTCACCTCGTCATCGGGCCTTGGCTCTGTTTTATCTTCAGGATTTGGCTCTATCTTTCCTTCAGCATTTGCCTCTATGTGCTTAGAAGGGTTTGGCTCCCCCCCTTCATCCTGAAGAAGCATCTCAACATCTGCAGCATAATCGGGGAAGTTCGGCTGGTTGTTATCAGTCATCTCTGTGGCATTCTTTAGTATTTAATGTACCATGGTCACTCTATAGCGCTCCATATAGTTGCTATCATAGTTATGTAAGGCGGTCTGGAATACACAAAATTCACAATGTCAAACTAATCTAGCTAAATCAATGTCCACCCAATGATTCTTCCACTTACCTTGGACATGAAGGGATTCATGGAGAAGAGACTCTGGAGAAATGTATTCTGCATGGATCATCACTCTCCAACCACACAGGAGTGTGAGTCTCCTTGCTTGGGTACTTAACCTGCTTGATCTCTCACGTATACAATTCATAGTCTCCATATTGGGCACTAAGAATAGCAAGAAGCCTTCTTAAATAAGCTTTCACAATAAGATACACTGCCAACTTCAAGCACTCTAAGATACTAGAGAAAGGTGCTTTGGATGTTTATTTACAGTCCTAACTCAGGATGTGATCTTGGTATTGAATTAAGGGTCCACACAATTCTCTTATCTAATTCTATACACGCAAGGCTCCAATGGTTCTTGCAAAAGCAAAAATGTCTAAAACTAAGACATCCCCTATCTATTATATGCATATGACTAACAAGATAGAGAAGTAACATACCTTGATTCATATGGAAGAATTACTACGGTAACCTCGAGAATGTTCAAATATGTGAACCACTTTTGTATCTGTTGTGTTGGAAAGTTCTCTTTTTTCTTAGAAATGGTGCCAGTTGTGAGTTCATAATAAACACCTCAAAATGGCTCTCTTGAGGAAGCTGGCACTTTATTAAACTGCAAAAATAAGGGTAACTCATTGAGGAAAAAGATAAAAACCTAAAGAGCAAAGGACCATATCATCAGTAAAGGCAATTCGCATACTTACTTTAGGCACACATATAGTATAGTGTCTGAGATCTGTGTTGTCCTATCCATGAGAGTCCTGAGATCCACCAGGTCAAGGGAGAGTTGTCTCTCACCATCTTCCATTGCCACAAAGACAAACACACCCCTCTTAAAGCTCCTTAGCATCTTCCAGTTGGCTGCTTCCGACTCTTCTGTTTCTTTGATGTAATATTCTATAGCTCTCTCTCTCTCTCTCTCTCTCTCTCTCTCTCTCTCTCTCTCTCTCTCTCTCTCTCTCTCTCTCTCTCTCTCTCTCTCTCTCTCTCTCTCTCTCTCTCTCTCTCTCTCTCGCTCAATGTGTGCATCTTGGCATGCAATAGCTATTCCATTTAGCTTGCATTTGCATTATCGCACCAAACCGCACACACATACTCCCTAATTTCTCAACAGAGGCTAAGGAGGAGAAAGGGCCAACTCTGGTGACACAAAGATGCAGAAGAAGAAGAAGAAGAAGAAGAAGAAGCAAGTTCTTAGCACAGATATGAAGGACAAGAAGGAGGAAATTGTTGAGAGTAATGATCTTGCCTTAATTGATGAGAGACTTTTCGATTTTGTTTGTAACGCTGCTGGAGCTACTAATGACTTTCACATAATTGTTGAGATGTTTAACAAGCCTTTGCCAGTAAAGTCAATTTTGGACCACCATGCAAAGTACCTGTCAAAATAGAGGGATAGTTTTGAAAAAGCAGTAGCCAAAGGAAGGTTGCTGCTAAGGGATCACGCTTATGTGCACTTGCTGGATTATGCACCAAGCAAGAAGGCAAACAATTTTTTATACAAGAAGTACCAGCAACTCCCATCTTCCTATAAGCCTACTTGGTGTACCATGCACATGAGTTGATGCAGGCTATTGTATGAGCCATTGGGATTCCTCTGCTACTTGCACTGCCTCTATAAAGAGCTTCCTGAAAGGGGTGAAGAACTGCTCTATGAAGGTACTATTGAAGATGAGATTCCCCAAGAAGATGAGCTACCTTCTCAAGAGATAAAAGTTGAGGAAGAGATACAGTTAGTACAGGAGGAAGAGGAGACCAAGTCTATGGATATTGTTGCTCTTAAGATGTGCATCATATACAGAGACCTCTAGATGTAGATCTCTATAAAGTGGACCAGTGTGGTCTAATATTGCCAGTACTACCAGAATTCATTGTGGATAACAAACATTATGTACTCTTCTCTGATATTCAGAATATTTTTAGTCTTAGGGAAGATTTTGCTCTATGTGCTATTGCCAATTTCAAGAAGAGAGCAGTGGTTTTGTCTCAGAAGATGACAGTGATGACTTAGCATTGGAGGAAAATTACAATAATAAAGAGTGTCTCAGTATATGTTTAAGCAAAGTACAGAAGTTCAAAGATGATGGCTTTGTGCCCCAGATGATAGGACCTTCATGGAGCTTCAGGCCAAATATGGCTATGATAAGTTGAATGACTCCACAAAGGAGTTGATGTACAGAGTAGGAGAAGATAGCAAAAGTTCTATTAACCTTTGGCAAGACCAATTATTTGTGATAGATGAAACTCAGGTTCTCTCTATATGTGTGTGTGTGTGTGTGTGTGTGTGTGTGTGTGTGTGTGTGTGTGTGTGTGTGTGTGTGTGTGTGTGTGTGTGTGTGAAGAAGTGATATGTAGATTTATGTTTCCTTAATTATTTTATTTTGCAGAGTATGTTTGAAGTAATTGACAAATTCTTGCAGTAGCATATAAGGGAGTACTGTGGCTGAGACGTAGCTCTCTCTCACTACCTACCCAAATCGTCTAAGGCAAAGATGATAATCTACCACAATGCCATGAGCCAGGAAGGGAGAGTTGTAAATTTTTTATTCAAGACATTGTCCCTATTTCTAGGTGGAACAATTATTCCTAAAAGTTATGAGAAGATTATTTTGAAAGAGAAAGTCCACTTCCTTAGAAATTTTTGGATGCTACCCTGGTTATGCCAGCACCCGAAGGGGTTACTTTCATACCTATGTTGCAGTAGCATTGTCCCTAGGCATAGAGAACCCACAGGAACTAGAAGAGTATAGCAAACACCATTTGCTAAGGTATAAACAAAAGCCAGAACCACAAGAATTACAAAAGTCATTAGAATGGAAAGATACATTGTAAAAGACATGTGTTACATCTATCTGTCCAACGATGATTAACAAAAATCTTCTGTTCTCTCCATTTGTTTTGTGCTTGTATGGCATCTGAGTCTTTAAATGCTTCGGAATGCTTCAATCTCTTCCTTTCCATATCTCTGAGTGTCTACATCAGTTTGGATGACCTCAAGGTTTCTTTTTTGTGTAGTTGTTGCAATATCGTTCTATAGAACCATTGGAACACTTCTTGTAGGTTGTTTACCTTACCTTTTCCACCACCATGTTGTGTGTGCCTGAAATATGTTTTTCGCGCCATATAGTGTGATTTCTCAAGCCCTTGTGTGTTCCAAATGCTAGGATCTCCATACTTGTTAATAAAGTAAGGTATGTGGTTGTAGAGAATATGTTGCATAAGAAAACATACAATGTAAGTTGTATCGAGGGCTAGGAAACAAAAGTAAGCTAGAAACATACCATGTAGTGTGTAATGTTGGTGTCAGTCCAAGAAGCTCTGAATGCTTTTTTGAATGCTTGTAAGTTGTCTTAAAAGCTCTTTTTATCTTGCTGGGAGTAGTTGACTTTCTCACACATTTGAAACAGAGAATCAATTGAATCCCAAACATCTGCTTTGACATTACTTGAAGCACCTGCATGGCCTTTCACTGCATTATGTAGCTTTTTCCACTATTAGTATTTGATTCTGCTTGTATAGGTTGTTGTATATTGCTTTCCTAACTTTGTGTTTGTGTTGCTGATTATTCATTGGCTTGGAAAGAAATCTTCTTGCCTTAACACCTCCAATAGAGGGCTTCATTGGAACTTCCTTTTCATTAGATGACTTTTTAGTGTCCTTCAAAATCTGGACATTACCTCCATGTAGTCTAATTTCAGATAGCACCTTCTCCAATGCACAGATGGCTTCTTTCCTCTCTACTACATTCTTGATCTTCCAAGCAAAGCCAATGTAGAGGTATATCAGTTTCTCTATGATACGATGCAAAGCATGAAGCGTGCATATATGCACATTGGAAAGAGGAATCTCAAACACTAACTTAAAGTTCTCATCCAAAATTTATCTTTTTCGGTGGTTGTCTCCACCACTTAGAGTCCATCACCCTTGTGGAATCCATGCAGTAAAGGCATGGAGACTTTGCATTGGCCCCTTTGCTGCAATTAAATAAGCACTTAGAGAGTCCATCACCACTTGAGAATCCATGCAGTAAAGGCATGGAGACTTTGCATTGGCCCCTTTGCTGCAATTAAATAAGCACTTGAGAGTCTTCAAGTCACCCGTAAGATGCCATTAAACTTGAAAGTCCCCCCTTTTCTCTACATGGAGCATCATGGTTGCATTCATATGTTCTTTGATGAGATTGGGGATATGTGTATGATGAAATACCCAAAACAAGGATTCATGGTCCTCTTTCTTGACATCCAATGAACCTTGCCACTAGATGTTTGTCTCAGACTGCACGCTAAAATACTTTGGATCATCCTTACTGCAATTAGAAAGAGCCTATTCATAAGTGTTATTGTGACCCTTTCCATCTTTTTCTCCTTGATAATCTCGTACTCATCAAGCTTGATGTGACAAATTGAAGTACACCTCTTGTATCCTCAAATGTAATATCATATAACTCTACTATTCTATTTTGCAAGAGCTCCAAGTCCATGAATATATTGTTGTGTTCATTGTAGAATATGCTGCCACCTTCTCCCTTAAACTCTCCTACAATGTGGTATGAGTGACCAACATAGTGAAGTTGTTCTGTGTTTAATTCCTCCCTATGTCTCCAAAATTTTGTAGGTGTTGGAAGTAGCTTTAATTTATTGCCTTTGGCCTCAAGGACTAATGACACTGACTTCTGGATGACACTATAACTCTTACAACTGACTCCACTTGAATCCATGGTAGATTGAATATCTAGAGCCGAAACTATATTGTTGGTTACAAATTCATCCACTATATCTCGTTGAACCACCTTGAACTTCTTATCCTTTATCATTTCTCTTGCCATTCTTGATGTTACTGATTCAGTTGCTCTGTTGAATTAAGATTGGGATTGATATTCTCTTTATCAAGATGTATGACAACCCTACAAATACAACACTACTCATTACTAACATAGAGAACATGTAAATCACAAAGCAACCCTGCAAATAAAATAATATTAACTGCTAACATAAAAGACATGTTAATGGGAATGCATTGAGTGCAATCTTACCTTATGGCTTGGATTCTCTTCTTCAAGCCTCCAAAACTGGGCCTCAAGTTCTCAACGTTTTTTAGCTTTCTTCTCCGTAGTATATGCATGGTCCAATGCTTGTGTCTTTTTCTCTATATTTGTGGAGGTCACTTCTTAGTTTGTTGATTTGACACTCTTGTTCTTCCAATCTAACTTTCTGTGTCTTGCATTCAACAGACAAGCCAAGAAGCTCAGTTTTGCTAAATGTTGTGGATAATGCCTCTCTCTTTCTTGCATGTAAGAAATTGACTTGCAATATCCTAGTAAGCCTTTGGCACCATCACCTGCAAAATGCAAGAGAGTTGTGGGATTTGAAAAGGGAGGATGTGAAGCAGTACGGGGGTCAATAAGATAGATGGAGCCATCACACCAAAAATCTATGTGTTGCATCCCGCTCCTTCCCCCGACAACCTCATATAATCTTTGACATCTTATAAGAGCAATAGTTGACCACTTCTGTGTTTTTGAATGGGCACATACTCACTATATAGATCAATATGCAAATGGTACTTTCTCTTAATGCTTTCATGAATAGACTCTTCACAATAGAATGAGTGTGTACATGGTTGTTCTCCATTTAAGTGTTTTAGAAATGAGTAAGTTGGATATGAGGTAGAGTGAAAGAATATGTATTGCTATGGTGAGAGAAAGCTTGCATTTGTCTTTTGAAATTGGAGATGAAGGTTCTCATTCCCTCCAAACTATCTTCTGTGCAATAACATCCTCCTGAACTAACTTTATTCTTGCAGTTTTGAATGTATCAATTCAAAGAAGATTCTAATGAACTTTATGACGGCCGCCTAGGAGAAGAATTACCTCTCCGGCTCACAGAGTACACTTTTATTTCTCTTATGTTCTCTTTGTTTTAACATTTCAAGATTTTTTCTAGAGAGAGAAAATAAGAATCGATGATTTTCTTACAAGGCCCTACAAATGACCTCCAACATGTCCTAATGCCTATATCTTCCATAACCATGGTGCCATTGTGCACATGATAAGCTTTCTCGCTTGCTGGTGTGCGAGGACTGTAAGGACTTTGAGGTGTGTGTGGTGTACTAGATATGGAGGAGATGGGTAGGTGCACATGTGGTCTCGATCCATTCATGCCACAACCACTCCCACCACCGCTGGTATGTCTACACATAGACGAGCAACGAGAAGGGGTGTGCACCGGTGTCTACAAACAAGGGAATGGGGACCAATGTGGCTACAGTGATGGAGGGACCTAAGGGCATAGGACCAGCAAAATACTATTTGGTGAGATGACTCTCTATTTAAGAGATGCCTCGATTACGAATCGGTATAATTCTTCAAGGCTCATAGCTTGTTGTTTGAGCATGAATGAAAAATCTGAAAAACCCCTAGCGAAGCTATATCTTAGCATGTCTAAGGGGTTGTGAACCTCCGTAGTGTCGGCCATCTTGATACACACATAAACTAGAAGTTAATCTTGGCGTACACATTTGCATGACAAAACCTATGCATAGCCATGGCCATGTAAATGCTTGGCTATGCATAGACATGCCTTGGCGGTTGAGGGAAACCACCATGGCATGCCTATATATAGCCTATATATAGCCTATGCATAGCCATGGCCATGTAAATGCTTGGCTATGCATAGGCATGCCTTGGCGGTTGAGGGATAGCCAAGCCTATGCCAAAGCAAAGCTATGGCTATCATTATGCATAGCCATGGCCATGTAAATGCTTGGCTATGCATAGGCATGCCATGGCCATTATAAGGAAAATCACCATGGAATGCCGATTCGAGCCAAATGCATAGCCAAGCCTATGCCAAAGCAAATCTATGGCTATCGTTATGCATAGCCATGGCCATGTAAATGCTTGGCCATATGCATAGCCATGGCCTACACAAGGCCATGACTATGCATAGCCATGGCCATGTGAATGCTTGGCCATATGCATAGCCATGGCCATGTAAATGCTTGGCCATATGCATAGCCATGGCCTACACACAAGGCCATGGCTATGCATAGACAAGCCTATGCCAAACCAAAGCTATGGCTATGGCTATGCATAGCCATGACCATGTAAATGCTTGGCTATGCATAGGAATGCAATGGTAGTTGCAAGGGCCATGGTTATGCATAGTCAAGACTACACATGACCATGGCTATGCATAGCCAATGCCAAAGCAAAGCTATGGCTATGGGGCTATGCATAATCATAGGCTTGGCTATGCATAGCCATGTCCATGTAAATGCTTGGCTATGCATAGACATGCCATGGCAGTTACAAGGGCAATTGCCATGGCATGCCTATGCATAAACAAGCCCACGTGGCCATAGCTATATGCTTAGCCAAGCCTACACCAAAGCAAAGCATAGACAAAAATCTTGGCTTGGATTGGCTATGTCTTCATTTGTACCTACATTTACTACTCACCTCCCCATCTTGGGGCACTTTGTATGCAATAATTAAATAATAATAACAAACAGTTTAGAGATAGGATCCATACCTCAAAGCAAAGAAGTCAGTATAGGAAGTTTCCCTCCTACAAATACATACAAAAGAAAGTGAAAAACAAAGCTAAATCATTGGTTAGAAAGAAGAACATGGCAAATAAAACATGGGCAAAAGGTATGGACCATATTACCTTCAGTTTTGAGAGAAAAAGGAAAAGCAAAGGAGCCGATACAATAAAGAAGTTTCCCTCCTAAAAATACATACAAAAGAAACAAAAAAATAAAGCTAAATCAGTGGTGGTTAGAAAGAAAAACATGGAAAAGAAAACATGGGCAGAAGGCATGGACCATATTACCTTCAGTTGAGAGAGAAAGGAAATTAGATCTAGCCTACAAAAAAAAACAGACACACACACACAGAGAGAGAAGGTGAAAAGGGAGGTAAACCTAAAAGAAATGAGGGAAATGTAAAGGGGAAATAAAAGGCTTACCTAACCTTGCAGGCATGTAAATACATGCAAATGAAGAAATAACAATCCACAGCTATGTTTCATAATTTTTACAGGGTGCCAATATAGACACCGATAAATTTTTAAAAAAAATATTACCGGTGCTCGTCATTTTTCTTTTTTTTTGTTGTGCCCAACATAACAAATTTCAATTTGAATTAGTATGTTATAAAAGATACTCCATTAGCCCAAATGAAAACATACTAATGAATGTGTGCAGGACATGGTAGCACGAAACAATGATAGTATGGCACTCAAAAACAATGGTGACGTGGAGCCAAAAAACATTGATGTGCTAACAGTTGGAGATGTTTCGGACATGGAACCACTACACAACTTGACACTGCCACATTAAGGTGTCTATCAATCTTGAGGCGAGATGCATGTGCCTGCGCATACGTTGTAAGTATCAGGTCACTCAAAAACGAAGAATTTGTAACAACTATGTACGTGTGTACAATATATATCCGGTGGAATTTCTACAAAATCTATGTTTTTGATCACATGAAGGCCCAAGTAATGTTGATGATCATGTTGACTACATGGAAATCCAACCCGGCAAGACACTGCCAGATACTATTTTTAACATAGGACACCGAACCCATCCAACCATCCAACCACCTCAACAACGAGAGGACATGTTAGAAGAGGCTATGATGGACAAGATGCTGGAGGAATTTACTGAATTAACAGGCCATGGACCAAAGGATCATGGTGACAAGAATGATAGCACAGTATGACATCAAGATATAACACATGAAGAAGAGGAATTGTGTAACCTCACACATATACCACTTTATCCTTGAGATGGAATATACAAATTATGCACATGCCTATCTATGTTGAACTTGCAATCAATATTTGGAAGATCTAATTCAAATGTTAAGAATTTTCAAGTTATGGGGCACTCAGATACATGCAAGATGTTGAGGGGGAAAAAATTTATGCGAAAGTTCTAAAAAACGTCCCTATTATACCAAGGATATCACTGCTCATAACAAGGAGGCATGGTAGAGAGCAACACATAGATGGCCTCCTCTTCATCAATGGTAAACCCTACACCACTAAGTTGATCAATCATACATCGAATGTCATTGACATGAGAAGCAACACTAGCTTTGTCACCCTTTTCCATCATTTAAAGTTTCTTCCTTAAGAGAAGAACCTAGAGCATTGGTTTTCGCAAGATGGACTTGAGCCTAAGCTATGCTTCATTGGAAGTCTTTGCAGACTCACTTGATGGATTTGGCTATCACCTAGCCTGCAAATGATGAGAGATAATGCTTTGGAGTCTAAATTGGTCCACTTAGTAATGAGATCTAGATCTGTGTTTTTCCTCTTCTCAATGTCATTGACTACTCCCCACGTCTTTTTCTATGAGACACATTTTCATTTTGATACACCAAGTATGGTACTTGGATCCATCAAATTTATTTATTTTATCAGACATCGTTCCCACCATATTTTCCATGGTACTCAACCTGACACACACAGTGTCCCAAATTACACAAATAAGGAAGTCATTTATAGTTCTAGGACTTTACAATGGAGCTGGTTGTCACAACAAGGAGCTTCACTCAAGAATCCCTTCACCAAACAGATGAAGATGTGTGCTTGTTTGTGAATCTCTTACCACTCTAGGTAATTTGGCTTTGATTTAACCTTGGAGATTTTCTGCAGTGAATGCTTTGCTTTAATTTTCACACTTGGCATTTAGTTTTGGTTTGAATGAATCTAGGCATTATCACACATCATATGTGTTCACACTTAATATGGGAGGGTCCTTTATAAATGAGGACTTTAAAGGGATATGATCACAAATAATATCAAACACAAAGTATCACTAAGGATCATCTCACATAGGTTTATATTTGTCCAACTCACCCTTTCCCACAAAGCAATGAGGGTGCCCCTTTATAGCCTTAGGCATAGTAGTAAAATGTTCAAAGGTTTTGAAACTTTAGAAAAACTCTCCTCTTTTTAAAAAGAAAGGCAGTTGAAATTTTCTCAAAATCAGCGCGCCAGCTCCTTAGAACATGCACCAAAAGAAAGGACAAGTTGTCTTCTTTGTGTGAGAAGGAAAGAAAGCCACCCCCTTAATTACTACAAAATTTGGCACACTATTCTCCTCTTTGCCTATTGTAGAGAAGCTCTTTATGAGCTTGGAGCTCAACTTTGTGGTCTTGGATCTCAACCACTGAGGAGGACTCATATAGGTGAGGTTGTTGCGCACACCCCACCACAAAGATGCACAATTCTTCAAAGATGGAAAGGAGTTGTTGTCCAGCAACTCGGCCTTCTTTACTCAGCTCACAGGAGACGGTCTTTTTTACACGTAGAGGAACTCACTTATTGGAGGAGGAGCTCACATATTCCATTTTTCCACTATTTTGCAAGCCACCTTACAACTGTAAATGACCACTTTGAGCTAGCCGGAGCTCAGTTCAGAGCTTCACACAGAGCACTCTTTCTAGCTCACTTAGAGTTATACACATAACTTTTTCTCTACCTCTCTAGGAATGCCACAAGAAAAAATAATCTCTCTCTCTCTCTCTCTCTCTCTCTCTCTCTCTCTCTCTCTCTCTCTCTCTCTCTCTCTCTCTCTCTCTCTCTCAGAGGAAAAACTCGCTCTTTCTCTCTCTTATTGTTGAGAAGATGAACTCAGATAATCACATAGAGGATGGACTGGTTATTACACCTCCCATAGTATGTAAACTCAAAAGAGGACTCCCAAAGTATCCACCCTTCTAATGATCACTAAGAAGAATGATTCCCATCACTTAAGTTGATAGATGTAATGCCATTGTTTTGATACTCTTATTCACTCCATTGTGCCACTCAATTAATCAAGTGAAGTTATGGGACTATTCCCCTCCCTCAAACTAGTGTGTGCCACCCACACTAATGCAATGAGGAGAGTGCACACAAGGTGTCAATGCACAAAGAAATGCACACCAAAAAACTAATATTAATGAATTTTATCCTAGCTCCAAATGCTATTTACTGAAGCAAGGCTACTCAATCAACAAAAGGATAAAATGAACTCCACACAAGTATGATGCTAGTAAACTAATCACTCAAACACCCACACACTCCTCACATAAAGGGAGCTCCCAAGAAGGGTAGCTATGATACCATGTTAAAGATATGGTCTAAGCTTAAGCTTGATAATAGTTTAATGAAGCACACAATGGAGATGGTTATCACATAAGAAGACTCTCACCACTAGAGCAACACATGCAACCACTTAGATAAGAATGAGATGTAACCAATGAGCAATATAATGTACTGAAGATCACCACAAAGCATCACATAAACACATACTAATAAAATTTTAAAGAGAAGAGTATTTCCACAAAACCATTTAGTATATTAGTCATTAAGCAAGTACACAAAGCATGGGCATTACACTCTCCACTTAGCTCTCTAAAGAGTGAGTAGTATACCCTATTTATATGGGCTCAAGAGAGGGGGGCGCTTATAGCCCATGAATCTCTCCACCTCCCTTAGATGTCTCACCAGACTCACCTAAAAGGTGATGCCTCAATTAAGGGAAAGTATCTACTAGACCTACACTTAGTTACTCTAGTAAATGAGTCTTCTAACCTTAGAACAAGACACTCTAAGGTACCACTAAGGATTTCACACTAAGAATGGATGCTAGATCACATATTTTCTAACACGATGTAGCCGCACGACATAGTGAGAGAAAGTAGTGAGATAGTCGTGGTGGCTGCATGCAAAAGGATTTTTTTCCTGGTACACGGCTATATGCACGGCTATAGACACATGCGGCTATGTATGCATATATAGCCGTACACATAGTGCGTACTATTACAAAATCAATTCTCCCACCCAGTGTGCGTCCTTTCTTTGTTCTCCCAAAGACCTTGGTTAAATGTGTTTCCTCTCCTCCCTTCATCTTCTGTACCTCAAACACCTCAAGGAACTCAAGCATGAAATGCAAACTCTCCTCCTTCCTTTATGTGCTTTCATAGTTTCATTGTGAAGGTTAGGGTTTATATTCTCTATTTTTTTCCCCTTGTTTCAATCTATATGTGTATACTTAGGTCTTGATTCTTGTTTTCTTATTCTTATCGCTTATCTTCACATGTTCTTTTATGCATAGCTCTAATTTGTTTATTTTTGTGCTTCTACTTGTAGATTAGAACTTGTCTTTGAACAAAAACTCTACTTCTCAACAAAAACTCAACTCCTGTAAATTAGTAAGAGCACTTGTCTTTCATAAACCCTTTCTTTACTTGTTTATGGTGCACCCCCGGGTACTTGGGGGAGCCTTTTTTTATCATGCATGTAATCATTTTTTAATGATTCTACATAAATCCTCTTTGCGTAAAGCTCATGAAGCCTTTATAATGAAGGCTTTATGCATTATGGCCTCATGTATGAAGGTTTTATGCATTATGGCTTCATGTATGAAGCCTTTATGCATTATGAAGAATAATGTTTAAGACTTATGCATAGAGACTTAAGCATAAGGGCTTTATGCATAAGGCTTATGCCTTATGAATAAGGGCTTAATGCATGAGGCTAAAGCATAAGGGCATTAGCCTAACACATAAGCCATATGATTAAAGCTTAATACATAAGCCATATGCATAAAGCTTATTAACATATATATTTTCTTATGCTTGTAGATTTTCCTTTCAACATAAGGTCAACTTTGCAATGCATTGCCTACTTATCTTCGTCTCAAGTAAGAGTACTTATCTTTCATAGTTAATTTCTTTATTTGTTTATGATGCACCCTCGAGTGCTTGGAAGTATGTTTTTTCATTACACAAGGCTTAAGAATAATGTTTAAGCCTTATGCATAGAGGCTTAATCATAATGTTTAAGCCTTACACATAGAGACTTAAGCATAAGGGCTTTATTCATCATAAGGCTCAAGCCTTATGAATAAGGGCTTGATGCATGAAGCCTTTATGCATAAGGGCTTATTACATGATGCCTTATGCATAAAGTCCTTATGCATAAAGCTTTGAGACTGGAGCATAAGCCTCTATGCATAATGTTTAATCCTTTTACATAGAGACTTAAGCATAAGGGCTTTATACATCTTATGAAGAAGGACTTGATGCATGAAGCCTTTAAACATAAGGGCTTATTGCATGATGCCTTATGCATAAAGCCCTTATGCATAAGGTCTTAAGACTTATGTATAATGTTTAAGCCTTATGCATAGAGGCTTAAACATAAGGGCATAAAGCCCTTATGCATAAGGTCTTAAGACTTATGTATAATGTTTAAGCCTTATGCATAGAGGCTTAAGCATAAGGGCATTAAGCTTACTACATAAGTCATATGCTTAAAGCTGAATACATAAGCCATATGCATAAAGCTTATTAACATATATACTTTCGTATGCTTGTATCTTGTCCTTTCAACATAATCTCAACTTCACAATGCATTGCCTACTTATCTTCTTCTCAAGGTAAGAGTATTTGTCTTTCATAGTTCATTTCTTTACTTGTTTATGGTGCACTCTCAAAGTGCATCAAGACTTATGAATAAGGGCTTGATGCATGAAGCCTTATGCAACATGAATTATGGCTTCATGCATGAAGCATTTATGCATAAGGGCTTATTTCATGATGCCTCATGCATAATCCTATGTATAGAGGCTTCATGGATTAAGGCCTAATGCATAAAGTCTCTATGCATAAAGCTTTGAGGCTTAAGCATTAAGCATCTATGCATAAGTCTTAAGCATTATTACATGATGCCTTCTGCATAAAGACTTTATGTATAAAGTCTTCATGGCTTTATGCATAAGGCTTCATGGATTAAGGCTTTATGCATATGGCTTAAGCCTTATACATAAAGCCCTTGTGCATAGAGGCTTTAGTAGTAAGCCTCTATGCTCAAGGCTAAAGCATGATGTTTAAGCCTTCTTGTGCATAGAGGCTTAATGCATAAAGCCTCTATGCGTAAGTATAATGTCTAAGAATTATGTATAGAGGCTTTAGCATTAAGCCTATATGCTCAAGGCTTAAGCATGTTGTTTAAGCCTTATGCATAGAGGCTTACGGATAAGGGATTTATACATAAGGGCATTAACCTTAAGGCATAATCCATATGCTTAAGGCTTAAGAGATAAGCCATATCTAGTAATGTAGTAATGCTTTTAAGCCTATGCATCCATCAATGCTTAATTAATGTAATGAATTTGTATAGGTTCATTTTCAATGGCTAGACCCAAAATGTTATGAAGATAAACAATAACATGTTATTGTTTCTCACGTACCAAAATGATGAAGATGAATACAACAATACTCTTCATAGAAAGCAGTATGTCACAGATCTTCTTTGTGGTATACAAGAGCATGACCGGTGCACTCAAGATGACATCAACAAAGCCTAAGAGAATTTTTCCAAAGCAATCACATAAGAAAGTGCAAGAGACTAGGGTTGGCTACTCAAAGCATGGAGTGACAACATGGGTGTGGGTCACCATCCTAGGGCAATAGCCAAAAAGGCCATGAAAGCTTGGGCATGAGCACCAAGAAGACATAGATGTCTATAAAGCGAATATGATAAAAAAGGTACAATGTCAATGAGCCCTATTCCTAATATATCCCAAGTTCCCCCCAAAGTACACATGTAAATACCCCTATGCCCAGGTGCCTAGGCCCCATTCCCCATGTGCATGTGAAATCAAATCTACTTCATTAGAAATCATCCCCTCCTACAATGATTTCATCCTCAAAATCAAAGGGTGGTCATGCCCAAAGAAAAGACATATATACAAGTGGCTATGTACAAGAGCCAAAAATTACATCCATGAGACTGAATGTCGATGTAGCGGAAGGCCCATACATGAATCATATGACCGCCAGGGTCAAATGGAAAGGATAAAGGGCCCCCATCTTGATGATGAAGCTATCTATGCAAGCGCCTAGATCGAACGGAAATGAGGCATGCAAAATATAAGGCAATGGTCCCATGATAATCTGGTGCAAGTGGAAAGGATAAGGAACCACTATCGATGGTGGGGGCAAAGCTAGTCGAGTATACCATAGGTTGTGCATACAAGCCTCTTTGAGATTCATGCAAGGTACAAACATCTCTTCTATGTTAAAATTATCCACGACAACCACAACACCAATTGTCCTTTGGTATTGAAACCTATGTTGTGGATCAAAATCTAGTGAAGAGTTAGTATGTGATGACTCTCCATGGTAAGGGGGTAGATCAAGTGGTTCCATTATTAAGAAAAATTTGGACTCACTTTTGGGCCTTTTAAGCTCTTTGAGATTCTAGGGAATATTCCATAAGGACCAATGAGGGTGAGGCTTTCGTTTTACGGAACTTTTGAGGTTACTTTTTGGTGAGGAGGCCATAACATGAGCATAAAAACTCCAAATTTGTCGGAAGTTGGTGCATTAGAATCCTCTCATCAAGATCTTTCCAATGATATGTTACATGATATAGTTTTGAGGTACTATGGATAGAGTTTTCCACGATCCCCCTTTTCATAATAGAAGGATGACTTGGCATTTCTTAGAGGGCCCAAAAATGAGTCCACAGTTTCCCTGATGCTCTAGCCAAAGTAGATAAAGGAGGTGTATGGATAGAAGAATCTGAATCATTATCCTATAATTTATAAAGCACAAATTAGTATTTGAATATTATATCCCTTTCTCTTTATATTACTCTTATATAAGTTAAATTCCTTTAATCTCCTCCCTCCCAACCCCGATCTCTCCCTCCCTTTCACTCTATCCCTCACAATCACCCCTTCCCTATGTCCCTCTCTCCCTTCCTTGCATCCCACCCCATCCCTACTACTTTAGCATTTTCCTCCCTTTTACTCCATCCATCCCAATGCACCCCTTCACACTACCTCCCTCTCTCCATTCCTTCCATCCCAAACCACCTCACCCCATACCTCTCTCCCATCCTTCCATCTCACCCTTCCCTCCCTTCCTTCTATCCCACCACCCCACCCCATCTCTCTCTCCCTTCCTTCCATCCCACCCCTCCTTCCCTCCCTCTCTCCCCAAATCTTTATCTCTCCTAATCCACCTCTTCCTTCCACACTATTCCCCTCTCTTCCCTCCCTCTTAATCAAACCCCTCTCCTAAAAATTCCCTCCAACTCAAGCCTCCTAATCCTTCTCTGTCATTAGGAAACCTTTGGACATCTTTTGGTGGGTCCTTTGCTAATGACCTTCATTAGCAAAATGGACCAATAGGAAGAGAGGAGTGCGCACATTTGGTCTCCTCCAAAAGTAGGGGGCAACTAGGCTTGTCTCCCTCTATGAGACCGCTGCCCTCTCTGCAAATCGAACTCTGGAGGGCTGGCAGCGGAAGTAGCAACCTCACACATAGGACAGAGCTTCCCACTCGGGGCCTCGCCCACGAATGTTCGGGCAAGGGACTAATATGGCGGTTCTTCCAAAACCAAACCCGAGAAGACTTTCCTCACCGAGAAAACATGGACGATTCCTCCAGGAAAATCTTCTAACAAAAATTTATCTCACGGGGTCAAGAGTCTAAGCTATCCTTTACTCGGATGACCGACTTAAAGGAGGAAAAATCTTTACACTTGATTCATAGAGACCAATGCTTTTTTTTCCATCAAAGAGGCACAGCCATTAATTCTTTTCCATAGAACAAGAATTATCCCATGACTTACTTCAACTATCGAACAGAATTGAATTTTATTGCAGGAATCCATCGATCCAGCCTAACCCCATCCAATCCCATGGATTAGCCAACCGCCCAACCACTGTATTGATTGGATCCATTATAAAAATTTGATTATTTTTTAATCCCGCGGGTACTAGTAGGGAAAAGAGTTCCCAGGCCCCCTAGCCGGCTCTCATGCAAAAATTAAAGAGACACACCACTTACACACCCAATACCAAATTTCCTTTTTCTCAAATGATTCAACTATTTCCAAACAAAATTGCAATAAAACCACAGTGTTTGCATCATAATCCTCGGTATTCCAGTTCCAAGGTCCAATTTCTAACTTTTTCACTTTCCAACCATAAAATCCAAATTCCAATTATTCCTTCCGCAGCGTACCTATGGCATCGTCGGCAACAACCAGGACACTCACCACCTGGTCAGTCCCTCTAGGCTCACCTAGTACTTCACTTAGGGGCCTTTTCAATAGTTCCTAGCTCATAGTACCCAAGAGTATAATCTCATAAAATCTATATGGACTCTCCGTTGAAGATTATCTAGATCAATCAACGAGATCTAGTTACCAAAAGGAGCCATGGACTCATCCATTAAAGACCAGCAAGGTCAACCAACCAAATCCATTATTCGTGTTCAGAAAACAACTCCAGCTCAATGTTCCATTTCTTCCTCGATGCACGCGAGGGTATCCTAGGAAACCCAGAGCCCAAGCACCGTATGGTCAGCACCCTCTAGGCTCCTTCGCGGGCGGTGACCCAGTGCTTCACTCATAGGTCGCTTCCTTGGCCCCTCACCCACAGTACCAGAAGCTCACCATTTTAACCAAACCAAGGCTGGTCAAGACCTCGGCCAACCTTGCCACGCGAGACGTCCTTCTTTGACTCTCCATCAGCTGTTGTAACATTTTCCACTTAGGTCCCCCCCACGACCTCATTCCATAAGATAGTCAAAATGCTTCCCTAGCATTCTTGACGTAAAACAATCGTTAAAAAATAGGTTTCACATGCAATTACAGTCTCCAACCCAATTCCTATCATTCCTCATCATTTCTCTTTGGATGCTATCTTAACAATCGGCTGCCAGGGTGAGTCATCCCATATTCTGATTTCACATCATTCCACATCACTCCTCATCATTTCTCTTTAGATTCTCTCTTAATGATCTGCCCCAAGGTGAGTCATCCCATATTTTGATTTCACATCATTCCACATCACTCCACATCATTCCACATTAATTCACATCATCCCACACATCATTCCACATGTTCCACACCAATCCACATCATTCCACATCAATCCACATCAATCCACGTCAATCCACACATCACTCCACATCATTCCACACATTCCACATTCATTCACATCATTTCTACATTCATTCACATCATCTCACATCATTCCACATTCATTCACATCATCTCATTCACATCATTCCACATCATCCCACATCATTTCCACATTTATTCACATCATTCCACATTCAACCAGGTTACAATTACTCTACTTTTCATACTGACAGAACTTTCTAAGTCTCGGCCAATTACTTGGCTTAATTAAAGGCAACTTTTTATTGACTCAACTCAATTAAGTCTAAATTTTCGTTCACTTTTTTGGAACCTCGATCCTTTCAAAAATTCCAGAATCCTTTTCTAGGGAATCTAGGAATAAGTCAATCACAAGTATTTACATTCATCCAACTAATTATGTTTCTGGTCTTTTTCTAGGAAATCCTTTTCCTGTTCAGAGTGTACATAAGATTCTATTTTTCGAGAATTTGGACGTGTACTTCATAATTTCAAAAGTTAAATATGTTCGTGATTCCTCTTTCTAATTAAAAATTAATCTATGTTTTCTCGATGCACCCCTATGAATATTTTCACATTCTTTTCTCTATTTTTCTAAAATAAAATATACTCAATATTCCTCTTTTTGAATAAATGATTTATGCATACATCCTTATGGGATTTACAAAATCGATTATACCCATGATTCCTCTTTCAGCATAAAATATTTATGCACACATACTAATTTATTTTTTATTTAAATGAATTTTCCATAATTCTCATAAATTGAATGAATGTAGAAACATTTGTGCATAACCTCCTTTATTTTTCTGGCAAATGAATAATTCTCAAAACTCCACTTTTAGCATAAAATTTATTATGTATAAATTCATTTTCTAATGATAAAAAGTTTTCCATAGCTTCTCCACATTTTCTATGAAATGAGAATGCTCAAAATTCTACTTTTAGCATAAAATTTATTATGCATAAATTTATTTTCTAATGATAAAATTTTTCCATAGCTTCCCTGTATTTTCTATGAAATGAGAATGCTCAAAATTCTACTTTTAGCTTATTATGCATAAATTTATTTTTCTAATGATAAAATTTTACCATAGCTTCCCCGCATTTTCTATGAAATGAGAATGCTCAAAATTCTATTTTTAATATAAAAATTAGTTTATGCATAAATCTAAGCATAAACATAAACATTAAACAACAACATATATCAAGAAAGGCATGGTTTTAAGAGGAAACCATGAGATAAAATGCTTCCCAAGCATGAGAGAGGTTGGGAAGAAGATTAACATCTAAAAAGAGAGTAAACGTCATTGTTTAGGCTTACCCTTGGTGTGCTTGATTCTTTACCTTGCAAAAAGATGTGTAGCTCTCAAAGGAAGAGGCTTGGCCACCAGGAGAAGAGGGTAATCTTCAAGAGAAGAAGAGGCTTAGTGAAGCACCAAAGCTTCACAATGGAGAGGCAAGGAAGAGGGAAGAAGAAAATACACTAAAATGAAAATACACTACCATGGAATTACTCTAAGATGAAAATACAAAGGAATGGGGTTCTATTTATAGGTGAGGGAGGCCACCAACCAAGCCCAACTGGGATCTAGAGGCTTCTGGCTGTAGTTTGATCCAATTTGGACAAGTTTTAGACTAGTTATGCCCACTTTTCGATCTAGTTTGGAAGAGGAGAGATGAGAGATGAAATATCTAGTCACTTTATGATTTTTTTGAATTAAAAAATGACCTCCTTGATGTTATTTCTAGGCGCCTCCTTTATGGCCTCCTCCCACCTCCCTGAGGTGTCATAAGGCCTCCCAAAAGTCTCCTTTAAATATATGAAACTCATAATTATTGAATCTTCACCTTATGTGAGCCTTTCTTTGCTATTTTCTTGTGGATAATTCCAAATTTTTCCATTTTTCTTTTAATTTTATTTTCCAACCTTTTTGGATAAGGATATCATATTTTTAAATTCAAAATAATTTAATAAGGCTTAGAACTTTAAACTAGGGGGTTTCCTTGGTTCACCCACTGTCCAAATCTAATGCAACTTAGAAATTTTTGATTAAAATTCTATTTTAGGGGATCACTTCCTATTGACTGGAAGAAAATACTTATCCAAAAATATTTCAAATTTTTGTTATCTCTCTCTAGAATATTTTCTCTCTCTAGGCCAAAACAGGGTCAAACAAGATCTTTTTCCATTCTGAAGGGGGGGATGATTACAAGAGATTGAAGGTGAGGTTCTTACATCTTTACATCATCAAAAAATGGAAGGAGGAATATTACACCCTCATTACTACATTTGTGGGGTTCAAAAGGTAGGGAGTTGCCTTCATAAATTAGGAAGGTGGAGTGCAAAAAGTAGGAGGGTGCCATAAAGCAAGGGGGTAGCTTCTAAAAAGTAGAGGGCTCCACCAATTTCAATCCCATCATTCTCGTGGGTCAAAAAAACCTAAAATTTTAGATTTTTTTTTTTTAAATTTCAAAAGTGCATTTTTTCCTCTCAAAACCCAACCCAAACCATATTATATCAAAAAACTTATTTTTTCACCTCAAATTTCTCTCCACGTACACATTATTCTTCTCTCCAACATCATCCTCTTCACCCCAAACCTCAAATCTCCATAGCTCATTCTCTCTCTATTGTGCAACCTTCTCTCTCTCTCTCTCTCTCTCTCTCTCTCTCTCTCTCTCTCTCTTGTGCTCAGATTTGCAACGTTCTCTATCTCTATCATGCACGCGTGCACACATTCTAATCTCCTCACACCCACATCTACCTCCCTCTCCCCAACAACATGTACTGTGCAACCTTCCTTCTTTCTCTCCCCCCCCCCTAGAACCTTTCTAATAGAACACACTATGGAGGGTAGTGCATCTTTGTCGAGAAGAAGGCTAAGTGACAAGGTTGGGGCTCCTCATGCACAATACCAAGGATGAACAATGTGCTTGGGTTGAGAAATAATTTCAAAAGGGAGATTGGGTGTATTTGCAGCCTAGTGCCACTGGACTGCATCAAGTTCAGCATCAAGATGTGGTTGAGCACCATTGGAAGGGGCGTCTACTAGGATTCAAGGTTCTTTTTGAATTTTTGTTTCAGGGAAAACCATTTTAGACACTAGGAGGTTTTTTAAATCCAAAAATATCTCAATTTTGAATTACCTCCCTCTAGACATTTTCTCTCTCCAGGCTAAAACAGGGTAAAACAGGATCTTTCTTTTATTTCAGAGAGGGAAATAATTATAAGATCAAAAGGGGAGGTTCTTACACTTGCACACTTCAAAAGCTGGAGGTAGGAATCTTACATCGCCAATCTTCTTCACTGTTTGCTTTGTCCGCGCGCCGCCGTGTGGTGAGGGGAGTGTGGTGAGGGGAGATGAGGGTAAGGATGAGGGTAAGAATGGAAAAAAAATAGAGGTCGACCTTTATTTATATAAGAAAATGCCATCATTGCAATAACCCTTTAAAAATCCTAATTTTAAGAGGTCACTCATGCGTGCAAACAAATCGTATGCATGCTAAATGCATGGGGCATCATTTGAATAAGCGTTCACTAGAGACATTTGATAACATCGAGAAAATATTTTATTGGTCCAGAAGGGTGCGAAATTAGCCTTTCCGACCAAATTGCACAGTGAATTTTCGCACCCTTCTGGACACTTATCACAAAGCATCAAACACACAAATATATGGAATACCACGCATGTCATATTTCAAAAATCAATTAGCCCCTCATTGGAATTGCTTCTCTACTATGATAATGCAAAAGAGAACAAAGAAAAAAAGTTATGCATTTGGCATCATTAGTAAAAATATATATAGATCATTTAAATCTACATGCAATAAGTTCAGTAGAAAACATAGACCACCTAAATCTAAATGTTTATAGACATGAAGAAATTTAATAGTCTTGAATAATTATGCTTTCCATAACTATTAAAATATTTATGAATGAATGTACACATTCAAGACTATAAGATCTCATAGTAACTAGGTACCACTAAAGAGATGCATAGCGCATCTACTAGATAATGGATTTAGTTCTTCACAATCCATTTGACAAGAAGCAAAGAATCTCTACATGTGTAAAAAAATCCTATCACAAACCAAAAACTAAGAAAAAATTACAGCCATGGCATGAAATAGGGACAATATAGTGAGTGTCTAATGATCATTTCAAAACTTGATGTAGATGTTAGTACTCTACATATAACCTAGCTCCACTCCAACTCCAAACACCTTCAAGGTCCACAGAAACATATAAATATCAAATTAGAGAAATACTAAAAAAACACATGAGTTGGAAAGAGAAATCCATACTATATTGCAATTCAATTACCTCCAAGCTACACAAAATCAAAGGTGAGAATGCATGCTTTACACATAGGCATGGATATAAGTCTATGCCACAAATATATAATCCATTCTATATTCCAATTCAATTACCTCCAAGTTAAACAAAATTAGAGGTGAGAATAAATGCTTTAAAACATAAACATGGCTATAAGTGACACAAGAATCTCCATCTAGGTATTTATGGAATCGTTTTCTCAAGAATCAATTTGAGAATGAATGCTTTGCACACATAGACATGGCTATAAGTGATACAAGAATCTCCTTCTCTAGGTATTTATGGAATCAATTCTCCATATCCTGCAACTCTGATTCTTTCTTCACGAAAATTTACAGTCATGTTGTTCTCCACCATAGCTCTCTCCATTTTTTATGTTTAACTTTTTACTTTCCCTCCTTTTGCATTTCACTACCTTCTCATTTTCCCCCTTTTTTGGCGGAATTCAATCTCTCCATATCTTGCAACTTTGATTCTTTCTTCACGAAAATTTACATTCATGTTGTTCTCCACCATAGCTCTCTCCTCCTAAAATTTCATCTCATTTGGACAAAACGTTTGTGAGTGATGCCCGTTTTCTCGTATATGAACTTTCTCTTCTCTGCACCACACAGATAGCTATATTGATGTGAAGTGGCATCAAATTTACTTTTATGATTCAATGTATGATGTGGAGAGACATAGTTTAGAGTATATTCCACTACCACCGTTGTCTAGCTAGGAATGGTATAATCCTAGCTTAGACATGTCAGAAAGCATGTAGGGTGAAACCATCCGCAGGCTCTAGAGATGTGCATCTAAGTTGGTTTGTACCATTTGGTTTGTTTGCACATTTGTTTGGATCCTATGAAGTAGTTAAGAAAACTAATATTACTTATCAATATGCAAGTGCCCATCTGAGGATTGGATGACTCAGTTTACAGGGTGAGTCATGGCATCTCAAGAGAACTCACCACGATGATATTATTGAGTGTAAAATTACTGTGTCTGTTGATTGTTGATGGTTTTTATTCATAAGTACTTCATTGCAAGACACTGATTGTTGATTGTTGATGGTTTTTATTCATAAGTACTTCATTGCGAGACACTGATTGTTGATTGTTGATTGTTGATTGTTGATTGTTGATTGTTGATTGTTGATTTTATGTTTTTATGTTAGTTGTTTGTTTTTTATGATAGATACTTCATTGCAAGACAAACTTTGTGCATTCACTTCAAGTATAGGAGGTGGCGACTTCTACAAGGGGAGTGACTCATCTTGGACCAAGACATACGAGATGGCACGCATTTAGCACTCACTGATGTGAATATTCTTTGGGAAGGTCATGACCCTTTTAGCGTTAATGTAGAAAGACAAACTTTGTGCATTCACTTCAAGTATAGAAGGTGGCGACTTCTACGAGGGGAGTGGCTCATCTTGGACCAAGACATACGAGATGGCACGCATTCAGCACTCATTGATGTGAATATTCTTTGGGAGGGTCATGACCCTTTTAGCATTAATGTAGAAAGTCATTGGCCCCTTAGTTTTCAAAGGGAGGCAGGAAATCCAACTCATGTCTAATGATCCCCCTTATAATTTTTATTTTAAGTTGGATGGTAGGAAGGTTGTGAGTTGAAGTGAACATTGCAAAACATGCAAGCAGTGTGTTGCTCCACACATCCTTGAAATTGTAAAGTCCATGTAATTCATATTCTTTCAAGTGAATACTAAAACCTATTTCTCTAAAAGTGTTGTCAATTTAATTTTATTTCATTTTCATAAATTGTAGTGGTTTTTTTAAGTCTACTGTGTTTCAAACCCATTAATATGTAAGAAAATAAAGATACATATAAAAGGGTGGCCAAGGTTAGTCATTAGTCATATAGAAGGGTGGCCAAGGTTAGTCATATAGAGTCTCGTGAGATTTGTGAGAGCTCTATGGTCTAGAGCCTGGATCTAGTGTAGACGTGCACCTGCTTTACGCAGCCGAGGCCGGTAGCAATCTCGAGGCCCGCGAGGGTAGCTTCGTGGGCGGTATGGGACGTTGCGAGGATGAGATTGGTCAGTACGTCAACCTAGTTAGCTCAGCTCGTGGCTCGGTGGGGATAGCCAAGACTGTGGGCTTGCCCACGGCTGTCAATGATTGGGAGGTGAGTCAGGCCTGCAACCCCTTGTTGTTGGTTTGTTTGCACGTTGCGAGTCTCGTGCCAGGAGCATTCCACGAGGAGATCCGGTAGGGATTTGACTAGTAGAGCCTTGTTTTGGAGCACATTGCGGCAGGCCCTCCCTCAGACTGTCTTTTGGTGCTTGGGCAGTGCCTTTAACATGATAGAGGCACTAGAGGACAGACTTGGAGGTGGCACGGCCACAGTCTCAGTAGAGTATTCAGCTTGGGAGGAGATGATTCTCGAACTTAGGGGACATGACCCTTGGCATCTTCCAAAGTTTGGGTGGTGTAGCTCTGGGAGCCTTTGCTTCTTGAGATCGGATAGGAGGAGCACCGGTCCTAACCTCTCTAGACTAGACAGGTTTTATGTTGATGAGTGGACTTGCAGCAGCCGAGGGGATATGATTGGTATCTTGGTAGGCACTTCCTTTTCTTATCACACCCCGAATATTCTATCATTAGAGGACCCCTGGAGGCACGACATGCATGTGAGCTCGAGGATTCCAGACAAACTCGTTCAAGACCCCGAGATATGCAACATTGGACTTATATTTGAGGCTCTGATGCATGCACATTGGATGATAAGGGGAGATCAATAGTTTCTTGCAGGAGGCATCCCAGAGTCGATTGGAGGGCTTCCGACAATAGGAGAGGAGTCTAGCCTCTTTACAGCGACTTCAAGAGAGCAGGAGAGGAGTCTAGCCTCTTTACAGCAGCTTCAAGAGAGGTTCCCTGATAGCTAGTGGATCGAGAGTTAGCTTGCTACCGCTCACATGAAGATTAGATCCATTGAGCAGAGAAGGGTGGAGTACAGGTATCAAGTCAGGACCTCTTTCTAGACTCAAGCTGATGACAGTCACAATGGATTTCTTTGAGATAGCTGGCCCACACAGGAGGAGAGACGACATTCGTAAGTTGCATGGCCGGGATGGAGCTTTTGTTTCAAATCCTCCCCATGTGAGAGCCATCACCACGGACTTTTTTCGATCTCTCCTCACAGGTACCCCAGTATCTCCACAGGTGGTGGACGCGCGCGAGAGGGTCTGGCGGCACACGAGGGAGGTGGTTCCCCCTTCTCTTCGGTCTTTCTTATTGACACCATTCACTGATGAGGAGTTGGCGGAGGCATTAACGACACTTCCCAAGGGAAAATGGCTGGGGGCGGACGGGCTTCCAGTCTCTTTCTTTCTTCGTCATTGGGGCATCATGGAAGGCAGCCTTCGAGTTGCCTTCAATTTCTCCATATCTTGCAACTCCGATTCTTTCTTCTCACCGAAAATTTACAGTCATGTTCTCCACCATAGCTCTCTCCATTTTTTATGTTTAACTTTTTACTTTCCCTCCTTTTGCATTTCACTACCTTTTTATTTTCCCCCTTTTTTGGCGGAATTCAATCTCTCCATATCTTGCATCTCTGATTCTTTCTTCACGAAAATTTACAGTCATGTTGTTCTCCACCATAACTCTCTCCTCCTAAAATTTCATCTCATTTGGACAAAACATCTGTGAGTTATGCCCGTTTTCTCGTATATGAACTTTCTCTTCTCTGCACCACCCACCACAGATAGCTATCTTGATGTGAAGTGGCATCAAATTCTTGTGAGTAATTATCATATGTTTAGGGTTTGTCTATGTTTTGTCTTGATGTGAGTAATGATCATAGGTCTAGGATTTGTTTATGTTTTGTCTTGATGTGTTGTTGTTTATTTTCTCAAGAGCAAGATTGTGAGTAACAAGGTTGTGTAAATCAAAGCAGTAAGTTGCTGTTTATTTCTTATTGTTTTAATCTCTATTTGTTGCTTTCAATCTTCTTTGCACAGTATTGATTTGAAGTGGCATAAAATACCACAGTAATGATCATAGGTTTAGGATTTGTTTATATTTTCTCTTGATATGTTGCTGTTTATTTTCACAGGAGCAACAAGGTTGTGAGCAGTAAGTTACTGTTTATTTCTTAATTTTTATCTTTATTTGTTTATTACAATCTTCTCTGCACAGTAATGATTTCAAGTGGCATAAAATACAACAATAATGATCATAGGTTTAGGGCTTGTCTATGTTTTGTCTTGATGTGTTTATGTTTATTTTCATAGGAGAAAGAAGGTTGTGTAAATCAAAGCAGTAAGTTGTTATTTATTTCTTGTTATTTTAATATTTATTTGTTGCTTACAATATAACATATATATTTATTGATCATGAAGTCTAGTTTTATTAATTTAGATGTCTTCAAGAAGGAGGAATATCAATAATATTCACACAGTGAAGGTGTTTAACAAGAGAGATGATGAAGGTAACTGGATCCTCTATCAGTACAGTAAGTTAAATTGGATTTTAATATGACCAAGTACTCGTGGGGTCAAGCTCAAAGATGTCACAGACCCCAACAAGCAATGGAAAGGTAGAATCATACAGTTCAGGAGATGCACAAATAGTATGAGTACAATAACAGAGGCTTTTATTCAACATGTTTATATGCATAAAGAGATTCGAGTGCATCATGATAACTGCAGTGAAAGACATAAGCCTAACAGTAAGTTTATATCTCTGTGCTTTGTGTTCTTGTGCTTTGAGTCCATCCACTCTGCATGTTTTAATACAAGCATGCTTGTTGCTTGTTGCAGCTTTATATCCATCAACTCTGCATGAATGGCAAAATGTAGAATGTTTTAGTGGAAAGCTAAATGTTTTACACGCAGAGATAGGTGCCTTGATCTATGACAACAAGAGTGCAAGAGAATTGGCATCTCAGAATGTTTACTTTTATGATTCAATGTATGATGTGGAGAGACATAGTTTAGAGTATATTCCACTACCACCGTTGTCTAGCTAGGAATGGTATAATCCTAGCTTAGACATGTCAGAAAAAGCATGTAGGGTAAAGATGAAAATTGATGTTCATGTTGCCATGAAACCATCCACAGGCTCTAGAGATGTGCATCTAAGTTGGTTTGTACCATTTGGTTTGTTTGCACATTTGTTTGGATCCTATGAAGTAGTTAAGAAAACTAAGATTACTTATCAATATGCAAGTGCCCATCTGAGGATTGGATGACTCAAACCAGGTACTTCTAGCCACCATGTGGTACATCACTTCGTGCTGGGCCTTTTCTCGAGCATGTATTGGGTAGGTACAACAATTGATCCAGAACTTCTTATGGGCCGATAGCGATGGGAGGCCAGCTAGGGCCAAGGTCGCAGAGGGAGGCTAGGCCTCATCGACCCTGCTATCTAGAGCCGTGCCTTGTTGGGCAAGCGGATTGTTAGAGGAGTCCTTCTCGGTGGTGAGCCATGGAAGGATTTCCTATTTGCCAGTCCACACTGAGTCTTGGGGGCCTTTGGTCGCAGAGTACCAGATGGATCTTCATAGAGATGGGAGCCCATGGTTTTAACCCAGCTTTTGAGGATAGATTTGCAGCCAGTGTACATTGTACTTGGGATCATCTCAAGCCAGCCCTCGACAGATAGCTTCAGTTGCCTCAAAGGAGCGGCTTCGGTAGCCTTTGGTCTGGAACCCCTTGATCCGTTTACCTAGTGGCCACATGTTAGGGGCCTGACCACATGTATCTTGGGGTGCCTTGAGCATGGGACCAGCCAAGTCTCTTGGAGATTAGATCGCACACAGGCAATTACCCCCAAAGGTGCAGGAGAGAGGCTTGACAAGGATCCAGGGTAGAGACAGGCTCAGCATCAACATTGACTCAGCTATCCCTCAAGAGTGGCTGACTCCTATCCTAGACCCGACCCCCCAATGTGGCTAGGCGTGTTTACCAGACACGATATCCTCGTGGTGGTCCACGAAGCACATGAGGACAGTGGTCTGCTCACGTTTTCTGTTGGATCCCATGGCAAACTAGAGAGATCCGAGCTTCCATTGGAGGATTTCAATGGTTGCACCTTGCAGAGGGTGAGGGTGATTAGTTTTCAGGCATGGGAACGGCACATAGATCCAACACCGCCCAAGATGGCCAGGGAGAGATTATGGCGGCTATGGATATGGGAGTGCCAACCTCTTACACGCCTTCAGTGGGACCCGGGAGAGTGGACCTAGCATGATCCCGTAGATCAGGAGGAGACTCTAGATGCCCCCTTCTGTGCATATACAACATGGCTAGGCCGCAGGATCTAGATGCCTGAGATAGATGGCACATCAGAGGAGCAACAGCACATTAGTAGTCTTAGAGTCTCTCATAGCTCTTCCTTTCAAATTTCTAGAAGAGGCTTTGGGATAGCTTTCGGCTTAGAAAGATCATCCTCTTTCTTTTATTTGATGGCGGTCAATACTTGGCTGGCAGTTGGAGGTCGGCCAGCAACTTGCCCACACGGTGAAGCCACCCCTAGGGGTCTTAGAAACATTGCCTTTGAGATTGCCCGAAGGCTCAACAGATTTGGCAACGGATTCTCTGCATCCTCGCTATGGACAAGGCATCGACCCTAGATCATTACATGGGGCACTGTTGCTTGGGCCACAAAGGTTGGAGTGGTCAGGGCTTATGAGGAGGATGGGGGAGGGCAAGCTCTTCAGGTCTCTCACCATCATATTGCAGCAATACCAGTCTTCACAGCCCCACCTATATAGGTGACTGGCGGCGAGGCTCATGCCACAGATGGGAGATTTGCACTAGCATAGCAGCCTAACACATTTGGTGTGCTAGATGCAGTGAGGCGTTCAAGGGTACCCACACTCCGCCAGTTGAGACCATCAAGAGCATATGGCTTGATATCATTCACACCCTCCACGGTTAGTGGAGGAAGTTTCTGACCACATACAAAAGTGGTGGAAAGCTTTGTTGAGGCTTTGGAGGCCTAGCCCTTTTCCCCCCTCCCACTATATGAGATAGCCTTCTCCTCACAAAGCGGCCAACTGAAAGAGAAGTGTCTCCCCCTTTTGATCATTTGCTTTTTGCCCTTAAAAGAGGCGAGTTCGGTTTTAGACCTTCGTGGTTGTATCTAGCCCTTCGTGGTTGTTTTTTTATTAACTAATAGAAGAATCTTTCCGGATAAAAAATCCTAGTTAGGAATTCGATGTTGCCTTTAATTTTAAAGATTAAGATGTGTACATTTTAGTTATAAATCCAGAATTTGTACGATTTCTGGTTTTTAAAAAACATCTTTTTTAGAGTAGTGAACGCCAGTAGGAGCGCGCACCAAGCGTGATTGGAGTGAGTTGTTGGGCATTTGCAGGCGACCAGACATGCAGTGTTGATTAAGCTGGAATCGCACTATTGAAAACGGCCTACAAACAAGGCACCTTGGTATTGCATCAAGCACTGGGGCTTTTCAAGAAGCTACCAACCACATTAGGCATCCCCATAAAATCTTGGGACGCTTTAGAAAGAGCATACAATTATATATGGTGTCTCTACTTTGATGCAGAATGATGGTTCTTAGAAAGTTGAAAGGATATTTTGGGTTTGTTAAGCATAGATTGACACCAAGGATAAGGAAGGCAAAAGAAGGGTGGGCATAGAGAAAATGGTGTATATTAAGGAAGGGGAAGAGCAAGGATGATTAAAGAACAAGAGGGGCCAGGGGAAAAAACATCTCATTTCAGGTTATGACTAATCTTGGAGAGCTCACATATTTCTTTGGTATAAAACTCTGACAAATAAATGTAAGTACTTGCATGCTTAAAACATTAGTAACTTTAATGTAAAGCTAAAATTAGCTGACAATTATAAAGAGTTTGCAAGCAATGCCACTTCTAGAAAAATAGTGACAGAGTCTTATGTAGCTCACTCTTACAAAGGCTGAATTTGTTTTACCAAGAAACAATATATGGATGTAGGGAGAAGGATTTTGAGGCATGTGAAGGGTACTTCAAATCATAGTTTATATTATAAAAGAGATGTTTGATTGCAAGATGTAGATTAGGCTAGTAATCCAAATGATAGAAGATCTACTTTGGGTTTATGTTCTCTTTAGATCTTCTAATGCATGAGCTTCTTGTCTTGGCTTTTTAAAAACCAGCCCACAATTGCTTTATCAAGAAAGAAAGTAGACCATGGAGCTGCAACTATGGACACATGTGGATACGTGGCTGCAAAATTTTGTGATGATTTTCTCCCCTTTCACAAACCTTTATAGTGATAGTATAAGTCCTATTATGTTGGCCTTTTCATGCTAGAAGAAAGCATGTGAAAATGCATTATCATTTCAGTAGGAAGAAAGTATTGGATAGTATCATTGGCTTGAAAGATGGAAGATTGCAAAGATGGAAGATCAACATGTTACTTTTTCTACAAAGACATTGTCCATGGAGAAATATTAAAGGCTTTTGATCTAGACTTGATCAACCTAAGCTTGAGGGGGAGTTCTCAAAAATAAGGGTAGGCTTAGCTTATAAAGTAAGCAAGCTATTTTTTCTTGCGAACTCACTGTCGCACAGACATGCATACTACTTCAACAAATCTGGAGGTGTTCTAGACGATGCATTGATATTTTTGGAACTCCCAACCTTTGTACAAGAACATCAGAGAAGAAAAAAAAAAATTTGGAGGCTGCAAGTGAGGTAATAGTCGTGGCAAGAATCTGAAGATCTCTTCGAAGAAGGAAATGCAAGCAACGGCAGCGTCAGTCGGGGATGATGGGGCGGCTGCCATGGATCTCCTAAGGGCAAAGACCAGAATAGGCCAAAGCTTGCTGAATAGAGAAAAAAATCCAAAGAGCCTGAAAGCACCTGCCTGCACGGGGGGGGGGGGGGGGGGGGGGGGGGGGGGGGGGGGGGGGGGAGGAGAGAGGCGGAGAACAAAAAGGACAGCGGAAAAAAGGGGGTGGGGCAGCTCTTAAAAGGGCAGGCTAGGGAGCAGAGGAAAGCGGCAAAGAGGGGGAGAAGGGGGGCGGGGTTGGCAGGGCGGATGGAAGAGAAGCGCGGGAGGGGGGGCAGAAACGAAGGAAGAGAGGGGGGCGGTGCTGAAATGCACAGAGAGGGGGGAGGACAAACTAATCAATGGTGTTTTGCTTTGAATCTTTGTGGAATTCTTGTAATCGATACCAACTTAACTTTTCCCAAGCTTGAGCTTGCAGCTTGCTCTCTATAAATTGCAGGACACATTTAAGTCGGTTACTTGTGACCTACAGGCATATCATTAGTAACATTCTAGTATCTAAGCTCCTAGATTTTCTACACTAGTGCTTCACGGGTGCAACTCAAAACCTTCCGAGTTCCATGCTCCGAGTTGAAATCTGTCATAGAAACTCAACCATGAATCAAACAAAACATTTCTTTTAACTACATTCACAAATCAATGAAGTGTCAGGCATTTACTGATGTAACTCCTGTCTTCTATACTCACTACAACGTTGAGCATTTTTAAAATTATTGGTCCCATGGGAGATTCTTATGAAAGGAGATTAAAAAAGTAAAGTTCAGAAAAAAGAAATGGCACTCAAGGAGCACAACATTCAGATTTCTTTATATTAGGACAATGCACAATAAGGGAGAAAAAAACATGACTGTCTTCTCCCAGTAATGTAATTTGCATTCTTAGGGCTCAACTAATGCAAGATAAGGATGAAAAACGATTGCATTAAAGGTTCGGCATATACAAGGACATCTCACAAGAACTTTACATGCACCAACTCTTTTGTCACACCTTGAACAGAATGTGTCAAAACCATTTAACTGATGATACATTCCTGGGAACTATCGTGGCTCTCTTCAGAAGAAGAATCGCCTTCACCTGTCTTATCACCATCCCCACTATCGATCTCATCATTGTTGTCCACTTGTTCTCTACCTGCGAACATTCCATCTTCATTAGAGTTTCCATGCCTCTGGGCATGATGCCTCTGCAGCTGCAGCAAATGTATTATTACATCAGGAGTTACAGCAAAAGGTGGTTGGTCCTCCCTGCTGCTCTTATTCATCTCCATTACCTGAAGACAAGATGCACAATGATAAGGCTTGCCACCTTAACAACTCCAAGGTATAAAAGCTTGTCTTAGATGTTCAAATTAAATCTCAAATGAAGTGAAAATAACAGCACAAGCAAGTACACTCACATTTAAAGACACGCATCAGTAGAATGATGCTTGTAGATGCTCAATATTAATTTAGAAAGAAGCAATTCCAAAACTTACCTCAATGTAAGCAAGCCTAAGAAACCAGCAAAATAGAGTGCTGCTTTGCTAAATGTATGCACAAGGCCAGAGGGCTCTAGGCACATATTACTGCTCTTGACTGCTTGTAGACTGATTTTAGATGGATGACTTTTGATGTGAATGATGTGTTTGCTTTTATATGGAGTTTAGCTGCTGGTTGGCTTGTTTCAGCCTATTTTGTGGACAAGAAAATGCAATTTTCAGCATTAAATGCTGCACACTTTCCATGTCCTCTTCATGTCGGCCTGCTGCTAGGTGCTGCCGACTGGATCTTGCCCCTTCTGTGGGCTGGTCATGCTGCCTATTGTGCCCCATGGGCAAGGGCTGACCTTTGGCTGGCTCATAGGCATGCTTCTGATTCATCTACATGTCTGAGCTTTCTACATGCTTGCTAATGCAATGACTAATGCTGAGGTTGACATCTACATGAACCTATCCGATGAATTCTCCAAGTGGGTATGAGGATTGACACATGTAGACTCTCTATGGCTGTGGAGACTCACCTATGTAGCTCGTGCCTAACATGTCCCGGATTGGGGCTCACAATGGGGCCACGACACACGACAATATTCCTACTGCATCAATGTTGCTTTGATATAGAGCCAGTGTGTCACATAGCACTCTAGTACAGGGTGCATGTGACATTCCCTCCTGCCTAGCTTGGTGGGAGGTTCATGGCTTCCAAGTAGTCCACCAAGAGTTAGGGTACTCTAGAAAGACCTCTTCGTTGAGTCATACGGCTTTATGGGTACCACGGTCCTTAACTTTGTGTAGGCTTGTGCTTCCATATGTGGAGTAGAATTTGTTCAAGCTCAATAACTTCGGCTTCGTCTACCACATTCTGTATATTGTCACCATTTGGTCCATCTCCATTTCTGGAGCCACTTCTATGGGACTGTCACTCCATAGAGAGGCCAAAATTTGTACCATGTTCACATGTGGCCAGGCCAGTGCCCCATGTGAAAGAGTCAGTCATCTTGTGTCACATGGGTGGGAACCAGTTTTGTGCCACCCATGTGTGACCAATATTGTGCCATATGGATAGAAGCCTGTTTACTGCCACCCGTGTATGACTAGGATTGCGTCTTATCCATAGTAACCAGAAATGGCGTTTCCGCCCTCTGGAAACGATTCGGCCGTTTCCGGAAACGGCAGACCGGCGGAAACGCCGTTTCCGTACTTTTTTTTTTTGGCAGGTTAAACCGGGGGGGGGCGTGCAATTTTTTCATTTCGCTCCTCCTTTCCTGCGATTCTGCGAACGTTGCGCCTATCACCCATTGCCACACAAGGGCCCAAGGCTCAAGGCCAAGGCCCTAAGGCTCAAGCCTTTGCCCCCACAAGGCCCCAAGGCCTGTACTTTGCAGCAGCCTGCTCTCCAGCCTCACAGGTGGCTGCCGGGCAGCCCATTCTTCAAGGCTTCAAGGCTCAAGCCCAAGCCTCCAAGGGCAAGTGTTCTCAAGGGCAAGTGCTTTCAAGTCTCACTATGCCTACAGATCCCTATTGGCAGTATGCAACAAAAGGGGATGGATATGTCGGAGGTGGGGGTTCCCGCAAGTGGAAATGTAATTTTTGTGGATATGAAAAAACAAGTTCAGTGACCCGGGTAAAAGACCATTTGGAGCATGTCCCGGGCAGAGATGTCTGTCAAAATGTGCCGCCCGATGTATTGGCATCACTTGAGGGTTGGAGAAAGCAACGCCTTGGTTTGGATGTTGGTGAGCAACATATGGCAGCACATGCAACATGTGAAGCATCCTCAAGCCAAGTGGCCTCTTCAAAGAGGACTAGAGTTGAGAGCCAGACAGATGTTGACAGTGCACATGTATCTTCGAGTGTGGGTGAGGGCCCTAGTGCAAAGAGGACGCCTTTACCTAGTGTGGAAGTGCCTACAAAGGGTTCATTGCAGAGAGCAAGCATTACAGCAGGCTTGCAAAAGCAAGCCATGAAGGAGGCAACAAGGGAGGTCACGCGCTTGTTTATACGGTGTGCTATCTCTTTCAATGTGGCTCGCACCATACAATGGAAGAAGACCATGCGGGCCGTTAGCCGCATTGGCTGTGAGTGGGAGGGTCCCTCGGCTGAGACAATCCGCACACGAGAATTAAAGAAGGAGAAACTCAACGTAGAAGGCCAGCTTGAGTTTTTGAAAGAGACATGGAAGAAATATGGTTGCACTATCTTATGTGATGGATGGTCAGATGTACGCAAGAGGAATGTGTATAATGTGCTTATCTCCTCTTGCAAAGACACCATGTTTTACAAGGCCATTGATGCATCGGTTGCGGGTCTCACCATTACAGGTCTCTTTATTTGGACACACATCAAGAAGGTGATTGAGGAGATTGGCCCACAAAATGTTGTGCAGGTTATTACGGACAATGGAAGCAATTGTGTCTCCATGGGGAGTATGTTGGAGGATGCATTCCCAACAATTGTGTGGACCCCTTGTGCCTCCCATAGTCTTGATTTATTGATTGAGGATTTGGGGAGAATTTTTTGGGTCAGCCAAATCTTTGCCACCGCGAGGAGCATTGTCAAATTTGTGACACAAAGACCAAAGGTTTTGAGCATGTACAGGGCTAATAGTACCTTGGAGCTTCTCAAGCCATCCACTACGAGGTTTGCATACATGTTCGTAGTGCTTGAGCGGCTTCTTCGTGTGCGGCCCAGTCTGATTGGCACTATTAGTTGTGATGCATGGATCCAAAGTTTGTGGATTTTAGACGCAAGATCCTCAATGAAGCATGGTGGGAAGAGGCAGAGGCATTAGTGAAGACCTTAAATCTCATCTACACGGTCTTGCGCATGACGGACATGGAGGGGAGTACACTAGGCCTCATTTATGAGTACATGGATAGGATCGGGAAGGCACTAGACAACAATGCCTACCTATTTGTAGAGAGGTACGTACTTCTTCGCTCATGACTCATGTCTCATGAGCCTTTGCCAAATTGCCTTTTTGTCTTGGCTCTTTTCTAAGTTCTAACTTTAAAGTCTTTCTTTGGTTTTGTTTGTTACTTGTAGAATCACAGAGATCAAGCAGATTTGGCAAAACCGTTGGGTTTGGTTTCATAGACCAATCCATGCCGTGGCTCATGTGTTGCATCCTCTATGGCGTAGCGAGGATCAGCTTGAGTGTGAGGAGCTAAACGATGGCTTCCAAACCTATGTGGAGAAATGGTGTGGTGGCAATTTGGAGATGTTGCGATGCTTAGAGGATGATCTCCTTGCTTTCCACAACAACACTGGCTACTTCACAAGACCTACTACAAAACTTCGAGAAACGCAGCTTCAGCCGGTCCCATGGTGGGAGAAATATGGACATGGTGTGCCTACGTTGGTGAGTAAGAAGCCCCTCCACTTAAGCTTTAACGGCGACACCTTATTTGTATAATGTACTAATCCTAAATCTGCTCTTTGAACAGAGACGTTTTGCCATTCGAGTCCTCTCACAAGATTGCAGCTCTGGATCTTGTGAGAGGAATTGGAGCACATGGGCACTCTACCATACGAAGAGGAGGAACAAGTTGACTACAACCCAACTTGAGCGTCTTGTTTTCTGCAATTGTAACTTGAAGCTTCTTGAGCGGGCAGCTATGGGTCCTGAGCCAATGCAAGTGAATGTCGACAAGATTGACATTGAGAAGGTGCGGGATATTCCCACAATTCTACAAGAGGACCGAGATCTTTACACTTTGCTTTACGAGGAGGCCACAACACCAGTTCACGACACACGTGGTGGTCGTCGTAGGAGAGGGAGGCCGGCTGCAGCTAGTACTAGTGTTGCTACTAGAGAGAGGAGGCTACTGGAGAGGACTCATCTTCTTGCAGAGTGAGGACACACGCGAGAGCCATGAGGACTCTCAGGAGGATTCAGACTCCTCGAGCTTCAGATGAGGCTCAACAGTGATCACTGATTCACTGATGTTCCATGTTTTTTGTTTAGTTTTTCTTATCCTTAGGGATCCCGGATTATGGACAGCCGGCATGTCGGTTATTTCGTAGTTTTTGAACCATTTAATTTTGAAAATTGGCAGTGCCACAGTGGGCACCTCTGACTCCCAAGTTTGATGATCATTGCTGATATGTATGATGTATTATGATCACAATTTGCAGCTCGCTATGTATGCTTCAGCCTTCAGCCTTCAGTTTTTTATGGTTCACATGAATTTGCCGCGACATCATACATGTCCATTATCTACATTCTGTTAAGTGTTATGATTCTAATGTCCACTTGATGTGTCTTGTTTGAGGTCTCTATGCATGTTTTTTGCATCTCTTGCCATAAGTTTATTTAATAGGATGACCTATGCATGTTTTTTACATGTCTAAAATAAATTCAAAAGAAACTCTGTTTCTTGCCGTTTCCGACCTCGCGGAAACTCGGAAACACCGTTTCCAACCCGGTCCGAACCGACCGTTTCTGCCGGTCCAAGTTACTATGGTCTTATCCATGGGACTATCACTCCATGGTGGGACTGATATTTGTGCCGAGCTTTGTCTATAGGATTGTCACTCCATATGAAGGCCCGTGCCAAGATTTGTGTTTTGCCTATGGGACTGTCACTCCATAGGAAAACCAGGACTTCACATTTCTGTCGCGCCAATTTTGTGCCCGACAAGAAATTCTTGTACACGTTTCATGTCCATTACATGTGCACATGCATTCATGTTTGCATGCACAAACTTGTTCTTGCATGACTTGTTTTCGTGTGTTTGCATGCTATGGCGTGCTAGTACACTCGATGGGGACGCCCCTAGTGTACCGTGGGTGTGCTGTCTGCTGACAAGTTGATGTGGCGTGTGAACATGTGGTAAGTATTGCCTTTTTGACCCTTTTTAAATGTCAAATCTATAAAGTAGTGTAAACCTTAGTATTTATAAGGTTGGGTGTTCACACATATTTAAAATAATGACTGGACACCTTTTAATGTGAGTGCCCAAGGATTAATCATTAATTAAGATTCAATAATATTGTATGGGAAGAATCCTCTCCACGTGGATGGTATGTGGAGGTGGTTGATGGAAAAGAAGGCGACTGATTGGCTGCTGTACCAGCTGCTGCCCTGTACCCACCTCCAATTGGACTGCCCGCCTACTGTAGTGTTGTACGCGCCTGTGTGCTACTGCCTTGTATCTGCCTACAGCACCTGCTGCTGATGCCCTTGCACCCGACTACTGCTGTTGTTCTCTACCCGCCTACAGTACTTGTAGGTTGTTGCTGCCCTGTACCCGCCTCCAGCACCCAGCTGCTCTGCTGCAATAGTATCCTTCTGTACCTACTAGCTGCCACGCCTGTACTTGTTTGCACCAATCGGGAGTACATTAAAAGGGGACAGTCTTCTCTCTTGAGTTCTGAATTTAAATCTAAATCAGGTGATTACTTCTGTATTTCAAATTTGGATAATATTAAATTTAAATGTTGTTTTTACAAGTCTTGTGTAGGCAAGCATCACCACCAGTTGCCTTCACCATGGAAAGCCATCGAGTTGGTGATCTTTCCTGTGAGTACCCTGACCACGCCCTCACATTCAGAGGAGCCAGTGAAGGTCATTGGGGTATGAGGAAAACTGGGAGCAAAGCTTACTTGGGAGCACCAGGTATCACTCCCTCCGCGGTGCTTCACCCTGCTAGGCATTAGTACGGGCATGCTTGTTGGTACACGGTCTCGGAAGACCAGTGAGAGGCGGGTGTTCACCCAGTGAAGGTAGGAGACTGCCTGTGATTTGATCTACTCCGACAACCGATTCTTCATCGACAAAATCTTATTATTTTTCAGTTGTATTCACTCCATGTTATGGAGAAATCTAGCCTTGGGACCCGTGAACACTTGTACATATAAATACTTCAAGAAATACAAACTGTATTGAGGGGGGGAGCCGGTCCTTTCCGGCCCCAGTGATGGTGTCAAGTGTTCTTTGTCATTTCCAGTTTTAATATTGCAAGGATTATCCATTGTTTGTATTAGTTAAGTGATCTAAAAATGTGTATTTTATCTTTCGATTTGTAGGCCTCCTGTAGGCGACGGTTACATTGGTATCAAAGCCCGGTCGTCTCTCTTTCTCAAGAGGAGATAGGGTGTTTTGAGATCGGAAGCAAACACAAACACTTGACTCAATGGACAGCCAAGGCAACCCTTTGGAAGTGCCAAATTTGAGAGGTCAATCAAGTGCCTCTCGTGCTTCCAATGCATTGCATGGAAGGCACAAGCCTCTTGAGAGAGTTTATGACAGTGCTTTGATGGGACAACCATCCCGTGGAAAAGAGCCTATGCATGAGGATGAGCCCAATGCAATGAGGGCTAAACCGGAGCACATGAAGAAGCTTTTGCAAGCAAAGGAGCAAGAGCTGAAATTTTTGCACGAAGATCCCATGTACAACGTATCATCGAAGCAAGGAAAGCTGATGCTATGGTGGATATAATCTTTGAGTCTATGGCGTAAAGTGGGCAAGAAGCTAACAAAGTTGGCACTCTCCTATCTCATCCGAAAGGGTGATCTCAAAGAAGGAGAGGATGGGAAGTTAGTGTTCAAGAATCTGCCTCGTTTGAAGCATGGAGACCCAGCATCTCAACAGTTGAGGTCTTTTATACATAAGGAAGAGGTATCCATCGCTTCTCGCCATGCACCTACTCCTCATGGGACAGGAGAAAACAAATATGTGCATGTTGGAGCCAGTGGGCGACATGATGGCCTTGTGGATTCAAGGCATGTTTATCATGGAGAGAGTGGTCGGCATGCAAGCCGAAAGACTTTGCCTATTGAGTTGTCTCGTGGTGAGACATTGCATCATTCAGGGAAGTCACATGCTTCTGGGCTACAGATTCATAGAGCACATGCCACAGTACCTCGTAAAACATCTTTGGTTGCTCATGAAGCCCATGTAGAGAGGGCTGCCCCGTTGGATAGGGGAAAAAGAAAGAGGGAAGAACATGAATCACACCCCAAAAAGCTCAAGGGGTTTAAGGTAGGAGACAAGTCTGTGAAGTTTGATGCCTTTCATGGAGTGTATAATGCCTCCAAGGTGCTTGCTTTCGTGGCTTAGTTTGACATTGCTTTTAGTGCTGAGGACTTCACTGAGAAGTCTAAAATTCGTCATGTAAGCATGTTCTTGAAGGAGACAGCTGCCCATTGGTGGATCACTAAAAAGACCACCAAAGATCGCATTTGTACTTGGAAAGAGTTGGAGGACAGATTTTATGCTCAATTTTTGCCTCCAAATGCGGAGCAAACTCTCACACAAAAGTGACATATTGTTGCACAATATGTCAAGAAATTTTGTCCAAAGAGGGTGTAAGAATGGATCTTGCTAAGATTGAAACCATTTGGAATTGGCCAGAGTTGCAAAATGTACATCAGGTGCGTAGCTTTCTTGGATTATGTTCATACTATAGACGATTCATAAGGCATTTCGCTAAGATTGCCTCACCCTTGCATGATCTTACAAAGAAGAAAGCCACCTTCAAATGGACTTCAAATGAGCAAGATGTCTTCTTGCAACTCAAAAATGCTATCATTTGTGGGCCCATGTTGATTGTTCCCGACTTGCAAAAGTCATTCACAGTGGAATGTGATGCATGTGGGAATTGTATAGAGGCTGTCCTAAATCAAGAGGGTCATGCAGTTGCTTATGAGAGTCGTCGATTGCATGATGCCAAGATCCATATGGACATTTATGAAAAAGAAATCTTCGCTGTAATTCATGCCTTAAAAATATGGAAGCATATCTTTTTGGGGCTGAATTTGTAGTCAAGTCAAGACAGATCATCAAAGCTTGAGGTACTTTCTATCTCAAACAAAGCTCTTGGAGAAGCAAATGAGAATGGCTAACTTTCTTTCCATGTTCCATTTTCAAATTGTACATGCTCCAGGAAAGAAGAATGTAGTGGCAGATGCCTTGTCCACGAGACCATATGTGGTTGGAGTTTCAGTGGCCTCTCATAGGGACTTATCTACCATGCACGATTTGTATCATTTGGATGCTGATTTTTCCCATATATGGACTGATTTGATGGCTGGTCACTCGCATGCCTCTTATGTGATCAAAGAGAGTTATCTTATGAAGGATAATTGCCTACGTGTGGTGAAGGATATGCGTCCAAAGGTTATGGAGGAATGTCACACTCCACCTTATGCTGGTCATAAAGGTATTTTACCTACGACATGCATGATAGAAAAATATTTCTTTGGCCAAGCATGCGTAAAGACATTGAGGATTATATACGCACATGTATTACTTGCCAAAAAGTGAAATTTGATGTTTGCTTCAGCCTTCGCCTATTCTCTCGCAGCCATGGGAAAACATTACTATGGACTTACCTAGATCCCCGCAAGGGAATGATGCTATTTGGACCATAATTGACAAGATTAGCAAGCAAGCTCACTTTTTTGGTGAAGCTTTTCCTTGCTCACATATTCAAGCATCATGGTATGCCTAAGTCCATTGTTGGGGATAGAGATCCCAAGACTACAAGCCTCTTTTGGAGGGCTCTATTTGACAATATGGACACTAAGCTTGAGTTCTTATCTACTTATCACCCCCAAACAGATGGTCAAAGTGAGGCTGCAAATTCTGCTGTGTTGAATTTGTTGAAGTGTTATGTGGCAGATCAAAAGAGTGCCTGGGAGAAGTATCTTCCACTTCTAGAGTTTGCCTATGATAACACAGTACATGCCTTCACGGGAAAGGCTCTGTTCGAGATTATATATGGCAGAGTGGTCTTACCACCCATCCTTCATACAAAGGATGAGATTTTTGCAGTCGATGAGTATGTGCGTGACTTGGATGTAACCTTTGCTCAAGTACGGACATCCATTGCAAGGTCACAAGACAAGCATAAGAGGGCTGCCGAGAAGCATAGAAGAGACATGCAAGTCAAGGAAGGTGATTGGGTATTATCATGGTTAGTTAGTACGAAAGGTACGATGCGGTGCGGTACGATAAAATACGGTACTAATTGGTACCTTAAAATTTTTTGAGGTACGGTACGATATTAGTACGTTTTTTTAAAAAAAATACTTCCTAAACATAAAAATTGTAGACAAGAAGTTACAAAATAGTAGAACCATGAACATAATATCATCATGCCATTAGAGTACAAAATTGCTACAAAAGGATAGGCCAAAAACTCATGGCATGGGGGACCGCCAACATGCGTACATACATGATACTACATACTACAATACATCATCGATGGGCTAGAAGGAGATAGATGCCCAATGCCTAGAGAGCTATAACATATCAAAAGTCTACATCATCACCAACATCTGCATGATCATCAACATGATCACTACTAGAGTGTCCATCAAGAGAGTTCTCTGAAGAGGACTCTTCGAAGGTGGACGAGACACTCTAGGGATCATTCTCGCTAAGTAGGTTGCCATCATCATCAAACAAGGGCTCTGTAGGCAGTGGGGTATCATCATGAGGGGGCAATGGAATATCATCATGAAGGCGGGGATTGGAGCTCGAGGATCCCCGCCTCACATATGTGCGAAGGCCACCCTTTGCCGATGTCGAAGGCGGAGGCCTATGAACTCCAACTACTCAGCCCCGTCCATGCTGACTCCTGGTGCTGCTAGTATCTGCTGCCACAAGCTCACTATAGAGCTCCATGAAGATTGCCTCCTCCTCCTCATCACGTTGTTGATTGACACTTGCAAAGTTTTCACTCGTCAATGTGAAAGTGTCAACATTGACCTACACATTAAGGCACAAAAGTAAGAGTCTGTACAGTGTACACAAAACTTAAAAGTTATGAGTCATGACAAGTTAGAGTCTAGACTTGTCACTTACCTGCTTGGGACTACCCATACTAAGAATGCCCTGCATCATGCGCAAGTTAGTGCGGCAGTAGACCAACGCTCCAACTGTCGTGTGCTCAGTCGATTGCGTATCCTCATGTGTATGAGAGAATAGAAACTCCAGTTCCTCTCACATGCACCCGTAGAACAATCCTGGGCTAGGACCCTTAAGGCTATGGGTTGGAGATGCTCTAGTCCATACCCAAAATTGTCCCACCGAAAAAGGGGCTTCACAAGTGACTCCCTCCTCCAGCAAGTGGGAGACGAAAAGGAGGTTTGACCTCTCTGACAACAAAGCAACCCAACTCCTCTAGAAAGGCATTGTGCTCATCAACTGGCACAGCTCGAAGCATATATGCATCCCGATCTTGTCGAAGCTCCCTATCGGTGCAAACTACTGGAGACTTGTAGGCTGGATGTACCAATGCTGCAAACCCGTGGATTGGTTTGTGCATCCACCTCCATCTCTTCTGTGCAATCTCCATGATTTGTGCTCGCGCGTCAAATGTAATGTCTGTGCAAGCCTCCAACTCCACAAGGGCAGCTCTAAAGAAGTGAACAAGAAGGCCCATGGTGGACCCCTTGCAATCTGTCATCCGCAAGAGCCTATAGAATGGAGTCATAGCAATGACAATTGCTCGGACTCTAGTCCAAAATCTATCCTCTAGGCAAAAGTGTTGCATGGCTTTGGCCTCTTCAGTGACGCTCCTGACAAACAGCTCCCTATAGGCTGCAAAGGGCGATGAATGGCTCTCTAGAGACTAGAAGACTGAAATTGCTCCACGCGGAAAAAAAACAAACAAACAAACAAACAAACAAATTTCGTACGGTATCGTACGAATCTGTACGGTACGACAGGTACGTACGGTTTCAGCCGTACGACGTACGGAATCAACTATGGGTATTATAGAAATTTGAGAAAGCTAGGCTTCGGAAGAGTCCAAGACAAGAGGGATCATATCCAAAGCTTTCTACTCGATATTATGGACCCTTCAAAGTGATTGAAAGGATCAATGAAGTGTCTTGCAAGCTTGCCTTACCCAGTCATTGGAAGATTCGCAATGCTTTTCACATGAGTCTTTTGCGGAAGTATGTGGGGCCAGATCTGGCAGAGCCTGTCACAAAAGATCCGCCCGAGATTAATGAGCTTGAGGAGATCCTCCAGCCATAAAAAATTGTATTTCACAAGGAGAGAAAGCTACCACATGGGAAGCTTTCCAGGAGATACCTTGTGAAGTTTAAAAATTATTTACCCATTGATGCAAAGTGGGTAGATGAGGATTACTTCGTTGATTACCCGCACCTTTTGCAAGTATATCTTGAGGCTTTTCAGTTGAGGTCAACTGTTTAGAAGCGGGGGGATGTCACCATTCGGTCCATCTCCATTTTTGGAGCCACTTCTATGGGACTGTCACTTCATAGAGCAGCCAGATTTGTACCATATTCACATGTGGCCAAGCCAGTGCCCCATGTGAAAGGGTCAGTCATCTTGTGTCACATGGACGGGAACCATTTTTGTGCCACCCGTGTGACCAGTATTGTGCCATATGGACAGGAGCCTGTTTGTTGCCACCCGTGTATGACCAGGATTGCGTCTTATCCATCGAACTGTCACTCCATGGTAGGACTGATATTTGTGCCGAGCTTTGTCCATGGGATTGTCACTCCATAGGAAGGCCCGTGCCAGGATTTATGTTTTGCCTATGGGACTGTCACTCCATAGGAAGACCAAGACTTCACATTTCTATCGGACCAGTTTTGTGCCCGACAAGAAATTCTTGTACAAGTTTCATGAAAGAGAGATTTCGTCCATTACATGTGCACATGCATTCATGTTTGCATGCACAAACTTGTTTTCGCATGACTTCTTTTCGTGTGTTTGCCTGCTATGATGTGCCAGTACATTGGACGGGGACGTCCCCAGTGTACCGTGGGTGTGTTGTCAGCTGATGAGTTGATGTGTGAACAAGTGCTAAGTATTACCTTTTTGACCCTTTTCAAATGTCAAATCTATCAAGTAGTGTAAACCTTAGTATTTATAAGGTTGGGTGTTCACACATATTTAAAATAATGGCTGGACACCTTTTAATGTGGGTGCCCAAGGATTAATCATTAATTAAGGTTCAATAATATTGCATGGGAAGAATCCTCTCCACGTGGATGGTATGTGGAGGTGGTTGATGGAAAAGAAGGCAACCGATTGGCTGCTGTACTTGTACCCCCGATTGGTTGCTGCCCTGTACCCGCCTGCTGCAGTTATGTACCCGCACATGCGCTGCAACTCTATACCCGCCTGCTACCGCTCTATACCCGCTTGTGTGTGGCAGCTCTGTACCCGCCTGTGTGTTGCTGCCCTGTATCTGCCTACAGCACCTGCTGCTGACGCCCTTGCACCTGGCTGTTGCTTTTGTTCTGTGTACCCACTTGCAGTACTTGTAGGTCGCTGCTGCCCTGTATCCGCCTCCAGCAACCGGCTGTTGCTGCAACAGTACCCGTCTGTACCTGCTGGCTGCCAGGACTGTACCTGCTGCCTGCCACATCTGTACTGCTGGCTGCTGTCACCAGGAGGTGAAACTTTTTGCAGTTGTTTTCCTTATTTACATTTCTTTATAAATATATATTTTTCTTTTCTTTCTCTTTGGTTGCTGTTGCTTTCTCCCGGGATCTCTTGGAAGAGCTTGGGCCATTGCAATGTCAGAATGGGTCAGCCAGTGGGACTTTGGACCAGTGGTTGGCTAAGCCTGAGAACTGCACTGAAAGATGAATGACAGTGTCCAGGACATGGCCACAGAATGAGGATATAGGCCGGTTTACACTAGTAAGTGGCCGCCACCGAAATGTGAATGTATCTTGAATTCTAAGCAAATTCTGAAGTGACCATAGTGGTCAAAGATGGTCAGGAGACCAGAAGGAATGCAGATGACATCATCCCTAAAATCTAGGAAACTGCTATTTTTGGCAGTGTCGGAATTGAAAAGTGTTCGCGTCAGTTTGTGCAGAATGTCAAGGGGACCAAAAGCTGACAAAGGACTGTTGTGAGAATGTGAATCAGTCAGGAGATTTTTAGCCTGGAAGATTGCATGTGGAAAAGGCTTAAAAATGTGCCAAGTGTCAAATTTTGGTGCATTTTCCTCATAGAGAAGAGGGAAGCGTGGGAATTTGGAAAAAGGAGACTCATTTGCAGCCATCGTGTGGTTTTGTTGCAGGAAAACCAGCATTTGTGGTGCACTCCCTTGCCCTACAACTCATGAATTGAGGGTTGAGCTTGCTCTCCACAGCCTCTCTCTCTCTTTCTCTCTCTTGCAGACTATGGAAATGCTCTCATCAGATAAAATCAGGTACAGTTGTGTGAATTTCATGCTTTTATGCAAAGGCTAGTTGCCTCCTTGAACAGGAACCGGTGTAGTTAGTTCCTACACCAAAGCAGGGACGGAAGAGGGTAATAACCTCTTCAATACAATGCTGTTTCAGCAGTGTTTAAGTGCTGTTTTTGGGCTGTTATGTTGCCCGGTTGATGCCAAAATGCAGTAGGACTTTGCTAAAGTCCTCCAGGACAGTACAAGGGTTATTTTGGGCTGAAAACAGAGCTGAAAACAGGTCTGTGCAGAAAATTGCAGCAAGCTGAATTGTGATGTTTTGGACTCCATTGAGTAGTCTGATGCCTATGGAAGTGAGCCTGTCAGTTGGGACTCATTCTGAGATGTTATGGAACAGTTTTAGTGCAGTTATGCTGGCAAATTTCTCCCAGAATTTGTAAAACTCAGCTGATGCAAGTAGAGTGCTTTGTTGCACTTGTGCTTTGTAATTTCCAACCTTTTAACAATAAAGAAATACCGCAAGGGGCGCCGGACTTCGGGGCCAATGTGGTGTTGAGCGAGGGAGCGAGGATTCTGTGATTGTGTGTCTGAGTAAGTCCAGGTTATTTGTGAATGAATTACCGCTTTATGTGTCCATAGACCGGTTTTAGCTGCCACGCCTGTACTTGCTATTTGCACCAATCTGGAGTACATTAAAAGGGGACAGTCTTCTCTCCTAAGATCTGCATTTAAATCTAAATCAAGTGCTTGCTTCTGTATTTCAAATTCAGATAATATTAAATTTAAATGTTGTTTTTACAAGTCTTGTGTAGGCAAGCATCACCACCAGTTGCCTTCACCATGGAAAGCCACCGGGATGGTGATCTTTTCCGTGAGTACCCTGACCGTGCCCTCACATTCAGAGGAGCCAGTGAAGGTCATTGGGGTATGAAGAAAACTAGAAGCAAAGCTTACTTGGGAGCACCACGTATCACTACCTCTGCGGTGCTTCACCCTGCCAGGCGTTAGTACGGGCGTGCCTGTTGGTGCACGGTCCTGGAAGACCAGTGAGGGACGGGTGTTCACCCAGTGAAGGAGACTGCCTGTGATTTGGTCTATTCCGACAACCGATTCTTCATCGACAAAATCTTATTGTTTTTCAGTTGTATTCACTCCATGTTACGGAGAAATCTGACCTTGGGGCCCGTGAACACTTGTACATATAAATACTCCAAGAAATAAAAACTGTATTGAGAGGGGGGGGGGGGGGGGGGGGAAGCGGCCCTTTTCAACCCCAATGATGCAATGATGGTGTCAAGTGTTCTTTGTCATTTCCAGTTTTAATGGTGCAAGTATTGTCCATTATTTGTATTAGTTAAGTGATCTAAAAATGTGTATTTTATCTTCCGATTTGTAGGCCTCCTGTAGGGAGCAGTTACAAATATCCTGCAAAGCTGGACCAATGTAGGGCTTTAACCAAGAAACATGAAATACATCGTGCATAGTCCAACTATCTGGACGCTTAAGCTTCATGGAGACATCATTGATCTTTTTGATGATAGGAAAGGGTCCAAAGCTGCGAAAGGAGAGTTTGGGACAATGTTTGCCCACTTGCTTCAATCTCTACTTCACTATCCGGATAGAATGCACTAGACAAATGCAGCTTGATTCCAAAGTTGTCGAACAATGCTCTTCAAAAATTTGAAGTAAACTTGGGATCCCTGTCTGATGTTATTTTCCTTAGTAATCTACCTATGGGGTACCAATGGCAAATAAACAAGCAAGCGATGTCTTCGGCTGTGGTTGTTTGCTTGCACATTTGGATCGGTCCACAATGGTCATGCACTGTGTGTTCCGAGATCCAAAGAGGTCCAACAAAGTCCACACTATTGTCTTGAAAATGGCCTTTGGAAACCGGCAAAGGTTGAAGCAACCCTCCTGTTTCGTATGAGAAACCTGATATCTGGCATGTTTAGACATGTTGATAAATATCCCGTCTCATTTTAGGCCAATAGAATGATCGCTCTAGCTTCTCCAGTGTATTGTTGATACCTCGATGACCTCCAACGAGAGCGTCATGGGCATCATGACAAAGTGCTTGTTGCTTTTCTCTTAGTATGCACAGCTGGTTCTTGTAAAATAACCAACCATCATGGATGGTATTTTACAAGAACCGGCTATAACCAACTATCAGAATACACAGCAGAGATGATGACTAAATCTGGAAACACAAGAGCAAGTGCAGAAAATAGACAGCAATGGAGAGAGAGGTGTATAACTCTACTATGTATACACAAGAAGATCCCGAATACAATACAAAATGACAAGGGGGCTATGGGGCCATTTTATATGGCCCCAATACTGCAGTCGGCCTGCTCATAGGCAACCGACAGGACCTGTAGAACTCCACGACCAGCAACAAAACACTAGTCGACCAGCTGTGTACTGTCGGCCAGCAACTGTGAAGTCCACGACCTGTCAAATACAGTCGGCCACCTCCAGCAAGTAGACTGATGCAGTCGGCTAACAAATAGGTCCTCCTGCCACCACAGTGTTGCCCCCCAAGCCACAGAAAAATGGGAAAAAATATGGGGGAAAAATATGGGGAGTGAGGAAAAATGAGAAGAACACCTACAAGGGCGGGCACACCCACAACAAAGGCCCTAGTGTCTGGTAAAGACAGGAGATGACTTCTAACACCCCCTCTCAGCCCCTGGCTGTGAAACCAACCACAGGGAGTTGGAGTGCCGCCTGAGCAAAGCCTGAGGTAGCGACTTCGTGAAGAGGTCCACCGAACTGTCCTCCGTCGAACAGAACTCTAGCAAGATGTCATCAGCAACGATCTGTTCACGAACAAAGTGCCTCTGGATGACCGTGGGTTCCTCCAGTGGAAGCCCAATCCTGCCATGCAACCTCTGCAACCTCACCACCTCGCAAGTAGCATCACAAGCAGCCCGATACTCTGCCTCTGTCAACGACAAGGCAAAAGATGATTGCCTCTTACTGCTCCATAAAACTGCTCCTGGGCCTGAAGTAGATCTCCTCGTGTCTGGATCTCCTCCCCAATCTGCATCACTCCAACCGTGGAGTCGGATTCCATCCATCAACCCCCCTCTTGTGTAAAAGAGTCCATGATCCTTCGCATGCTGCAGAAACCACAAGATACGCAATCCTGCCTCCCAAAGAGTCATCTGCAACCATGAGCTCAATAGCCTCATCAGGAAGCTCACGTCCAATCTGGTGTCCATCAACCAAATCAATGAACCATTCTGCTTCCGAGTCAAAGAGGCATCACACTGCTCACAAGGATCAACACCTAGGGTGCAAAGCCAAGTCCTGGAAACCTGCTGAAGACCACGCAAGGCCTTCTGAAACCTGTCAACCACCCCCTCTGAATCCGGAACCACAAAACCAGGAGAATCCACCTCCTTCTGCAAGTAATCAACTGCCACCTACCTGCCGAGAGGTCCCCGTAGAAGGAACATCCTCATCTACAGGAGTTTCTTTGTCCCGAATACTACGAGACATCAGAGCATAAGTTACCTGTTCAGTTTCCGCTGACTGACGAACACAAGAACCACCACCATCAGTACTGGAAAGTTCCTGCCAACTGCTGCCATCAACCGGCAAGCTATCCTCCATCTGGTCCCGGAAAGCCTACACCTGCACCGTATCCACACTTAAGTGGCCATTACCAGACTGCCACTCATCACAAACCTGAGGACCTAGAAGAGAGAGTGCTGAAAGCTTGTAAACTCCATTCTCCACTCCGCCTTCCCAAACTACTTGGCCTATTGCCTTGTCCCGGAGAGCAACAAAATTCTCATCAAACTCCACCCGTACGCCAGTCTTGCAAACCTAATCCACTGACAACAGATGAAAACCAAGTGACGGAACATACAACACCTGGGAGGAATGCTGCTCCCATTTCCCTTGAGGGACCATAGATTTGGGTATTTTGTGGCAAATAAAAGAACTTACGTGGTAGGGATTCCTTCAAAAAGCATATGTTTGTGTGTATGAGAGAGAGAGAGAGAGAGAGAGAGAGAGAGTTTGTGTGTGTGTGTGTGTGTGTGTGTGTGTGTGTGTGTGTGTGTAAGAGGGAGAGAGAGATTAAAGAGGTTTTCTTCACTACTATAACTTAAATTATAAATATTTCTTTTTGTACACAGTGTTACTATGGGTGTCACATCAAACACATCACTATGCAATTTATATTTAAAAAACGTTGTAAGCGACATGTTATACATCACCAAAATCAGCCATTTATAACACTTAAATTTTGTAGAATTATTTTTTAATACAATTTTACTATGAGTGTCGTATCACACAAATTGCTATGTTATGAAAAAAAACATTCCAACCTGCCCTCACTGTGAACTGGGATAGTGGATGTATCCCCAGTAAAAATGTGACCAGAATACCTGCAGAGATCCATCTCAACGGGAAGGAGTCATGTGCCTGGAAGCACCACTGTCTAGAATCCACTCTCAAGTATCCATTGCAGAGAGTCCTCCAACCTCCTCCCTGCCTGAAGAAAATGAAACATCGGTGTCCATCACCTCCAAGTGCACAAAAGCCGGAGTCTTCATGATTGCTGCTGAGGAATCTTCACCCTTCTCAGTCTTCCGCTTGGGACACTCCCTCCAATAGTGGCCTTTCTCGCCACAATCATTGTAGGTCCTCTCTGCCTTTAGTTTCTCGCGATCAGCGTCGGACTTCTTCTCAGAAGACTTCTCCGATGAAGCCTTCCCTTTGCCTGTGTTATAGCCTTTTGACCGTTCGCCAGTTAAGGCCTCCGAACCTCCACCCTGAGGAGGGTTCGTGAATCATTCCTCCTGGTCCAAGACCATGGGCACAAGCTCCTCCCATGTGATGGTGCTGAGCCCTGCTGGTAATCAAAGACGAGTAAAATGCTGAGTACTGAGAGGGCAAATGCGACAGCAACGTTATGGCCATGTCCTCTGACAATATCTACTTCCCAGCCTGGAGAACTTCCTGCTGAAGAGCCTGCAGCTTATTAATATGCTCCCGCATCGTCGACGACTTTGCAGGGCTCATAACCCGCATCTGTACTTCCAAGGAAATCCTCTTCATGGGCGATACCCTGTTGTGAAGAGAAGCCAAATGCTGCCATATACCTCTAGCCAGCGTCATATACTTTACATGATTGATTACCTGCGGTGTGCAGTTGAGGAAGATAAATGAACGGACCCTGGCGTTGACATGATCCCACAACTGTGCCTGTGCCTCCCGGTCCTTATGGATCGACGGTAACTCACCTTCCTCTACTTCCGACCGTGGAACCCCAACAACGATGAAATCAGCAAGGTCGTAAGACTCCAGAACAGATTCCCATCATAACCTTCCATATACCGTAGTTGTTCCCGTCCAACTGACGGTCCACTGGGAACATGGGGAGTGTAGGGATCTTCACATGCCTCTCGGCCATCTCTAACAAATCTGCCATTGCGGGGATGTACTCTGAAAAAAGGGTTTGGTGGGAACAAAGAAGAACTTACACCTGCAAGTGGCTGTCCAGCAAATCAGCCCGCCGTTCTCTTGCTTCTTGTCATGTGCACAGTGTGTATCTACCGTGTGCTACACGCACGCAAGACTAGCTTCGAGGTTTGGGGAAGCTTGGAGCTAGGCAAGCTGATTGACGAGCTGAGTTAGGGATAGACTAACAGGCGGGCACCCAAGTATGGACGGGCGGGCGGGCGGGCGGGCGTCCAAGTGTGGACGCCCGATGACCGGCCAAGAGCCTATAAAAGGGTGGCCAAGGTTAGTTATTGAGATATAGAGAGTCTGGCAAGTTTGTGAGAGCTCTATGGTCTTGGAGCCTGGATCTAGTGCAGACATGCACCTGCTTTATGCAACCGAGACCGGCAGCAATCTCGAGGCCCGCGAGGGTAGCTTCGTGGCAGTATGGGACGTCGCGAGGAGGAGATTGGTCGGTACGTCAACCTAGTTAGCTCAACTCGTGGCTCGGTGGGGACAGCCAAGACTGTGGGCTTGCCCACGGCTGTCATGGTTGGGAGGTGAGTCAAGCCTGCACCCCCTTGTTGTTTATTCGTTTGTTTGCAGGATTCGAGCCTCGTACCAAGAACGATCACGTGGAGATCCGATGGGGATTTGATATCCAGCACTCCCCTCAATGGACAGCCCATATGACTAGGTATCCGGCCCAATGCCGAGCGTCCGCCGATGTCAATCAAGCTGGTCCTTTGTCAGAGCTTTGGTGAACATATCCGTGCAATTCTCCAACATATGGCAGTAGACAAGCTGCACCTCTTGCTATAAGATAAGCTCCCGCACAAAGTGGTAGTGACCTCAATGTGTTTGGTACGAGCATGAAAAACTAGGTTCTTTGCAATTGCCATGCGACTCTGATTGTCACAATGTAACACTGTAGGTTGCTCCTAAAATGCAACCATGTCCTCCAAAATCCATCTAAGCCATAAAGCTTCACAAGTAGCTAAACAAGCAGCCTTATACTCAACCTATGTTGAAGAGAGGGCCACCGTTGGTTGCTTCTTGCTAATCCAAGAAATGGGTCCTATTGCAAGCATAAAGCACCAACCTGTAACTAAGCGTCTGGTATCAACATCACCAACTCAGTTTGAATCACAAAACCCACTGAGTGTTTTGCCTAAAGAGTGGTCTGAAGTACAGGTGATGCCATATGGAAGTGTCCCCTTCACATACCGTAACACTCGCATCCCCGCCTTCCAATGACTTTCTCATGGCTTCTTGTTAAACCTGCTTACAATGCCAACTGACTCGGTGATGTCTGGCCTAGTATTGCACATAAAAATCAAGCTCCCCACCAAGTGCCTGTACATGGTCTCGTCAATCAATGGTGAACTATCCTCAGTGGATAGCTTTAACCCAACCTCCATTGGCGTTGCCGCCGGTTTACAGTCAGTCATCCCAAATGCCACCAAAATCTGTGGAGTATAACCTTTGTTGAGAGACATGATGATTACCTGTAATGATCAGGTCATCCACATAAACAACGATAATCATGCACTTCCCATCCTCATGCAACACATAAGTTTGAATCAGATGGGATACTCTTCAAGTAAGCATCAATCCGCTGGTACTTCACACACACACACACACACGAACGCACACAAACGTGCACACACACACACACACATGCCTATTCCTACACAAAACAGAGAGAACAAACGCACACAAACGTGCACACACACACACACACACGCCTATTCCTACACAAAACAGAGAGAACACAACAGAGACAACTTTCAATAAAATCTCCACTAACCTTGTCCGCATCAGGAGGAAGTGGAAGAACGTTCTTTGCTGTGGGCGCCCAAATTTTTACATCCTTGTCCATTCCACTGGTTGCAAGAACTGTAGCATAGGGATGAGGTTCCAAGCAATTCACCACCTGCTCATCTCCCAACATCAGTGCCACCAATTGTCCTCCTTTCTTTTTCCATATGAAAATCCGGCCACAATCTGAACCACTCACAACATACTCTGTATTGGGACCAAAAAAATTGACACCTTTCACTGTCCGTGCATTTCTGTGACCCTTATATACTTGCAGTGCTTCCTGAGAGACACTCTTGTCTAAAGATACTGCTTTAGGATTGGGTCCAAAACCCATACCCTTTTCAAATAGATAGATATGCTCATCATTGTAAGAAGCCAAAAGCTCTTCTTGCAGAGAGTAAGACACACAAGTAATATGGACTTGATCTGAACCAATCAAATGTCGAGGTGTAAAAGTGTCAATTGGGTGATCCCCCACGCCTGATGCATCCACACAAGACTTTCTAATGTCATAGACCCTTGCATATTCATCAGAACCCCCTACAGCAAAATAATGGGGGTTCCTTGGGTTTATAACAATGGCATTCAATCGGACAACTGAAGGTCGACGCCGAGGCCTTAACCCAGAAAGAAAAGTGAGGCACGTAAACAGCTTGGTGCTTTTGTTGCTCCTCAAGTCAAACTTCACAAAGAAAAAAGAAAGACGTCAAAAGCTTGAAATTAAAATACAGCACCACAAACGTAACAACTGCATGCAGGAGCATAATCGAACTATATAAGACATTAGGATGTTGCGCATCCTGAGAGATGGGAAGAAGTTGCACTATACTAGGTTAGCATATGACATATGCTTATCAGAGAAGGCACAGCTGCCCAGAACATCAGTCATACTTCCTGTGGCAGTAGCTAGCCCAGCCTTAGTCATGCTCGAAAATGCAAATGCCATGTCTCTCCACTTTTCTGCAGTAGGAATAATAAGTTTTACATACCCAAACCACTTGCTAAAGCATGATCCTTAGCAGGGCAAAAAGGAAACACTGTCGAAAAGCTACTTGTTATTGGTTTTTTTTCCATCACCTCAAAACTGACCTGAGACTTCCAAGGAGCCTATGTTTTAGCTTTGAAGAAGATAGAGGCACTGCAATGTTAAGAAGTCCTAATGCAAAATTTCATAGTAAGTACTGATTTTGCAAATGCAAGATGTTGCAAAGAGAGAGCACATCTCAACCTCCCATCATTTCCTTTTGAAAGCAACCCCACTTTCTACTGGCTTTGGCTGAGAGATCGCTTTTAAGTTTTTTGTCTCGGTAAAAATGCCCATTGTGCAATGGAAAATCCAATCAAAAAAGATCAAAGAAACTTATGATGCTTCCAGCCCTTTCGCACAATGACCAAACATTCATCTCCTTTGTACTTTCACACTGATTATTGAGTGAAGTAAATACTCCACAAGGGGGGCAGGAAGCTCTTATTTGTTACTGATTTATCTAGAAAAGTGTGGCTAAACTTTATCAAGAGAAAGTCAAACTTTTCATTGGTATGAGAAGCTCAAAACTTGAGCTAAATTTGAGTCACGATATGTGACAATTCTTTGATTACATAGAGGAGCTGGAGGGGAGCACAAGAAAGGAGAATTTGTTATGTCCCGACCGGCCTAGGGTTAGGTTAATCCAAGGCTAGGGATGTGTGCTAACCCAAGATTAGGGTTAACATTTGCAAGGTGTGGTCACCTGGGCTAGCAAGATGAGGTTTGGATTGGCCGTGGGTCAATAAATAATAGCAAGGCGCTAGCTATAGTGGGTCTAACCCTAGCCCTCTGTGGTTCTATGTCAACTAATCCTTGGTTAGGTCTAGGGAGACCTCACACTGGTATCAAGTTGGATCTCACAAGGATAGAACCCATGGATTTGGGGAGTGATGGGCTGACGAAGGAAGTGCACAAGATAGTACCTTTACTGGTTGATTTTGGCAAGAAAGCCAAGTACTTTCTCTACATGAATGTGCATGGGAGGGAGGCAAGGAAGAGAAAGATTCCATGTATGGATGTGAAAGGAACAAAGGAAGGAGAAAAAGCACCACAAGTGTAACATGCAACCGACTTAATTGTGCAGCTCACAAACCAAGGGCTTCTTTATACCTTTATGTTAGTGAGCATGATGCACTCTTTATTACAGGAGATAGAGCTATAGAGCGAGAATATGTAGAGTCGACACCGGATTTACCCACTTAAGGGTCCCCTCGTGCAAGCAAGAGTATTTGTTTTATTGCTTTGAAGGACTTCTTTACAATGCAGAAAACTTACTAATGACAGTTGGAGGAATGCCAAATGCAAGGACGATGTGGAGAGCGATGGGCTGGTGCAGGAAGTACACAAGATAGTACCTTTACTGGTAATTTTGGCAAGAAAGCCAAGTACTTTCTCCACGTGGATGTGCAAGGAACAAAGGAAGGAGAACAGGCACCATAAGTGTAACATGCAACCAACTTAATCGTGCAACTTACAGAGCAAGGCCTTCTTTTTACCTTTATGTTAGTGAGCATGAAGCAATTCACTTTGATCTTTATTACAGTAGATCAGAGCTATAAAAAGAGAATATGTAAAGTCAACACCAGATTGGGTCCCAATCTACCCACTTAAGGGCCCCCTCATGCAAGCAAGAGTATTTGTTTCATTGCTAATGAGTCAGATTGTGGGGAACTCCGGTTGTCAAGTGAAAGCTTTACAGCGCTAACTGTTTCGAACATCCTTAAAGCTAGCTAGGGTTCAATTAGCAGATTTACAACACTTTTTTTGTTACTATTCCCTTTGTGTCAAGAAAAGATCAGCAGAGAGAGGGAGAGAGAGTCTTACGTGCCGAACTACACCATCTTCTCCACAGCTATAAAACAGACGGGGACTGCCTGGCTCTATTGCGAGCTTGTGTGCACGCCCTTGGTGCTTTGCTAGTTTCTTAGTTTCTGCTCTTCCATCCTCCCTGATTAGAGCGTGATGGACCTGGTAACAACAATAGATGAGAGTCGAGACCACCATCAGCAACATTTTTTCATTGTTCACCGCCACAGGACACAAGCAAAACTCCATCCACTAGTTAAAAATCACAGGATACAAAGCAAAACTCCACTCACCAGTCAAAAAAGATCACTCACCTGCCCATCTGCAGCACAGCTCACCACACTCCGATCCTCAGAGAATGGCATCACTTTGGCTTGAAACACGTTACTCTCGTGGCCCGAGCTGTAACTCAGCCTGTGTGTTGTGGCAGCCCAGTCCCAAAAAACGATCCGCCGGTCATCGGAACCGGACACCAGCAGGTCACCGCTAGGGTTGAAGTGGACAGTGTTAACACATCCAGCATGTCCATCAAGCTTCGCATACAGCTCTAAACGCTGTATCAAATCCTACTCAAAACACCGCGATTAGCCTCCCTAGTCTATGCAGAGTGAGAAAGAAAAGCAAAGGAAAAACCGCCAAAAATGAGCAACCTGGCAACCTCCGATTCTGTGAGCGAACGCGCTGGGCGAGATATCTCCAATCTGGCGTCGCCATAGCTCTTCATGCCTGCACCTGTAAGGCTCCCTCGAGGGCATCATCATGGCCGGAATTCTGTCGTGTGCACGCATAGCCCGACCATTGTCCCTGCCCCTCTCCCTCACTTTGAGAATATATTTAATGGAAATGCAAGCCCATTAAAAAAAACACATTTTGGTGCCGTAATTTCTTTATTCCGATTTGATTCGATATATAAAGGTGCATTTTTCTTTATTTTAATTCGATTTACGAAGCACACACTTTCAAAGAGAGAGGTATGAAATTTATACTATATAATTGGTCAAGATCCCATGTGAATAATATTATACACCTCTCTTTTTTTGAACAATAATATATTAATGTCTACAAAAGAGACTTTCAAACAAGGTTGAATGTAATAATTTATTTATTATCCTGATTTCTGAATATCTGGTGGACCCATAATTCTAGCACTTGGGAGTGAATTATACCCCTCATAATAACAAGGTGACCACACAAGATGTGTTTCCGGATCACTCGGGTAATTCTATGTATTTCACTTCACTTAATTTAGCTTCATGTGTTGATACTCACAAGCTTACAAGCTTTATTGGATCACTTGGGTAATTCTATGTATCTCACTTCACTTGATTTAGCTTCACGATACTGACAAGATTGCAAGTTCTCCAAAAAAAGCCTTCACAATGCCACTTCATGAAACCTATGATATTGGTGAATTTCATGTTTGCAAATTTAATTCACCATAAGGTTTTGATAGGAACACTTGTAAGTTTTGGAGGAGATCTTACAAACTTTGAAATTTCAACTCACACAAAGTCAAGTTCTTGGGCTTCATGATCTCTCCAAGAAGGGGGATCTTTCTTGTAAAGATAATAGCGTTACAAAGCTTCCCACACCATTTTTAGCAATGATCAATAAATTACATCATCCCATAGATTGTAGAGGTGGGTTGTGGACCTTCATGATTATGTGTTTCAACACAAGTATTTTAGGAGGAGGAGATAATTCAGTTGCCAACACTCTTTTAGGGCCAACTCAAGCTAGAGTTACAAAGGCAGTTAGAGTGTGACCACACTCTAATCTAGCCCATGGAAATATTGAGTGCATGTGACACATGAATTCCCAAGTATCTTTACATCTAGATGAACCCATATGCCATCACTATGAGAAAGGCCATAATGAAGCTACACCCAATCTCATAGTATACTAGGTATTGAAGGATAGTCTACTCCTCTCTCTCAATCTCCTACATGCATAACCATAGCTCTTGATGCTCTTTCTCTCATGCTCGTTAATTGATTCAGTTAGAGTGTGACCACACTCTAATCTAGCCCATGGATATATTGAGTGCATGTGACACATGAATTCCCGAGTATCTTTACATCTAGATAAACCCATATGCCATCACTATGAGGAAGTATCGTTCATAATGCCAACTTGTTTAGGAAGAGGGTCTTCAGATGTATCTATGTCCTATGAATGCATGTGTTAAATGCAAAGTGGCTCTATTAAGTTCCTAACTCGATAGTTCACGGGGTTAGTCACACACCGTCATCCATCTCCTCCCTTTGGCATTTTATTCCTCTTTTTTTTTCAAATCACATCGTCATCCATATCCTCCCTTTGGCATTTTATTCCTCTTTTTTTCTCAAACCACTTGTATAAAAATAAAGCCTAATTATGCAATCTTTCCATAATGAACACAAAAAGTAAACAACTTCCCCCAATGTTTTTTACCTTCGAGAAGATACTCATAATGGTCAATTAGAGATACAGAAATACACATATGGTTGTAAAGAGATACTCACACTAATTGGTTAGGGAGATTGAAATACACTTATGGTTGTAAAGAGATACTCATACTACTTGGTTAGGGATATTGAAATTAGTATAAAATTCACTCCAAAAAACACTATTGTTTTTTTATGCTCATTGTGTTGATGAAGATAAGGCCAGCCATGGGAATTGTTATGTGCACTCTCTTGTGTCTCCAAGGTGTTGTACCCTCTCTATATATAAGCCAAGAGTAAAATGAGGCATAGGTCTTCAAGATTGTGTACACTCTATTTATGACCAATAGCTAAAATTAGGCATTTGTGTGTAGCACAATGTTGTGATAAGGACCGGGCTAAAACGGGGCATCCCTGTGTAAAACTCAATTAAAATGGTGTGATGTGGGATGGAGGGTTCAATATGGATGAGACACAAGAGCATCATAGCATACAACCTGTGTTGAAAGGGGTTTTTTGGAAGGGGGGAGGAATCTTAATATAGTCCAATAAGTCCCACACTTATTAAAACAAACAAGAGCAGACTTCTCTAATTCAAAGAATATAAATTTTAATAAAGAAAAACATGGTTAATCAGCGAAGTGGATGAGATAAATGTCTCAAAGGTTGAAGCATATATGATTTCTTATCTTGGAAGGTTATTACACATCTAGCTCTTGATGTGTTCTGAATAAAATCTTTTCTCGTAAAACCACCATGAAGAAAGAGAAACAAGTAAACAAATAGTTGCCCATGAAGCTTATAGCACACAACCTATCTAACGTGGTGGATAGAAGTAAGAGGTATGATTTGATTCTTATGAATTGAAGGTATCTAGGGCATGAAAAAACAAGTGTCCCAAAGGCTCATGACTTTTGACATAATTTACATAGTCCATCACCAACTCACAACTATCGAGTTTTCGCAATAGTCCGTCAAGTTCAAAGCAAGACTTCAACACATACCAATTCACTAAACTCATCCTAAGAATTTGCTTCAACACAGGCCAGTTTACTACTAACCCATCCTCAAAAACAATTTACTACTAACCCATCCTTAATAACAACACATGCCAACTTATTACTAACCTATCTAAGTAATTTGATAAGTGCAACACGAGCTTCAACACAGGTTTAACTTACTACTAATCTATCCTATGTAATTTGGCAAGTGTGAAGTGAGTTTCAATGCAGGCAAACTTACTACTAACCTATCATAAGTAACCTATCATAAGTAACCTATCGTAAAGTAACCTATCATAAGTAACCTATCATAAAGTAACCTATTGTAAGTAATTAGACAAGTGTGAAGAGGGTTCAACACACGCCAACTTACTCTATCTCTAAAATCATAAAATTGATAATTGAGACTTAATCTCAAATTTAGCAATATAAGTATTTTTAACTGATAATCCTTTTTAATTTACTTTCTTACTCATTTTTACGAAAAACGTTATGTTTTTCTTTTAGGTCTCCTCCTCAAAGTCTACACAACCAAGAGCAATCCTCGTTATCCATTATACATGATATGTCAGTGTATAATACGTTCGACCCTTATATAATACAAGCAAACATATTATATGGGTGTATTATGCACATATAAATGTTTTCTCAAATAACATATAATGCAACTTAGGTCATTATCCAACCCCCTTAATATAAAGGGCGAGTTAGACAGCATTGATCTAACAATCTAGAGTGGGGTGTTTTTGGGTAAACTCATCATCTATAGTCTCTTAAAAAAATGCACCTATAACTACTGGTTTATCGCATTACTTTCTAATCCGTAAGATGGTTTTTTTTAACTAATAAAAATATGTGTTACATATTAGTCCTCGATGTTCTAAGCATGTTGCAACATCAAAGTGCAAGTTCATCTGCCATTGTAGGTACCTCTATGCTTACAGGTATACTAACCATTTGTGCATCACATGTATAATAACATGGTACCTATGTGTGTCTTTTGTATCGTTCTCTTCTCAACATGGTGCAACATTAGATACTTTTACAAAGGTGAGAGCATTTGTAGGAGATCTTATCAAGATAGGATGTGCAATTCAAAATGAGAAGAGTCCATAGGAGCTAGCATGTCTTCCAGAAATGTTACAAAGTGTTTGCGTAGTAAATCGGACCTTCAATATTAAAGGTATTAAATACAAGCATAGGATGTGATTGTATTATAGTGAGGTTTCCCACTACAGGATATGATTGTATTGTAATGAGGTTGCCCATAAGAGGTTCCATTTATGGCTTCCCCGATGACATAATCCTACCATGCAATCTGTGTATATGTGAGTGATTAAGAGGAATTGTTTAACAATAAAACCTTACGTGTTACAGTGTAAGCTAAGACACAAATTCTCATGTTTTCACATCAATGTCATGTAGATGGAGACAAGACTTTATTGCTCAAGATTTATGAGACCATTCTTGACGACAATGGCTCCCTTATTGTCATTGGTACAATGTATCAAGTGACAACCATGATAGGCAAGGCCAAGCAATATGGCTTTGTATTGGACATACTATTGAATGTGTAGTGTATATAACAAAGATTATAAAAGCATTTGGACAAGAGGTGAGTAACACTAAGCATACAGGTACGATTCTCATAAAGATTGTCATTGAACAACACTTTCTATTATAAAAATCTTTTAACACTCTTGTGTGCAGACAAAAGGAGTTTTGAGATAGTCTCTTGAAGCAACACCATACAAAAGAAGGGAAAGTGATGTGGAGCTTTACGAAGGATGTGGATATTATACTATGGTAGCCCACAAATTAGACATGAACATAGTTTGTAATGATCCCGAAGAGGAGGTTGTGAACTATGGTAGCCCACAAATTAGGCATGAACATAGTTTGTATTGATCCCAAGGAGGAGGTTGTGAAGGCTATCATGAGCATGTCATTGTAGTTCAATGAAGGCTGTCTTCATGAGCATGTCATTGTAGTTCAATGAACATATGCGTTTACAAATATTCAAGTGAGTGGGTTTAAATGTTTATGATTATGTCATGAACTTATTTTACATATGAATAGAGAGAGAGAAGAGGTTGTAAAGGCTATCTTGATGAACATGTCATTGTAGTTCAATGAACATATGTGTTTACAAATATTTAAGTGATTGGGTTTAACAATTGTTTATGATTATGTCATGATCTTATTTTACATATGAATAGAGAGAGAGAGAGAGAGAGAGAGAGAGAGAGAGAGAGAGAGAGAGAGGTGTGTTGGGTTTTAAAATAAAATGAGAATGAGAATTTCTTTTATGTTTGTGCTCAACATGCCAAATAAACAAATAAAGTAATGACATTGTGTGTATTGTGTGGATGAATAAAGTAGTGTTAAGTTTATAGACTCAAAGGATCTATAGGGGATAATTGAATTGTAGGATAAATGAAGTTATAACATTGTGTGTACTGTGTAAATAAATTAATGCTAAGTTTGTAGGCTCAAATGATCCAAAGGACAAGAGAGAGAGAACATGAAAAGAAAGAGAGATAGAAGAGGTGACAACATGAAGAAGAAAAGAGAAAAAAGATAGAGAGTGAGAGCGATTATAATATTAAAAAGAGGAAAGAGGGGTGCACTCATTGAATCGCACGAAGAAGAAAAATGGAATAGTCATACAGTGAGAGAGAGCAAGAGGAATTACAATATAAAAACAAGGTAAGAGGGGTGCTATTGAGGCCACCTCAGCTGCACAACTTCTTCTCCAAGACTAGAGTGCTGAAAGCTCCTTCTTCTCCACCCAACCATAGCCAAAAGCTCACCCCAGTTCCTATATCGAGACCCAAACTCTTTTAATAGCAAAAGTTCTCTTCACACGTGACCAGACACTCTTGGGTTCGTACTTGGTCCTTCTGGCTCCCCTAAACCCCACCCGTGCCTCGCCCGGACGGTCGAGCTCTCTAGGCTCCCACTAATTCCATTGTCATGACATTACTCTCCCCTTAAGAGGAGTTTTCATCCTCGAAAATAAAATTCGGGAACCTCTTTCTGAGTGTGCTTACCTTTTCCCAGGTAGAGCCTTCTTCTAGTCTATTCTTCCACTTAACTAAACACTCCTATCGTACAGAGTGTCGAGTTCTTTTCTCTTGGAAATCCAAGACTTTTTCTGGTTCATATGGTAAGGATGGGGGTTCAATAAGTTCTACTAGGATTTCTTGACTAACGAGATTATCGTCTCATCACCCAACTTCTTTTTCAGTCTATTGACATGAAAAACTAGATGAACTTTAGAGCTTTCTGGTAAAGCTAACTTATAAGCAACACTACCTACTTTTTAAAGTATTGTAAATGGACCACAATACCTTGGGCTTCTCTTCATTTTCAAAGATTCGGAGCATGCGAGAACCTTTCAAAACACTTTACAACCTTCCTCAAAGATGATTTGTCTATGATCTTTGTCTACATAATGTTTAGCACAGTTATGTGCTCTCAACATTATCTTTGACGATTTTCGTCATCTCCTGGAGATCTTGAAGAAAATCTTTAACCTTTTGTATAAAGTAATTACCTTGGTCTTAGGTGAGGGCATTCAGTGCTCGTGTGATTTTTTTTACAAATAGAGAACCAAATCAACTCTCTCCAGGGGTAGAGATGGGCATTCCTTGATGCTTTTCTCCCATCCCTGACCTTTAACTTCTCCAAGATGGCATTACTAAGTTGCTTGACTGTCATGTTGAGAACTTGCTTATTCTTGGATCCTGCATCTTGATGACTGGATACTCGTGATGCCGCGACTATCAAAGCTGCCTTGGTGTCTTCTGGTTGCGACGGCAACTCAAAGCATGTTAGTGCCGGGTTAGTGTAGGCCGTATGTGAGCCATATGTGAGCTTCAAATGGCACTAAGTGTGCCTAAGAAGGGGGGTTGTGGCATGGGTAGTAGTCTCGGTGTTGGGAGGTCGGCCGCTCAGTGTGGCACGTGAGGGCTATGGCGGGCGGCAAGAATGCCACGACAACGGCCCGCCAGCAGCAGATAGCGCACAAGGGCGGATCGGCAAAGCGGGGAGCAGTGAGGCGGCCATGCTGCCAGGGTGTGAGCCGCAAGGTTCTCCCCCTATGGCCATGTGGCTATATGGCCATATGGCCACGCAACTATCTAAAAAAATGGAAAATAAATTTGCTGCACGAAAACTAGAATTGTGTTTGGTGCACATGTGAGTGTTCTTGTGAATGTGTGTACGTGCTGGGTTTGTGGCGTGCATGTTTATCCATGTGTGTGCAAGTGCAAGTGTTTACATGTGTGCATAATACGAGTGCTAGTGTGGGTACATGTTTGGATGCGTATGCAATATTGGGGGGGTGGTTTCATAAGTAAGTGTGTTTGCATGCATGTAATTGTGAATACATGTCGTGGGTGTTTTTTTAAATCATTTTTAGTTTTGTTTTGAGTTTTTAGGTTGCTAATCATTCTCTGCAGAAGTGACTATACACTTGAGTGGGGGTATTACATTACATATCTACCACAGGGGTTTAAGGCTTACGGGGCTTAACAGGTGGGCTCAATGAGCAAAGGCAGAGAATGGCTTGCCCATCCACGAACGCAGCTTGGATGCATTAGCTTTGCTGGTGTGGTTATTTAAATTTTTGCTTTCTAGCTAGCGAGATAAGTTAATATTGTGGTGTAGCACACAAGGGTGTTGTGGGGTACCAAGGAAGTGTGTACATGGCTCTCTCAGAGGCTTGGCACCAAGGGAGGCTTCTCTTTGATTTGGATTGACGAAGGTGCGATCACCATGCATGGGCTTAGTGAAATGCCCACAATTTCTTTCGACTCCTTAGCTGGTGGTGTCAGCACATGAGTCAAGGGCCCAACCACTGCTCTCTACTCCTCAAACTTTTGGGGTTGGTGTCAGAGGCATGGCTTTGGACCTCCGCATCCATGTGGATTTGATATTTGAGGGTGTGTTTGTAGAGACTTGGGGCACAATTTTCTTTTATCTTAAAACCCAAATGTAAGGGTTCCCTTAGAAGCCTTGAGCTTTCAACACCTTTGTTGGGATCCATTAGAGTATCGTGTGTTGGGGTGTAGCATTAGGTACTAGGGTTGCACTTCTTATCTTAGGGGATTGTACTCTCTCTCTCTCTCTCTCTCTCTCTCTCTCTCTCTCTCTCTCTCTCTCAAGAACATTACAAAATACTAAGGCATGATGTAGGAGAATTTGAAAACCTAAAAATGTAAAAGATGATTATAATAACTGTCCTCAGTTGTGTAGAAGAAAATGCTACAACAACATCATCATGCTCGTAGCTATCAATGTCATAACCTGCAATGTGAACTCAGAGGTACAAACATGGCTTAGAGGCTGATTAGGCATAGCTCAAAGGTTCTTATGGACATGGAATACCACAAATAGATTCAAAGGTTCATTGTTCGAACATGGCTTAGAGGCACAAGGATATGGCTCAGAGGCTCAAGTGAACATGGACTGCAATAACAAAACTCATGCGACACCTAAATTGGTGATCCTCACACTCATCATTAAATCACAAATAATAATATGATATAGACAAGATCCCTTATGTGCAACACACGCACTGTTCATCACCTATTTCTGTAAACATATTCCAATTAATTGTCCTTCTCTACAATTAATTCCAATATGAAACATTGATATAGGCACAAACATAACATATATTCACCACTTGTTTCACTATGATGAGAGTATCATTATATACACATCATCTAGCATGGTGTGAGTTACCATTTGTTACACCCCAAGAGCACGATGCATCAGTTGCATAAACCACTTGTTTCACTATGCCCGTGTGCAGTTGTTTAGCATAGTCCACTTATTTCACTTCGACCATAATAAAGTTATCAAGCATGGCACTACTTGTTACACCTCAACAACATACACCCGTCAAGCATGGTCTCAAGCTATGCTAATACCACTAGGGATAAGTATTTGGCACACTAGCGTCCGGGCATCCCCATACAACTAAAGGATGGACATTATGTAGCATCCCTCTTTCTTGGATAAGCAACTAACCTCAAATGCGTGTTTTCTTGTGCGAGCAAAGGAAATCAATTATC